>NW_027459465.1:1508566-1877850 GCF_050624435.1 Tenrec ecaudatus
TACAGCATCCCTGCCGAATGTAAGACCCATGAGGGTCTGCCTTCTTCTTGTACAGCCAAATGCAACTGTGTTTGGGGGGAAAAGAGGAAAAAGACTCAAAGGTAATTAACAAACCACTAATATAAAATGTTATATATATGGATAGAGATTACTGCAAGGATGAGAATTCTTAGGATTCTAATAAATTCTTAGAAATGAGCACTAAAACTATGTAGTCAAGTAATTCTGGTTTTACATAAAGAATGCCTGTAATTTTAACAATTAAACAGTGGTGTCAGGTAGATGGAAAGATGTACAGATGTCTCCAAGAGCTGGACTCTGTCTAAATGTGAAGCTATGACAGCACATGTTCCAGAATTCCTTGTCTGATTAACTGTTCACACTTCCAACGAAGTAAAAAATGCTGAGGAAAAAAAGGGACACAGAAAAGAAATTATTGGAAAATAACCTCTTGGATTATATTTTACATCAATAAAAAACAAACTAATAGCTTATTTTAAAATTCCAACAGTGATAGATCATAATCAACTCAACAGCAACAAGTAGTTAATAAGGAATTAAGTTAACTTTACTATATTTATTGCTTTATTCAAATTTTGTTAAAGCTATTGGTATTTTAATCAGAATTACTTAAATGAATTGTATAGTTTAAATTAAATTCAATAAGAAACTTGTAAACACTGAAGTGGTTTTTTGCCCAACTTTAATAAACCCTGAATTTTCCAGGAGTGTAACTAGTATATATTTTTTTTAAAAAAAGAAGAACTTATGAATTAAGGACATCAGGTATAATGAATAACTATACAGACAACTTACAACAAAGATACAAGAGATCTAGTAAAACTAGGTAACCTTGGAACCTTGAGCTTCAGAAGAAATTATAGAAAAGTGGACTGAAAACTAACTAGAAGATGAAGGGAAACAAAAGTGGTGCAAGAACAGACAGGTGAATTGTCAGCTAGCCTGACGCATTCCATCCAGACAGAAGCCTGGCACATTGGTAGCTGGCACTAAGAAAGGATCCTCACTTGTTTCCCACACCCTCCTGATATCACAATTGCCAGCCCCTACCTTCACCCATACACCAGACAGAGATATCCTTGTAAGTCCATTTCTGCTTGAAGACAAAGCTCTGCCCTCATGGTTTAACATCCCCATGCCTAGAGATGGATTATCACCCCCATGCCCAGAAATGCTTGAGATTCTCCTCAAAGCACTAGCAAAAAATACAATGCTGGATCCCTCGCTGCTCTTGGACACGTGGAAAGTTCCCCCATGATTAGCCATTCTGACCCAGCTGCTTCTCTACCAGAAAGAATCCCCTCAGCTATCACCTAAGCTGTAAAAACACCCTACTGGATCAGGTGCGTGGACCACAGAAAACAGATAGGCCTGCCAAGCTCCATCTGGAATCAATATTCAACCCCCTAGAGGCTGTGACCTATACAAAAAGGTCCTCACCCCAAGTTTTCTCTTTGTTTTTCCTTTTCCTTCACTTCCTTTTATTTATTTTAATCACGTCTGCACTCTGCTTTCTTCTTTATTTCTGCTTCTACTTCTATTCTTTCCATTTTAATTTACTTTTCCAGTTCCCTTCCTTTCCTTTTTTATGTTTTGATTAGCTTCTCTTCTATTTTTCTCTACCTTGGTTTTTGACACACACACACACACACACACACACACACACACACACACTTCTAGTTATTAAATTCCTTTCACTTGCTCTTGTTTGTCCGCTGTCTCTTGCTGGTTTCTTTTTCAAAAATTATTTCTTCGTTGGCAATTTTTTTTGTCCCTTCCTGTTCTACCTGACAGTGGACAGCAATCGCAGGCCTAGCCACCTCTATGACTGTAGTCATACCTATACAGTGACAGACACTACATACTCCTGTACCACCTGATCATCTTTACGTAAGTGAGACCACCAAACAAACCATTGCTAACTGTGCTATAATAACAACAAACAGTACTACACACATTCTCAAATTATCCTTTACAACAACCAGTAGATAGGTGGAGTGTCTGCAGTCTCAAGATACTAAGATCAATTAAACACAAAAACACTAATACTACAACATCTCAGTGGCAAAGACAATTTAAGTTTATATGAAGAAACAAGACAGAACAGCTGAAGCACATGACCAATATAGAGCTAGAAGACCTTTTTTCAGGAAGAAAAGGCATTGAAATTACCTGATAAACTATTAAAAATTATACTTTTATACTATCAATGAACCGGGAGAAAGGAAAGATTGCGAAGCTAAAGAAAAATTGAACACACACACACACACTAGAGTAATTCAGGAAAGCACTAAAATAACACATCAATTGAAACTAGAAACCGTATACCACAGCAAAGAGAAATTCAGAAGATTAATACTAAGATGAGAGAAACAGATAACGCATTAGAAGAGCAAAGGACTTTGCGAGTAGAAGGAGGCAGGGGAAGGGAGTGGTAAGCAAACAACGCCAAAGACGGGAATAACTAAGGAATTAAAATCAACAATGAGGAGGACATAGAGATCCTGGTGGTGTTGGGGTAACAGCAATTTAGCTGAGAAGAACTACTAAGGTGGAAGAAGGGTGAGTGTGATGGTGAGGTAGAAGAAAGGTAAAAAGAAACAGGAAAGATCTAGGAAGCAAAGCTATAGATAGAGGTATAAGCATAAGTGTGTACCTATGTAAATACATTAATTCATAAAAATAGAGGTATTGGTCTATGTACATCATATATGGCAAGACATTGGTGTAGTAGATGGACGTTAGGTCTCTGCTCAGGGCCTGCCTTCAATACAAGAATACTTTGTTCTAAGAACCTGGCATGTTGTGATGCTCACCCTCCTGGCATGATCGGTGAAGACAAAATGGGTGCACAAGCAAATGTGGTAAAGAAAGCTGATGGATTGCCTGCAACAATGATGCAAAAATAGAGCGATACTGGGGATGGTTCAGGACTGGATGGGGTGTGCTCTCTTGTCTAGAGGGTCACTGTGAGGTGGAGCTGGTTCGACAGCACCCGACCACAACAACAACAGAAAACTAAGACTGGCTCTGACAAGTGTCAGATGCTGCTCACCCAGGCTTGGACATTAACTTTCCATCGCATTAAATGTAATCGCTTGGTGTCAGAGTTGGAGAAGCTGCTATTCATACTCTAGTGATCAAGTGTTATGTGAGAAAATTACTTGTACATTTACTAGTTTGCTATTCATACCTTATTTCAGTTTAGCTTAATAACCCATTCCCTTGTTTTCTTTATCTCTGGGGAAAATAAGTATCACTAATTGGAGCAGGATATGTGAAAGTACTGCAAAAATAAAACACACCATGCTAATATTAAAAAAAAAAAGAAAGCTGATGGTACCTCTTCTATCAAAAGATATAGCATCTGGGATCTAAAAGGCTTGAGGTTAAACAAGCAGCTGTCTAGCTGATAAACAAACACACATGGAAGAAGCACACCAGCCTGTGTGATCATGAGATGGGATCAGGTAACAGGCATCAGAAGACCCAAAACACACACACACACACCCCACACCCCCCCCCCCAAATCCATCTGTAGATAATGGAACATCTCCTTGCAAAAGGGTCACAAGGGATGAGTCAACTAGGATGCAGTATAACACCAATGAAATATACAATATTCCTCTGGTTCCTTGAGGTTCCTCACCCCCCACTACCATGACTCCAGTCCTGCCTTTCACTGAGGGCTAGACCAGAACATGTACACAGATACAGATAAGAGCTCGAGACACACACTGAATCAAGGAATAACAATGGAAGTAGTGATACCAGGAGGGCAGGAGAAAGGTGACTCCAATGATTGACACATAACCACACCCCCACCCCAGGGGGACGATCAACAGAAACCAAGGGTGACGGGAGAGAGTGGTTGGTTAAGATATGAAAATAATAATAATTTATAATTTATCAAGGGGTCAAGGTGGGGTGGGGAGGGAGGGGAAAAAGAGGGACTGATATTTTGACCCTGGCCTCTAAACCCCTGATAAGGCCTGACCGTGGCAGCCTGCTCTCTGCTGGCTCCTCTAAGCCCCATGTCCATCACATGGCTGGTTCATTTTCTGTCAGCGCCCACGTAACTGACATATCTCCCCCACTTGCCTGAAAAGACAGCCAGGAGATCACCTCGCTAGGGTTTGGGATCAACGGTGGCCCTCTCTCCTTTGGGGACTGCCTACACCAGCGGAGCTCTTAACACTGGTCTCACTTCATGCCCTGCCTTGCCCTAGGGGCTAACTGACCCTGGGGCACAGCAAGGCCAGTATCATCACAAGGGCATAAGGACTGCACCTCTTGGCCTCCTAGTACAATCCTGCCCCTTGAGAGTCCCTGGGGTCTAATAGTAAGGGCTCAAATAGAAAGTAAATGTTTAGAAAATAATCTTGGCAACATATGTACAAATATGCTTGATACAATTGATGTATTGATTGTTATAAGAGCTCTAAGAGCCCCTTTATTAGTCTAGGTACTTTGGAGAAGTAAATCTACAGCAACTTGTGTATAAGAGAGAGTTGTATGTAAAGGTTAAGTGCGCATCAAGAAAATATCCCAACCCAGTGCTGCCCAAGCCCACAAGTCCAACATTAACCCATTAGTCCAATAACAGTCCACAAAGTCCTGCTCCATCTCACAAAACAGACACAATGATGTCGACTGCAGAGGAAAGCTGAGTCAATGAATATGTAAGCATCTCAGCGCTGGCAGGGGTCTCCACGTGGGTGCTCCAGCACCCAGGGCTGCATCGGGGTACGTTCATGTGGCTTCTCCCTGGGGATGTCTTGCAGGAAGTCTGTCTTGCAAGCTGAAGCAGGGAACTGCGAAAGCAGTTGCACCCTGGTGTGACCACAAAGCAAGAGACCCGAGAACTAGAAAGGTGAGGCTCACTGAGCCATTTATCCCTCTGCCCTTCAATTAACCCCACATGTGTTTATCGGCCAGGTTGGCACAATAAACTAACTGAGTCCCCAGTAGTATGATCTTTTAATTTTAAAAAAGAGCAAATGGACTAGAATTGAATCAGAGAGAGTTCATCAGTGAGATTAAAGAAAATCTCTCAACCTAATTTGGTAAAGGAATAATTTTTAAAATAGACAAGAAAATCTAGAGAAAATCACAGAATTCTGTGGGACAACATCAAGTACATTATGTGTGATTGGACAAAAAAACAGGAAGAAACAAACAAAACAATCAAAAGAGCAGAGAGAAGGAAACTTCCTTAATATATCATGACATGGTAACAAATGTACTCATGAAGCTAAACAAACCAAAAGCAGGGCTGACTGAAATAAAATAATCATGACATATCATGATGAAAGTTACAAATGACAGGAATCCTGACAGCAATTGAGGAAAAATAAGTTACTTAAAAAGAGGAACTGAAAACAAAAATTGTCTTAGAAAAAGTGCATCCAGAAGGCTCTGTAGCAGAAAATGACGAGACTTGGTTTAATGTACTTTGGACATGTTGTCCAGGGAGACAGACCTTGGAGACGTGTCCCACGCATGATAAAAGTACCGGGTTTTAGAACCGAGGAAAACCTTCAACAAGATGGATTGACACAGTAGCTGCATCACTGGGCTCAAAGATAAGAACAATAGTGAGGACTGCACAGTATGGGGCAGGGTTTTGCTCTATTGTCCATAGGAACACTGAGTTGGAATAACTCCACAGCACCTTCCAATAACAGCAACAACACCACCATCTATCATACACGAACACACTGAAGCAGGAAAAGTAAACATACATATTGAAAAGAGAAACAAGTCATGCAATTAAAAACTCCCAATACATTCAAAGAAGAGTTGACACCAATTTTATTCAAACCATTGTAGGACATAATAAAAATGGAAAGTCCCCAAATTCATTTTATGAAACTTGTAAAATCATTATACCCAAATCAGACAGAAACATAGCCAGGAAAGAAAATAATACAGCAATATCCCTTATGAACATAAATGTAAAAATATCTCAACAAAACCCTACCTAATAAAGCCAACAATAAATATCTCAGTAAAGTAAATCATCATGACCAACATGAATTCATAACAAGGGTGCAATGATGGTTACATATTAGAAAAACAATCAATGTTATCCACTATATAAACAAAACAACAGGAAAGAACTTTATAACCATATTAGAAAAATTCAAATCCTACAATCCTGAGAAGAAAATGGGACCAACGGTTCCAGGGGATAATAGAAAGGGAGAGCTAGGGAAGGGGGAGGGGAGCCAACAGACCCACGGACAGGGAACAACAAGAGATCTAAAATTGATGGAGAGGAAGGTGTAGAATGCCTGGTGGGGTTAGATCAAGTGCAATGTAGCTGAAAGAGGAATTACTGAGAGCCAAATGAAGGTCAAACATGATAGTGGGACAGGAGGAAAGTAAAGGGAAATAGAGGAGGAAAGGAGGCAAAAGACATTTTTTTTTACATTTTATTAGGGGCTCATACAACTCTTATCACAATCCATACAAATACATACATAAATTGTATAAAGCACACCCCTACATTCTTTGCCCTAATCATTTTCAAAGCATTTGCTCTCCACTTAAGCCCTTTGCATCAGGTCCTCTTTTTTTCCCCCTCCCTCCCCGGTCCCCCTCCCTCATGAGCCTTTGATAATTTATAGATTGTTATTTTGTCATATCTTTCCCTATCCGGAGGCTCCCTTCCTCCCTTTCTCTGCCGTCCATCTCCCAGGGAGGAGGTCACATGTGGATCCTTGTAATCGGTTCCCCCTTTCCAACCCACTCACCCTCACTCTCCTAGTATCACCCCTCAGACCCCTGGTCCTGAAGGTATCATCCACCCTGGATTCCCTGTGTCTCCAGCTCCCATATGCACCAGTGTACATACAACCTCTGCCCTATCCAGTCCTGCAAGGTAGAATTCGGATCATGGTAGTTGGGGGAAGGAAGTATCCAGGATCTGGGGGAAAGCTGTGTTCTTCATCGGTACTACATCGCACCCTGACTGACCCATCTCCTCTCCTAAACCCCTCTATGAGGGGATCTCCAGTGGTTGACAAATGGGCTTTGGGTCTCCACTCTGCACTTCCCCCTTCATTCACTACGGTATGTATATATATATATATATATATATATATATATATATATATATATATATATATATATATATATATATATATATATTTGCATGATGCCTTTGGCACCTCGTGATTGCACAGGCTGGTGTGCTTCTTCCATGTGGGCTTTATTGCTTCTGAGCTAGATGGCCGCTTGTTCACCTTCAAGCCTTTAAGACCCCAGACACTATCTCTTTTGATGGCCGGGTACCATCAGCTTTCTTCGCCACATTTGCTTATGCACCCGTTTGTCATTGGTGATCGTATCATGGAGGTGTGCACCCAATGATATGATTTTTTTGTTCTTTGATACCTGATAACTGATCCCTTCAGGACCACGCGATCACACAGGCTGGTGTGTTCTTCCATGTGGGCTTTGTGCCTTCTGAGTTAGATGGCCGCTTGTTTATCTTCAAGCCTTTAAGACCCCAGACACTATCTCGTTTGATAGCCGGGCACCATCAGCTTTCTTCACTACATTTACTTGTTCACGCACTTTGGCTTCAGCAGTTGTGTAGGGAGGGTGAGCATCGTAGAGTGCCAACTTAATAAAAGAAAGTATTCATGCATTGAGGGAGTGCTTGAGTAGAGGTCCAAGGTCCTTCTGCCACCTTAAAACTAAACCTATAAATACAGAAACATAGATCTATTTCCCCATCCTCATATATATATTTGCATGTACATGTCTTTGTCTAGACCTCTATAAATGCCCTTTGACTCCTAGCTCTTTCCTCCATCTCCCTTGACTTTCCTCCTGCCCTACTACCAAGCTCCATCCCCACCTGGGTTACAGCTATACCTCTTCTTTATGTAACCTTACCCTTGATCATTCCCTACCAGGCCTGCCACTCCCTCCTCACTACCATTTTGGGTCCCATGTTGTTCCCTTGTCCCTGGGTTTGTTAACACCACTTCCTTACCCCCCCACTTCCCCTATCCCAAGCCCCCCCCGGAACTGTCGGTCCATTGTTTTTCCTCCAGATAGTTCATCCAGCCTGTCTTATTTAGACAGACCTGTGGAGACAATAACATGCACGAAAATAAGACAGAGGAAAACAAAGCAACAGTATATAACCAGACAACAAAACAACAACAAATCACTGAAAAAGAACAAAACAAAACACATCAAGAAAGAAAACTTGTAGTTAGTTCAAGGATCGTTTGTTGGAGGCAAAAGACATTTATAGAGGTGTAAATATACACACATATATAAAAATATACTTATATAATGATAGGGATATGGGTCTATGTTCATATATTTATGTTTAATATCAAGGTTGCAGATGAATATTGGTTCTCTATTCAAGTCCTCCCGCAACGCAAGAACACTTCCTTCTAATAACCTGGCATTCTGTGATGCTCACCTTCCTGACATGATAGCTAAAGTCAAATGGGTGCATTAGCAAATGTGGTGAAGAAAGCTGATGGTGCCTAGCTATGAAAAGATACAGTGTTTGGGGTCTTAAAGGCTTGAAGTTAAACAAGCGGCCATCTAGCAGGGAAGCAATAAAACCCACATGAAAGAAGCACACAGCCTGTGTGATCACAAGGTGTCAACAGGATCAGGTATCAGATGACCCAAAACAAACCATCATATAGATATAAATTGGGGGGGGGGGTGGAGTGGAGACCCAGGGCCCATTTGTAAACAATTGGACATCTCTTCACAGAAGGGTCAAGTCAGTCAGGGTGAAGTTTAGCACCAACAAAATACACACTACTCTAGCTCTTTAATTGACCTTGGCACCCCACTATCCTGACCCCAGTTCTAGCTTACAAATCTGGCTTGACAGGAACATGTACCCTAGTACATATCAGAGCTCTTGGTACACGGAATCCAGGACAGATAAATCCATCAGGAACAGTAATGGGAGTAGCAATACCATGAGGGGAAGGGGAAGATGGGAGAGGAAGGGGAGAAAAGGAAAACCAGTCACAATGATCGACATATAAGCCACTCCCCACCTGCAGGGGACAAGCAACAGAGTAAAGGGAGACTGCAGACAGTGTAAAATATGAAAATAATAATAATTTATAATTTAACAAGGAGTCATGAGGGTGAGGGAGGGAAGGAGGGAAATAAAACAGGAGCTGATACCAAGGCCTCAATTAGAAAATGTTTTGAAAATAATGGTGACAACATATGTACAAATGTGCTTGATACAATTGATATATGGGTTGCTATAAGAGGTGTAAGAGCCCCTAGTAAAATGATATTAAAAAATACATCTACCTCTCCGTCTCTCTGCCACCCCGAGTGTGGTGGTGCTCCGACTTCACCATGTCATCTCATAAGACTTTCAGGATCAAGAGATTCCTGGCCAAGAAACAGAAGCAGAATCTGCCCATTCCCCAATGGATTCGAATGAAAACCGGTAATAAAATCAGGTACAACTCCAAGAGAAGACATTGGAGAAGAACCAAGCTGGGTCTGTAAGGAGCCCCTTGAAGGATGGCACGCATGGCCGCATTTTCCCAGGCTCAAATCATGAATTAAGATTTTTGTCCCCATCTGATGAATTGAACTTCAATCGGCAAATAATCTGGTTTATTCCTTGTTTTTTTACTTCCTAATCAAGTTTAACAATAAATAATGTAAGGTTGTTGTGAGAATAAAAATACATCTATACTACTATAATACCTCAAGTAGAAAAAGACAGAAAATGGGGTAAGATGGCCACCATATAACAAGCCCGGGAAGATGTGCTCAGCAACTACCAAAGAGTTTCCACTATGAGAGAGATTCTGCACTTCCTGGTAGCAAGAAATTCAACTTAAAAGCCAAGTTGACCCAAGTTTCTCAAAGTGGAAAGCAGCAAGGCCTGCCGACAGACTCCCCTTTACGGATGAGCAGCAACATGAGTTGCTTCTACAAGCATCGTGATTCTTCGTGGCCCCTGAGAAAAGACAGTCAGCCAGCCAACCCTCTACCTCCCTGGCCTCTAGGGACACAGATAGCTAGCAGATCACTTGGGCAGCTTGGTACACACATGCTCAGTACCCAAGGTACGCTTTGTACCATTTCCCCATCTTCCTCCTCTTTTCCTGCTTTGTTCTACAAGGCATTCCATCCCGTGTGCCAGCGCCGTGATACCGCATACATGTACACACAGACTACTAAAAGAGCAGGAATCCCCACCCACAAGGTAGCTTTATTATATATAATTTTGGATTTTGTACTTTTGTTCTATTTTAATACTCTCTCTCTCTCTTTTTTGATCTCCTACTTCCTCTTCTGGAGTGACTCCACCCTCTTGAGAATCCACATTCCTCCCAGGAAGAGACAGGTCTGTGTATCCCAGCATACCCACTCTAGCATGGGCTTTCCAGGACCTCCTACGTGCACAGATATGCTCACATTCATTCACATTGCCACAATAGCAGAATCTGGTACCCACAACCATACCCAAGTCTTTTTTTTTTTTTGATCCTTGTACTTCTATCAATTATCTTTCTATTTTCTTGCTGTTCTCTCGTTAAATATCTTTCCATGAAACCTATTAATTGAGATTAACTCTCTGCCCGCAAGTGTCAACTCACAGTGATCCTATAGGACAGGGTAAAACTGTCCGGTGAGTTTCTGAGACTGTAACTGTTTATGGGAATAGAAAGTCTCCTTTTTTTGGCGGAGCAGCTGGTGGTTTTAAAATGTTGACCTTTCGGATTACAACTCAATACATAACCATTATATGACCAGAGCTCCTTATTGTGATTACCCCTCTGAAAATATTTTCCCATTATTTTTGCAAGTCTGTTGGCTTATTCACAGTCACTTATTACTATCATTACTTTATTCTTATCATTACTTTTATTTTATTCTATTTTTCCCAGCCACTATCCCCACTTAGGCACCTTTCCCCTTCTTTTCATTTCACCACTGTATGTTTTCCAGCTCCTATTAGAACTCACCTGTGTCACTAGACAAACTCTACCTCTGTATGACCAGCAGCTCACACACCACAATGCTGAAGAAACAGCAGTCAAGCACAGAAAGCTTCCAAATTCAAGAAAAACAAACATGAACCACCAAGTAGCACTCAAACCAATGGAATAGTCTGAAGATGTGATTGTGAACCACCAGTAACAGAATTCAGAAGAATGATGCTTAGGTCAAGAGATCTGGGGAATGTTCATGAGAAAAACAGAAGAAATTGAGAAACTAAAATCCTTAAACCAAAGGATTCTAGAAGACAAGCAATGAGATAACTGAATTAGGCAACATAGTAAAAGGCTAGAGGAATAAAATGGAAAAGGAAAATAAAATAAATGAGCTTGAAGACAATTACCCTCACGACAGTAGACAAGAGAAGCAATCAACAAAAAAACCCGGAAGCATCCAAATAAATCCTGTAGGACACTATCATAAGAACCCATCTAAGAAAAGAAAAAAGAAAAGAAATGCTGGGAAAAGAACACCACCAAAAAAAAAAAATCTACAGAGAATAGTACAAGAAACCATGGAAGAAAATTTCAACATACTATTCAACAAGCTGAGAAGAATGGACAACCAAAGAGAAAACATCAAGACATAAAGAAAAAGGAGAGAATCTGAGGGCAGCTAGAGAAAAAGGAAACGTCATCTACAAAGGAAAGTTGAAAAGGATAAATTCAGACTTCTCAGCAAAAGACCTGCAGGCAAGAAGACAATGGAATGACATATATACAATTGTGACGGGTGGAAGGGGGGGTGGGGCGGAAGGAAGCCAGCCAAGAATATTATACTGAACAAAAATATCCCTCAAATACAAGGGAGAAATAAAGGTTATTTCCTGAGGAGGAAAAAATAAAGGAATTTTGAATTCAACAATTCATTTTCTCAGATCACAATGTTATAAAACTGGAAATCTACAACAGAAAGAAAAGGAACAAAAAGACAAACACATGGAGACTGAACAACATACCATTTCAAAATGACTGGACACTAGAGTAAACGAAAACGAGAAATTAAGAAACTCCTTAAAACAAGCAAACCTATAACACATCATACCAAAAACTCGGATACAACAAATGCAGTTATCTGAAGTCAATTTATAGCAATCAATACACACACGAAATATGAGAGAAATCCAAAACCAATACTAATAAAACACTTCCAAGAAGTAGAAAGAGGGAAACCACATAAGTCCTTCAACAATAAAGGGAAAGAACTAATAAAAATTGAAGCAGAAATAAATGAACTGAAAAATGGGGGGGAAATCAACAAGACAAAAAGTTGGTTATGAAAAGATTAACAAAATCGACAAACTGCTAGAAAACTTAACAAAGGAAAAGAAAGATGCAAATATCTAGAATTTGAGATGAAAAGGGTGCCATCACAAAAGATCCAAATGAAATAAAAAGATACATGTAGAGCAAAAGAAGAATTAGAGGTCACCAAGAGACTTCCAACCAAGAAAGATTCTAAAGAAGTATGTATGTTGCCTTCACAGGAGAATGCTAGCAAGTATTCAGGGAAGAGCCATAACTAATTCTGTGCAGACTATTCCAAAATATAGAAACTGACAGCAAACTCCCACACGCATTCTATGAAATGAGCATAATCCTCAAAACCTGATCACGATCATTTAGAAAAAATGAAAACAGGAAGTAGATAAGAGTGTCCCTCATCAATATTCTTATTCAACATTGTACTACAATAAACATCTTAGCCAGACAGACAGCAAAAAAATTTTAAAATAAAAGGAATATAATTGGGCAAAAAATAGGTCAAGCTGTCACTATTTGCAGATAGTATGATTTTACATAGTGAGAGCCCCAAGGACTCCACAGAAAGATTGTTGGAAAGTACTAACGAATCTGTTAAAGTAATGGCATACAAGATTAATAAGCAGAAATCAATTTTAATATGCTATTGAAGAGCTCCAAAATAAAAACATCAAGAAAAAAAATTAAAAAAGAGAAAACAATATCATTTATAATATCCATACAAAAGATGAATACCTGGGAATAAACTTAACCAAAGAAACAAAAGACCTGTACAAAGGAAACTACAGAAAAATCAAAATGTGAATATTACTGAAAGCAATAAATCTATAGATAGAACACAATTCTGATCAAAATCATTTTCTTGGGGGCTCATACAGCTCTTATCACAATCTATGCATCCATCCATTGTGTCTAGCACATTTGTTCATTGTTGCCATCATCATTTTCAAAACAATTTCATTCTACTTGAGCCCTTGGCATGGGCTCCTCATTTTTCCCTCTTCCCTTCTTCACGAACTCTTAATAATTCATAAATTGTTATTAATTTTTCATGTCTTACACTGTCCGAGGTCTCTCTTTACCCTCTTTTCTACTGCCCATGCCCAAGGAGGGGTTACATTGTGATCAGTGCCCCCTCTTGTTACCACTACTCTCACAGCTGTCTACAAATGGGTTTGGGGTCTCCAGTCCACCCTCCCCCTCAATCACATCAATAAGGCTTTTTGTTCTGGGTCTTTGATGCCAGATACCTGATCCCTTCGACACCTCTTTATCACACAAGCTGGTGTGCTTCTTCCATGTGGGCTTTGTTGCTTCTTAGAGAGAGTCACTTGTTCATCTTCAAGCCTGTAAGACCCCAGATGCTATATCTTTGCATTGCTGGACACCATCACCTTTCTTCATTACATTTGCTTATGCACCCATTTGTCTTCAGCAATTCTGGCGGGAAGGTTATCACAGAATGCCAGGTGACTAGAACAAAGTGTTCTTGCGTTGAGGGAGTACTTGAGTAGAGGCCCACTTAATTGGACCTTTTGGACCTACTTTCTATCCAGCTCTTGGTAATCCAGGGTGTGTGCTACAGACTCGTGGACTTAATATTGTTCTTTGGAGGCACACAATATCTTTCATAGGCCACACCAGAAAGAATCCATGTGGAAGCTACATTCACGGGAGTTTGTAAACTGGGCTTTCATTCAAACTCATCAGGAGCCCTTTGATTTAAGACTGAAATTCATCAGTGTGAGAAGATGATGACTGCTATCCCAAGTTATGGAATTGGCAGTTATTGGACTTTGGTTTGACTCTCTGGCCTTCAGGGTGCCTAATGAATGGTGATCCAGGAATACCAAATATTTACTACTTTAATGCTCTTCTTATTTTGTTATGACATGTATTAGTCAGGTATGCATGTTGCTACCTTTTGGAATGAATTTTGTTGAAAGTTTTGTTCCAACATCAACCCTAATTATTTGTGTAAATAGTGTCCAGCCCAGCCTGTGTGATCACGAGGTGTCAATGGGATCAGGTATCAGGCATCAAAAAACAAAAAGTCCTATCACTGTGATGAGTGGGAGTGCGAAATGGGGACACAAAACCCATCTATAGGCAACTGGACATACCCTTACAGAAGGGCCTTGGGGAGGAGACAAACCAGTCAGGGTATAGTATAGTAAAGATAAAACATACAGCTTTCCTCTAGTTCTTTAATGCTTCCTCCCTCCCACTATCATGATCCCAATTCTACCTTACAAATACGGGTAGACCAGAGGATGTACACTGGTACAGACAGGAACTAGAAACAGAGGCAATCCAGGACAGATGACCCTCTGAGGACTAGTAGTGAGAGTGGCGATACCGGGAGGGTGGAGGGAAGGTAGGGTAGAAAGGGGCAAGGGATTATAAAGATCTACATATAAACTCCTCCATGGGGGACAGACAACAGAAAAGTGGGTGAAGGGAGACGTTGGACAGTGTGAGATATGCCAAAATAATAATAATTTAGAAATAATCAAGGGTTCGTGAGGGAGGGTGGGGGAAGGAGGGTGAAAATGAGGAGCTGATACCAAGGGCTCAAGTAGAAAGAAAATGTTTTGAAAATTATATGGCAACAAATGTACAAATGTGCTTGACACAATGTATGTATGGATGAATTGTAATAAGAGCTGTATGAGTCCACCCAGAAAAGATTTTTTAATAAATTGTTCAGAAACTTGAATTTAATCTATATAAGTCAACAATTCGAGCATGAATTGATGTCTGAAACCAGCCTATACTTCTATATGCTTTTCTCAACCGTGTTTTAAATTCTGTATCATTAGCTAAATGAATCACACTATCGTTACCTTATGTCCCAGGAAGATGGTTTGAAAAGTTTTCGTTATCATAAAATGATAATGTTGTTTCTAAAGTGAACCAGAGACATATATAAACCACAGATATGTGGATGGATTTTGTGCTCCCATTTAAATCTAGCCCCAAACTAAGAACTATGAGTTCTTAGGATGTGGCCCTCTTTAATGCTTAAAGAAGTCACTAAAGATATAGGTGCTATAGAAAAAACAAAACAAAAGAGAATGAAAAAACAACAAACAAAGCCCAAGTAATATACTCATAAAAATTATATCTGTTTGTAATTAATAGATAAAAATTTTACTAGTACATTGCTTAGAACACATGGTAGATAAATGGAATCACAGAATGGAATTTTCCCACTTTTTGCAGTCCATTGTATATTCAATATTTGTAAGTCTTAACATTTACAAAAAGTACAAAACAAGGTGATCTATATTAAACATAATGCCTGTGCTATAAATTGTCATCACAAGGTAATTATTTTACTATTGATTCGAACATTTTCTTCATTCAATACTTTTATTGAAGTTCAAAGTATACATTCTTAAGACAATAAATACCTGGCTGTTTTTTCTTAGTATCACAGAGGTACCATCATCAACTTCAAATTCTCCGTAGTCTCTTAGACACCGTACCTGAAAAGAAAATCAGATATTTTATCCAAATTACCTTTTAAAATATGCAGTGATCATAACATGAAGTGGGATTATATAAATGCCCGAACAGTAAAAGTACTGTATTTTATGTGTCTGTTTCCTCCTCTGTGTACTTAGGACCCTTACTATTCCCAGATATTTACTGTGGTCCTAAACCTAAAGATCTCAATTTCCTACGTCACCGGGAAGGGAAACATAAGCTTTGCAAATGTATACATGGATGGTATTACCAATAAGGAAACCAGGGATTTAGATAAAAGGAGACTACATAGTTGGACGTTTTCCTCTCAAACAATGCACTATATTAATCAGAAGGAATAAAAATGAGGGACATAACAGTGGCAAACAAGAAAGAAAAGAGCATTTTACCTCAACTAGATTGACCAGATCCTTCCCATAATCCATCAGGATAAAAGAACATACACCTAAAAACAAACTGTTTTTCTTTTTAACAATTTATTGGGGCTCATACAATTCTTATCACAGTTCATACATATACATACATCAATTGTATAAAGCACATCTGTACAGTCTTTGCCCTAATCATATTTTTCTCTTTTCCTTTTTTACATTTTATTAGGGACTCATACAACTCTTATCACAATCCATACATATACATACATCAATTGTATAAAGCACATCCATACATTCCCTGCCCCAATCATTCTCAAGGCATTTGCTCTCCACTTAAGCCCCTTGCATCAGGTCCTCTTTTTTATTTTTTCCCCCTCCCTCCCCTTTCCCCCCTCCCTCGTGTGCACTTGGTAATTTATACATCGTTATTTTGTCATATCTTGCCCTATCCGGAGTCTCCCTTACCCCCCTTCTCTGCTGTCCCTCTCCCAGGGAAGAGGTCACATGTGGATCCTTGTAATCAGTACCCCCTTTCCAACCCACTCACCCTCCACTCTCCCAGCATCGTCCCTCACACCCTTGGTCCTGAAGGTATCATCCACCTTGGATTCCCTGTACCTCCAGCCCTCATATGTACCAGTGTACAGCCTCTGCCCTATCCAGCCCTGCAAGGTAGAATTCGTATCATGGTAGTTGGGGGGAGGAAGCATCCAGGATCTGGAGGAAAGTTGTGTTCTTCATCGGTACTACCTCGCACCCTAATTAACCCATCTCCTCTCCTAAACCCCTCTATGAGGGGATCTCCATTGGCCGACACTTGGGCCTTGGGTCTCCACTCTGCACTTCCCACTTCATTAAATATGGTATATATATACATATACATATATACATATACACACATGTACACATACATACACACATATCTTTTTTTTTTTTTGCATGATGCCTTATACCTGGTCCCTTGGCACCTCGTGATCGCACTGGCCGGTGTGCTTCTTCCATGTGGGCTTTTTTGCTTCTGAGCTAGATGGCCGCTTTTTCACCTTCAAGTCTTTAAGACCCCAGACACTATCTCTTTTGATAGTCAGGCACCATCAGCTTTCTTCACCACATTTGCTTATGCACCCATTTGTCTTCAGCGATCCTATCATGGAGGTGTGCAGTCAATGATATGATTTTTTGTTCTTTGATGCCTGGTAACTGATCCCTTTGGGACCACTCGATCACACAGGCTGGTGTGTTCTTCCATGTGGACTTTGTTGCTTCTGAGCTAGATGGCCGCGTGTTTATCTTCAAGCCTTTAAGACCCCAGTCACTACCTCTTTTGATAGCCGGGCACCATCAGCTTTCTTCACCACATTTACTTGTTCACCCACTTTGGCTCCAGCCGTTGTGTCGGGAGAGTGAGCATCATAGAGTTCCAATTTAATAAAAGGAGATATTCATGCATTGAGTGAGTGAACAAACTGTTTTTCAAAGGAAATCAAGTCTTCCAATCTCTTGTTTCTCAGGAATACTTAAAAATACATTTAAAAGATTCAGTTTCATGCTCTTTCATTTTGCTTACACAGTAACTTAGCAATCAATTAATTTTCATTTAGTATTTTAAAAATAAAACAAAATTTATGGAAGATGGAATGTTAGATTACATTAAGATGCTTGAAATTAAATGCCAACATCCAATCATTTTTGACCTATAAAATGTAAGCTTAATATAGTTCAGCTCACACATCACTATTACCTTAAAACTGTGAATCAAAGTTTGTTGCAGAGAGGGCACTATAAGCATTTCCATACTCCTGTCCCTCTATAGCAGTGTTTCCCAAAGTGGGGATACTGCAATGATCCAGGAGGAGTATAAAGCAGATAGCTACACTTTATCCTGGAGTATAGGCTATTGTATAAAAGTTTTTAATTTTACACACACACACACACACACACACACACACACACCATAGTGAATGAAGGGGTAAGTGCAGCGTGGAGACTCAAAGCCCATTTGTCGGCCACTGGAGATCCCCTCATAGAGGGGTTTAGGAGAGGAGATGGGTCAGTCAGGGTGCGATGGAGTACCGATGAAGAACACAGCTTTCTCCCAGATCCTGGATGCTTCCTCCCCCAACTACCATGATCCGAATTCTACCTTGCAGGACTGGATAGGGCAGAGGTTGTACACTGGTGCATATGGGAGCTGGAGGCACAGGGAATCCAGGGTGGATGATAACTTCAGGACCAATGGTATGAGGGGCAATGCTGGGAGAGTGGAGGGTGAGTGGGTTGGAAAGGGGGAACTGATTACAAGGATCCACATGTGACCTCCTCCCTGGGAGATGGACGGCAGAGAAGGGTGAGGGGGGGGGGGGTAAGGGAGACTCCGGATAGGGAAAGATATGACAAAATAACAATGTATAAATTACCAAGGGCACATGAGGGAGGGGAGAAAAAAAAGAGGACCTGATGCAAAGGTAAAGTGAAGAGCAAATGCTTTGAGAGTGATTAGGGCAAAGAATGTAGGGATGTGCTTTATACAATTGATGTATGTATATGTGTTGATTGTGATAAGAGTTGTATGAGCCACTAATGAAATGTAAAAAAAGAAAGAAAAAAAAAAGAACACAGCTTTCCCCCGGATCCTGGATGCTTCCTCCCCCCAACTACCATGATCCTAATTCTACACTGGTGCATATGGGAGCTGAAAGCACAGGGAATCCAGGGTGGATGATAACTTCAGGACCAATGGTATGAGGGGCAATGCTGGGAGAGTGGAGGGTGAGTGGGTTGGAAAGGGGGAACTGATTACAAGGATCCACATGTGACCTCCTCTCTGGGAGACGGATGGCAGAGAAGGGTGGGGGGGCGGGGGGTAAGGGAGACTCCGGATAGGGAAAGATATGACAAAATATCAATCTATAAATTATCAAGGGCTCATGAGGGAGGGGGGCAAGGGAGGGAGGGGGGAAAAAAAGAGGACCTAATGCAAAGGGCTTAAGTGGAGAGCAAATGCTTTCAAAATGATTAGGGCAAAGAATGTAGGAATGTGCTTTACACAATTGATGTATGTATATGTGTGGATTGTGATAAGAATTTATGAGCCCCTAATAAAATGTAAAAAAATGATTAGGGCAAAGAATGTACAGATGTGCTTTATACAATTGATGTACGTGTATATATATGGATTGTGATAAGATTTCTATGAGCCCCTAATAAAACAATTAGGAAAAAAAACAGGCCCAAAGAACAAAAGAAAACTGGGTTAGCAATATATATACATAAATTAAAATATCTATAAAGAGATTCTATCACCGCCCTCTAGTTGATTCTAACTCACAATGACCCTATATTGGTTTTCCAAGGCTGTAAATCCTTACAGAAACTAAGAGTCTCATCTTTCTCCTGAGCAACAGTTGGTAAATTTGAACCTTAAGAACCTCAGAACCCTGGTGGTACAGCAGTTAATCACTGGGTTGCAATCTGCATGGTCGACAGTATAAAACTACCAGTACCAGTAGGAGAAAGCCTGGGCTTTCTACTCAGAAACCCATAGGGGATCCCTAGGAATCAGCATTGACTCAATACCAGAGAGTTTGGTTCTGGAACCTTATGGTTAGCAGTCCAATCAATGCCTATCCTACAATGTCAGCAGGGATCCTAAGAAAGAGATGAAGAGATGTAGTCAATGAATAAGGCCCATCTAGCCATCATCTCTTATGCATTGTATTATCAATTCTAGCCTATATGGCTATGGTTAAAATCCCATTTTGGAGGGATGGTTATGTGGAAAAGCCATCTCAGAAGCAGGAACACAGAGAAATGCTGGACCATCAAGGTGTAAGAGGCCCTAGTGGGACATACTTGAGATCTTTGTCTGAAGTGGTAGAGACTGAGATGGAGGCATCAAAGGCTGCAGCACAGAGACCATGGGACAGAACAGAGGGACTAGGCCAAGACCAGAGGCTGAGGCAAGCGTCCATGACATAAAACAGAGGAGCAATACTGAGACTATGATACTTTGAGGCAGAGCAGTGGGCTGCCTTTCTGGCCCAAAGAGGCAAAGGGACTATGTGACTGAGAGGCTAAGGACTAAAGACTGACATGACTGCTGGATGACAGGAGAGGTACACTTACTGTTTCCTGATGCTGACTTGTGGTAACTAGTTACCTTCCTTAATAAGCCCACTAAATTGTGAATATTGTCTGTGAGTTCTGTGAGGCCAACTGGGACCGATAATTGAACCCGACAGAAAGGCAGTGTGTGAGGGAGGAGTGGGTGGTGTCAGAATAGATATTGAAGGATGAAGGATGGAGGCATGTCTGAACTCTGCTTCATGGAAACAGTGAAGCCAGAGAAAGTCAAATATGGCCCTCTGATATGTCTTCCTACATTTAAAGAAGCCAATCCAATTACTAGCACTAACAAATAAGAGAAACAACGTTACTGGATAACTCAACAGGATATTTGAGTTGGCAGAAGAACAGAACAGCTTATTGAGTCTGAGGAACAAAAGTAAAGAAACATGATCCCAAGGAACACCATCAAGCAAATCAATGCAAATATTATGGAAGTCCCAGAAGAGGGCAAAGGGTAACTAAATAAAACTTAATAGACAACAGCAGAACATTACCAAAACTTGACAAAGGACAAGAATGTACATATCAATGACACTTAAGAATTTCCAAATCAGAAGAAATCCTGAGAGATCCACACCAAAATATCTTATCATCAAACTCTTTAAAAAAAAGATAAAATCTTGACAATATCAAATAAAATGAAGTACCAATTTACATATATAGAAACCCTGGAAACCAGGAGGTAATAGAGTCACATATTTAAAATAATGAAAGAAATGAACAGCCATCCAAGATTCCTATAGCCAGCAAAACTTTCCTTTATAAATGAGGATAAAATTCAAGAAAACAAATAAAACCTGAGGGAATGTTGAGACATTCCTTTAGATTGAAATACAAGGATAGTAGATTGCAAGATGAAGCAATATAGAGAAAAAGGTGTTAGGTTCCTGGATTCAGGTACCTGAAAGAATTCACACAGCAGAAGCAGGTTTGTAATCCAAGTGATTTTATGGGGAAAAGGGAAGTTTCAGGTATTACAGCCTCAAAAAATACACATTGTTTTAAGAAAGCATACAAGGATCCGCAGAACTGCACATGGGTTCACTGCTGAATGGGAAAAAAACACATAGAAAGAACAGGAACACGTAACCCAGCACGTGGAACCAGGAAATCCCAGGGGCCAAAAGGGCTCCCACCCCCCACTTGTGGAGAATGCTGGAATGGAAGGAAGTCAAGGCAGGGTCTTTATTCCCTCCTTTCCACAACGGCTGGGGGAAGCATGGTTGAAGGTATTGGTTGGTTCCACTGGCTTGAGTTTAGGCCCACCTGTGTGAGGTAATGTAACTGAGCCTAATCTGTGTGCCCTGGTGGACCTCCCCTCGGGGCGGAGGGAGCTCTTGTCTGAGCATGCTCAGTTTGATTGTTCTAAAATTTAACGGATGCCTGATTTCTTCCAATCCTTTTGCTTTAGCCTTATGCAGTTAGTGCGGAGACAACCCCCTTGTGGTGCTTATGTAATCTGATGTCAATTTGGGACTTGAGAGGATTAAGAGTGAAGTGGTGGAGTCTAGTTGGTCAATCAGGATAGCCAGTGAGGCCTCTGTGTGGGCATTGCCTTCGCCTGAGAATTCTGGGAACTCCAGTATTTCCTCCTTAAACAGGAGACGCTTCTCTCTCTCAGCTCACTTCCTTGGAGATGCTCTACTGGCAAGACACATGGCACTACGTCCTGGTAGCTGGGAAAGCCACACGGACCTACCCTGATGCAACAGACCTCTGGAGCCAGAGAAGCTACATAGAGAAGAACCCTGCCAGCGCTGAGATGTTTACAATGCTACTGGATCCAAAAACTTTCTACTCGCTGGTTCAAGATCGTCCTGCAATCGGAGTCATTGCATGTTTCGTGAGTCTGACGAGGCCTTTACAGATTGGTATCAGACATATGGGCTAATATTGGGCTCACGGACTTGACCTGGACTGGGCTGGGATTTTTTCGCAATATTCAGTTGTTCTTCTATATAAACCTCTTTCTTATAAACATGAGTTTCTATGAATTTGTTTCTCTTGTCTACCCAGACTAACACTCCCCCTTTATGGCCCCTATTCTGGCTACCTAACATATTTAGCCAACACCTAAGTTGAATGCAAACATTTTTCTTTGGTCTTCTTTATTCAATATTCAAAAGTATACAAAAGAGGATAATAAAGATGGTTCAAAATCCAAAAATTAACTAAGCGCCAAAGTACGTGGTACTACTGGAAGAAATGAGGAGCAAAGAGAGGATAACCCACTTAACAAGTAACAAAATGACAACTATATGACAGGGACTTCAAGTGTGTGCAAATATGGAATTTAAAAACTGAAAAAAGTCCCAGAAACATTTGAAGCTCCTTGGTAAGTACTTCCTTAGTGGTAGTAACTTTCAATATGAAAGTATTAAAATGTCCAGTGTAAAAGCAGAGACCTTGTGATATGCATATGATACAACTTTGCTTATGGAAAGCTAAGAGGATTCAACACATTAATGAAGAACTGAGACTAAAGCTTTCTGTAGGGATTATGGCTCGATGGAAAAAAAAAAGCCTCATGCTCGGGCCAATAAACACAATGATAAAAAGAGAAAAAAATAAATTGACACGGATTTCATTTATTTCAATGCATAATCAACATTCATGGAATTAGTGAAGAAATCAAGCCATGAGATAAATGCTGCAAAAGACTTCTTTAAAGTGTTAAAGAGCAGCAGAGTCAGCAAAATGACTGTCAGACAACAAACTCGGACAACTCTCAGCAATTATAGAGAAGGTCCACTAGAAGCGATATCCTAAACTTCATGGAAGAGAATCTCAATATGAAGTACATCCAAGCTTCTTAAACTGAGAGAGCAGTAGCAACTACTAACAGATTCCCCTCTTTGTTATAGGCTGTCCACACGCTGGGGAAGCTTCCCTCCTGCCTGGCATAGCCAATTTTTTCTGGTCCCTGAGCTAACCCAGCTGACCAAGCCTCTTGGCTTGCTGTCCTCTGGTGAAGAACAGCTTTGCAGAGTCAGCTTGGTGCAGACAGTCACTAGCCAAGCTTAACTTTTGCTTTGTTCTACAGTTCCACCAGCCCTTGCTCAACATTCCTCACCTTGCCACCCCCAAGCAGGAAATGTGTTAGCAAAACAACACAATTAGGGGGCAAGGGGGAAAGAGAAGCCTAGCACTTCCCGCACCAATCTCAAAGTAGACTTGAGAGGTTTAATTTAACCCCCCCCCCATTGGGTGAGAAATCCACACACCTGGCCTCTAGACCTGGCAGGAACCCCATCTTATCCCTCAAGGGGTGGAGTCAAGGGACAGAGTTTTTGTGGGTTTTGAACTGCGGACCATGCTGATCGCAACCCAATGTGTAACCACTGTACCACCAGGGGTCCTTTTATCTCAGTAAAACTATGAAAACTAGTCCTCGGTTTATCTGACCCCAGCCATGCTATTTTTTAATCACCTAATATGTATATGAAAGGTGAACAATGAATAAGACAGAGGTGAATTGATAACTATGAATTATGATATCGCAGAAAAGCACTGACAAAACATCAACAGCCAGAAGAGCAAACAAAGCTATGCTGGAAGAGCTACAGCGGGAGTGCCCCTTAAAGAGGCCGACTCCGTGTATATGTCATCTGGATGGCAAGTCCCTGGATGGTCAAAAAGAGGAAGCCTCTCAGTGGTACACATTGACACCATGACTGCAATAATGGGCTCAAACAGCAATGTTTGAGAAGAGGGTGCGGGGCAAGGCAGTGTTTCATTCTGTTGTACATCTAGTTACTATGAATAGGACTTGGTGGCACCTAACAAAACTATATTCATATCTCCTTCTTACATAATAGGAGCATAATCCACACATTCAATAAAATCCATTCTCAAGAGGTAAAACTTACTTCAATATATAAGCTTTTGGGAGGCTTCATATCCTGTGTTATGTCCAAACCTTCATTTCCTCCCAATGACCTCATGTAAGTAGCAAGGGACTTCTTATAACAATTGAACCATTCTATCTGAAAACAGAAAAATGGTCTTTTTACCAAGTGACAAAGAAAACAAGCTTGCCAACATTGTGTAATCGTGACTTCAAACAGCACATACGCCCATGTAGATCATGAGTGTGGCATTCCTGTATTTATATAGCGAACATTAATGGTTGTCTTCTACGAGTCAGGAACTGTCTGTGCACTTAGGATGGAGCATTCAACCAAAACAGACAAAATTCTTGTTATCACATAGCTTACAAACCAGTAGACCTAAGCACAGATCTAAAAAAACCATTCAACCAGAAACAACACTACGAAAAACACATGATTCAGTTATGGTCGCATTAAATACTGCACGGACTCTTTTTATAAGAATGGAACAACATGCTTGAGCAGACAATGCAAATGTCCCCAAAGAGAAGGAAGGACAAGCAAAATGAGGAGTGCACACAATAGAAGATAGTGAGGCTTACTTTGGAATTCAGTTCTAAGTTGTATCTGACAAGGGTAAACCTTTATCACACGTAAAGTGGCGCAAGAGGTCACATTATTTTACGACTGCATTTGTAGGAAAGTCAGTCATCGGAATTCTATAAATGTAAAAAAGTAGATTAAGAGTTGCCAAAGGGCTGGGGGAAGGAAATAATAATAAAAGGCATTTGTTATTTTTTAAAGTCTATTATGGTTAGGGTGAAAGTTTACAGAGAAAACTCATGTTTTATACAGTAATTTATATATATTTTGTTTTGTGACATTAGTTGCAATCTCCTCAGAATCTTATTTATGTATAATTACAGAAAGGTAGGCAAAACAAAGATGTACAGGTTAATGACATTATTAAGAAACAGCCTGGTCAAGGAGTAACACATCCTCAGCCCCAAAATGGAGACTTATCATTTTGTTCCATTCTGAAAATTTTACATTATCACCCAAGAATGCATCCCTAAAACACTAGTTTAGTGCTGTTCATTATTTGTACTTTAAATAGATCCACACAGTATTTATTATTTTGTGACAAATTTCTTTCACTAAACATATTTTGGATTTCTGAAATTCTACTTTAAAGTGATGAAGAGCAAGGATGTCACACTTTGAGGACTGAGCAATGCCATGGGATTTTCCATTGACCTTAGCCATGGGATTTTCCATTGCCTCATAAGCATATGAAAGTTGGACAACAATTAATAAAGACCAAAGAATAGATGCCTTTGAATTAGCATGTTGGCAAAGAACACCGAAAGTACCATGGACTGCTAACTGAACAAACAAATCTGTCTCGGAAGATCACAGCCAGACTGATCCTTAGAGATGAGTATGGCAAGACTTGTCTCACAAGTTTTGGGCATGTTTTCAGGAGACCAGTCCTTAGAAAACGACACAATACTTGGTACAGTGCAAAGTCAGTGGGAAAAACAAAAACAACTCAAGGAGATGAATTGATACAGTAACTCAACAATGGGTTCAAACATAACAATTGTGAGGATGCAGAGTCCAGTAGTACTTCATGCTGATCTAGACAGGGCCACTATGAGGCGGAACTGACGAGAAGGCACCCACCACTACTATGTTGGTTAGTATTGGGTTATGTGTTGGCTAAAGCCAAGGTCAACAGTTTGACTCAACCAGTTACACCTAGGGAGAAAGGGGATTTCTGCTCCTATAAAGAAATACAGCTTCAGAAACCTAAAGAGCCAGTTCTACTTTGCTCATCCTTAAGGATTGTTAAAAGTCAATGGCAGTGGGTGTTTTACACAATTAATGTATGTATGTATGGATTGTGATAATAGTTGTATGAGCCCCAATAAAATGATTTTTAAAAAAGAAATTATGACATAAGATTATCTCTCTCTAAAGTGTCTTGGAGTCTCTAACTTGTAAACTACTATTTGTCTACCTTCATGGAAAAAAATAATACACTAATCTTTGTTAAAGATGGCATCACCTATCCCTTATCGGTGAGTTCAAAGTGAAATGTTCACATATAGAAACTGAATTTCGGTTTATGCTCTGAGAAGGAAAAGGCAGAGGCAGTGATTCTCTCCATAGACTAGACCTTGTAGAGACTCTATTAACACCGAATTTGGACCCCAGCTATAAGGGATTTCCATTGAACTCAAGGTCAAAATGAAGTCTAAAGTATGGAAATCTAATCTCAAGACTAACATTATAATTCTTAATTATAATTTTCTGGTTCGAAAATCAGCATCTTGAAGTCTTACTTGTGTGCCTTGTCATGACTACCTTGTACTAAACTAAAAAAGTTTATGCACGACAAGTTCATGTATTTATGTTTAAAATAAAATCCTCATCTATTGGTTACTTAAATTTTAAGATAAAATCCTACAAGAACTATTACTCTTAAACACTCTATGTTTTTAAAAAAATACTATAGCTATTGTTATTAGAGAAAGAACATGTTCTGTTCATTTCACCATAATAAAGAGGCACCCCTCAAGTCCACTTAATGTAAGATTCCGGCACAAAGACCATGGAAAAAGAACCTGAAAAATTAACTGGTAACGTAATTATTTAGTAGTTCCCTCAAGAAGCTGAGGTACTTTGTTTCTTTCTCCAGAACATGAACAGAATAAAAATAAAGCATGGAAATGTACTTAGCAATCCAAGATCAGAGGAGGCAATGGTATTAGAGATTAAAACCTGAGCAGACTGCGGATGACAGTGGAAGCCCAAACTCCATTTGCACAGTTCCCACACAGATTAAGCCTCCAGTGAATCTCCTTAGACCATGAACAAAGAATGGAAATAGTCTTGTTATACACTGAGTGCATTGGAAAGTAGATTAACACAGATAATTTTTAACGTTATTGTTTTTCTCTCTTTTGGTCCCTTTTAAATTTGTTCTAGATTTTATATTTTCTTTTGGATTGAGGGCTGTTTTTTTTGCATATGATTTTCTTTCTTTTTTTTGGAGTTTTCAGTGGTTTATTGAGCATTCAATATTTTGCCATGATGACTTAGGATAGTTAGGTGTTTTTTTTTATTTTGTGTTTTACATTTTATTAGGGGCTCATACAACTCTTATCACAATCCATACGCATATGATTTTCTTTAAATAAAATCTAGGATAGGACTTAGTTACTGTGAAGACTATAAATGGATTAAGTTTCTTTGGGTTAGGACAGGGCAGGCTGGGGCAAATGGTGAGTTTAAGACTGAAGAAAATGTTCTAAAATTGATGGAGATCATAACTGCACAGCTCTTTTTAATATATTTAAACCACTGGGTTGTGTGGTATATGAATTATGTCAATTAAACTCAAGTTAAATTTTTTAAATGCAGTTAGCAAGTAAATTGTTTATAAAACTCATGGCAAATTTACTGAATACATGCCGTGGCAATTACATTATATCCTGTCAGCCTGTCAATAAAATTGCAGCTTGATGACCTCATTTTGAGGCATGACAGAAATAAGTAGCTCAATGGAGATCAAACCCAGTCTCTCTGCCTTCCTTTTCTGCGCTGAGACAGTCAGAGAGCTGGAGGAGACCCGTGCCAACACTGAAATGCATACACTGCCACTGGATCCACAAGACCTTCTACCCACTGGCCTGCGATATTCCTGCATTTGGCATCATTACATATACTGTGAATCTAAAGAGGAATTTATCAACTAGTACCGAACATATAGGCTAATATCGGACTTAGGAACTTGATCTGAACTGGGCTGAGATGTTTTCTCAATATATAATTGCTCTTTTATATAAAGTTCTTATACACATGAGTGTATGACTGTTCCTCTAGTCAACCCAGACTAACACTTTCTTTCATAAGTGATATACTATACCAAACTCACACAATAACAGCATTGATCACATTCCGTTCTATGCTATGTTCCAAATGGGCAGCCTTAATCATCCTGTAACAACCCTGTTAATACAGCAGTTCTCAACCTGTGGGTTACGACCTCTTTTGGGGTCAAAGGACCCTTTCACAGGAGTCACTTAAGACCATTGGAAAACATGTATTTCCAATGGTCTTAGGAACCAAGTCACTGCTCCTCTATCCATCTCCAGGAGGGTCTGCCCACATACGAGGACGCAGCGTAATGACATAATCAGACAACCCCATCACATTCAACTTGTACAAATAAAGGTGGATGTGACAGGGTTGGCACCACAATGTGTTTATGTGGACAAGTCACACATGCGTAGAGAGCAGCTGCTGTGTTAAAAGCAGCGACAGTGTTAAAAGCAGCAGTATTGGTGGTAAATGACACTTCATGAATTATTATTTCTGGGTAAAATCATAAACTACTGCAAAAAATCGATATCTGTACCATGGGAACTTTATCTGGATGCTGATTGGTCTTTTTATATTCAGCTGTGGTTGATGTGAATACTGCTCCTTGTGATAGTAACAGGTATGTAAAAACACAACATAGAGAATGTTAAATCATAGGAAATTTTAATAAACTGTATTGACTAAATTGTGCCATGTATCATCTTTAGTACTATTTTTTTTTTAAATAAGAAATTTAAACAAGACGCTTGACTTGAAGGGAAAACTATCTAGGCTTCATTGAGAGTAATTTACGCCTACTTAAAGACAGATTGCCCTACATGTAATAGCTACATACAAAAATGTTATAAAACTGTCCTTGGTTTTACAATGATAAATGAAAAACATAAAAATTCTTCAATCGAACAAGGCATGCAAGGATTTTTTTCATGTCATTTTTTTTGTTTTTGTTAAACAGTGAGAGCAAAATAACCTACTGAAATACAAAGAGAGAAGCTGAATGAGCAAGCCACTGATGGAGAAGGGGAGCTTTCACAGAACCAGTGTTTTCCCCATCCCATCTCCACCTGATGTTGATCAAAACATACCATTGGTGATTTAGTAAACGAATAAATAAACAAAGGGAAAAATTTAATATGCTTGTGTACATGCACCAGTTACTTTGTGTACAATAAAGGAATGAGGAAGGGGAAATGAAATAAAGAGAAAACTATACTGTAGTTGTCAGGAGGTGGTGGAATCAAACTGTGGTTTTCTAATCGAGAATGGATTCTTGGTCGGCTGGAAGAGAGTTCTGGAGGAAAGGAGCAGGCTCCCTTAGAAGATGCCTCCTGTCTGCTGCTGGAACACATCAATTGTATCTTCATCCTCCATTTCCAACTGTGCAGGTGTGTCTGTTTCATTGATTGGCTGTCTGTCGAATCAAATCAGATCTGACTCATTGACAAACCCTGTTCACAATAGGCTTCCATTAGCTTACTAAGTGGGTGTGCCTCTGAATCTTAAACTGCACCACAGAACCATCCTGCCCTACCACCTTCAAGTTAATCTGATCATTGTTCTCAGTCTTGACTCCTCCCTTGAGTTTTTTGTTGGCCAGGGTGAATGCTGAAGTCTTCTCAAAAGAGGTACCAGGTCCGCACCAAACGAGCACACAGGCAGCTGCAGGAACAGCAGGAGGAGGTGGCAGTGGTGGAGGAGGGAGAGCCATCTTTTGTATTATTAAAGCTATGGTTATATATTATTTTCATTAGCCAACCATCCCATGACAATGGAGCATGTAGAAGAACGTTAAGAAAAGATAGTGAGGATTTTTTATGGTATGGTTTTACTTCAATGACAGCAGGAACTGAGAAACTACAATGTCTTACTTGTTGTGAAGTTCTATTAGTTGAATCTATGAAGCTGAACAAACTAATATGCCATTTTGATAGCAAATATCCGAGCTTTGCTGGCAAGGATACCAACTATTTTAAAAGCAAAGCTGATGATAAACTCAAGAAAGCCAGACTTGACACTGGTGGCAAGTACCACAAACAAAACGTAGCAGTCATTGAAGTTTCATATTTGGTGGCACTCAGAATCACCAGCGCTATGAAACCCTACACCATTGCTGAGGATTCACTGTTGCCAGGGGCCAGTAAATTGTTCGAGTTATGATCAGAGATGAATTTGTTACAAAATTGAGCGCAATTTTCTTATCAAATGACACTGCCTGCAGAAGAATAGCAGACAAGGCTGCTGATATTCTTGATCAGATAATCCAGGAAAGTAAATCTGCTCCACTTCCAATATTTAGCATCCAGCGTGATGAATCTACAGACGTTGCAAACTGTTCACAGTTACTGTTTACCTGAGGCATATTAATGATGGCGACTTTAAATATGAGTTTCTTTTTTTGCAAACCTCTTAAAATGGCAACTACTACACGTGATGTATTTGATAGTTGGTTCATTCTGAAAGAGCATAAGATCTCTTGGGAAAAGGTTTGTGGTGTTTGCAGATGATGCTCCACTATGCTAGGATGTCAATCTGAATTTCAACGTTTGGTACTGAGTCACCGAAAGTCACCGGAACTCACTGTATAACTACTCAGAAAATATTAGCAACAAATACACGGCCAAAAGAGTTACAAGAAGTAATGAGAAGCATCATAAATTCTGTCAATTTTGTAAAGGCGAGCACTTTAAACAGTCTACTGCTTTCGCAACTGAAGTGAGACGGTTGTCCAGAGGAAAAGTTTTAAAAGGTGTTTTTGAGCATGGTGATGAACTCAAAACGTTTTTTATCAGAAAACATGACCGCAGTTCAAAGCATTTTGCAGCGATAAAAGTGAGATACAGAAAATAGTTTGATTGCCATCTTTGCCATCTTGAATGAGTTACAATTTATTACTGCAAGGACAAAATGCAACATGCCTTGATTTATCTGAAAATATCTGATCATTCTAAAGGAAACATCAGCTTTGGGGGAAAAAATTGGATGAAAATAAAATTTACCAAAAAAATAATAAAAAGAAAATAAAATTTACATGCCTACCCTATCTGTTTTCTTTGAAGAACATGACACTGAACCAGACAAAAGGATTACAATTTCTGTGAAAGAACAATTGCATATGCTTGCAGATGAAATTTCATCGTACTTTCCAAATCTACCCGACACCTCATTTGCACTTGCCAGAAGCCCATTTGCAGTCAAAGTTGAAGATGTTCCTGAGATAGCACAAGAGACGTTTATTGAACTAACAGCGATGCAGCGAGAACTGATTTCTCTACAATGCCAGTTACAAAATTCTGGATCAAGTGTTTGCAGTCAGGTCCTGTTCTGTCGGAGACTGTGTTGCACCTTTTTCTTCCATTTCCAAGAACTTATCTTTGTGAAACAGGGTTTTCCAGCTTGTTTGTTATCAAGTCTAAATAAAGAAGTAGATTTGTTGTGGAAGATGATCTTGTGCTCTTGCAAAGACTGTCTGGAGAATTTCTGATCTAGTGAGAAAGAAACTATCTCAACCTTCTGGTTTTTTACGCACACTGTCGCAAAATGTAGCAATGTAGTTCACTATTGTTATATTAAGACTGTTACTCATGCCACACCATGCTGCAAGACAAAATTTCATTTATTTATAATTAGAAATCAGTATTTCACAAGATATAATTACCTATTTTTGTGATTAATCACTATGCTTTAAATATGTTCAATTTGTAAACTAAAATATATCCTACATATCAGATGTTTACATTATAATTCACAACAGTAGCAAAATTACAGTTATGAAGTAGCAACAAAAATGATTTTAAGATTGGGGATCACCACAACATGAGGAACTCTATTCAAGGGTCGTGGCATTAGGAAGGTTGAGAACCAAGGCTGTAGTAGGACACACTATGACCCCATTTTGTAAATAAAGGAGTGAACACAGAGCAATGAGGTTACTTGCCCAAGATTAGAAAGCAGTGTCAGGAGTTGAAACCAAGTGTTCTGACTCTAATGTTCTATCTTGAAATACTGGTCTAGCACCCTACCTTCAGTGACAAATACTCATCTTATTCTGAATATTTATTCATGCTGACTAGAAAACTACATATCTCCTAAGAATAATGTCGGCTTTTCAACTCCACTGATGAATCACTAATAAATAAAAGAAACTCCTTTTTTTATTGTTTGTCAGTTTTCCCTGTAGCACTAGAATTACTTACTACTACTCCCTTCCAGGAGGGTACCCCAGTGGCAGTTGCTACATTTGTCACTATTAATGGAAAGGTTGGCAATTTGAATCCACTTAGCTACTCTGTAAGAGAAAAATATGGCAGTTGGTTTCCATAAAGATTGATAGTGTATATGGATTATGTGCCAAATAAGACAGTTCAAAACAAAAATAATGTATAGCCTTATAAACCTCTGAGGCAGTTTTAGTCACAATCGACTTGAGAGTAATGAGTTTGGTTTTATACTTCCCATGCCTATCGCAGTAAGTACTAACTGCTTAAAAAACGCTGAAAACTTATTGCTGAAAAGGTGATCAAATCATGGATCAAATGATAGCAACTCAAAAGATTAGCTAGGAATCTTGGAGTAGTAAGCTTATGCTAGTGAGGAATAACTCAGAAAAGTATGGTAAGAATGGTTGCTTAATTCAAAAAGTATGTGTCAATAAATTATATATACAAACTGCTGAGTTAGTAGTTTATATTTACCTCTACACATTCTCACAAACAAAATATAGAAAATTTACAGAAAACAGAGAAATACCAGTAAACATCATTGTAGAAAAAAAAAGCCAGGATCTCAGTATTTTCCCAAAATCATTAACTTGAAAAAGTGCTAACTTACTTCTTCAGCAGACATGTGAAATCGTAAAGCATTAGGCAACACACTGCCATATTCCCACCTAAGTGCACGAATCCACAGTAACCGGTCATACCTAGGACATTGAGAGAGTATTAGCATACAAACAAGCAGGAAATCAGACACTGTTCTATCAGTAAGGACTCAAGGATCTTATCAACTAAACTGTCATTTGAGGATTTTTTTTTTTTAAGATTCTGATGCAAATAGATCTACTCTAAGAAGACATCTTTGGGACTACCAGAAATCAGGAATAGGAACTGGGCTGATGCCCCTAGCACTGTTCATTGTCGTAACTGTGATGGTGACACAGCAGTAATGTGGAAAAAGATCAGAAAGGCCCTTATTTCTTAGAGATGTATCCTAAAGTATATAGTGGTAAAATGTTATCTGATGTTTAGTACTTAGTTTTAAGTAGCCTAACATACATATGTCACAAATTATGGAAAATGTATTGTTAAATTTATAAGACAACTCCAGGAGCTTCACTATATTATTCTCTCTGCTTTCAAGAATAGTGCAATCTTTTACAATACAAATTTTAAACTGGAAAAACGAAATTAAAATGCTTACATTAAATCAAACTTAAAAGAAATAACTCACTGCCACATGGAGTTGTTTGACTCATACTGACACTGTAAGGACAGGATAGAAGCGCACCAGTGAGTTTCCGAGATTGTAACTCTTTTTTAAGAGTAGAAAGCCTCATCTTTTCCCCGCAGAACAGCTGGTGGTTTTGAAATGCTGTTTCTGGTTAACAGTCCAGCGCATAAACACTGAAAACACTCTCACTTCCATCAAGCCAATGCTGACTCATAGCAAACCCCTGTGGGTTTCCGAGATTGTAATTATTTACAGGAATAGAAACACGGCCTTTTCCCCTCGGAACTACTAGTGGTTTTGAACTGTGGACCATGTAGATCACAGCCCAACAAGTAACCATGCTACCAGGGCTCCATGCATAACCACAGAGATAAATAAATCTGAGATCTGTTGCTATCAACCAGAAACTTAATTGAGAAACCCCATGGAAAACTCTTCTTTGTTTCCTGCTACTACAAGTAAAATCACAGCAGCTTACAAGTACGCAATAGTGCAGCGTCGATTTCTTAACAAAGAACAGTGCCGAAATTTGATGGTTGGTATCAAATTGCTTCTTCCGTCTGATTTTGCTTCATTACTAGGAAGAGAATTAAAGAGAAAATGGATAAATACACTGCAGAACAACAAAAATTTTTAAGTTTTATTGACATGTAACAATTCACATCAAACAATTCAATAGTTATTAAGAATTGTACAAAAAACTGTACAATTACCACTACAATCAATTTTAGAACATTTTCTTATTTCTTGTACTCATTGTTATTAGCTTCCTCTTTCCCACCAACCACCCCTACAATCCCCACAAGAAACCATTAAATCCAGTTCCTGGCACTACAGAACCAAAAAATTAACTTTTCCATGATATTTTTCAAAGGACTGATACACGTACACATTTTTACCTATTTGTACGTAACAGTTTACCTAAGCAAATTGTGCTGCTTCTACTTCAGAACTTTTATTTACACATTACAAGATTAAATTAAGAAAAAGCCAAGTTAACTAACTTGTCAATGCAATGATACTATAATAATTTAATCTCCTTTAACCATTTGGTATTGTACAGTTTTGCACACTGATTGCTTTCTATTATTTCAAAAGACAAGTGTCCTATTTGTTCACTGAGGTAAGAGAAAACCTGACATCATGGCCCGAAGAAGGTGGTCTTACATGATGTTTCTATTGTATGAGCACTCCGCTTCTAGGAGCACTTCCGAATCCTCACCACACTACTGTAGCTGGACATGGAGTCAGCAGTTTATTCATTCAACAAATATTTGCTATTTCCCCATCTATATTTTTTACTATACTTTAGGGTTTTTTCATATACAGAGGAAGTAGTTTCACCCTATAAAATGCACATCTTCTTAGACACTTGATATGGATCACATTTTAAAACCAGAAGAACAAAAGGAGTAAGTATCTACTTTAGCATTTTAAAGCAATTAGATGAATATAAAAAGGGTCCACCATGCTTTGTTCCACATAATGCACTAGGCCCTGAAAACAGGAAAAATGCACACCCTGTGCTGTTAGGTTTTTCTATCTGCTGTCACTCTATGGGTACCAGATTATGGTCTACATTGTACAAACTAAGCACAAATACACCTAATACCAAGTACTTAAAAACATACATCAAATGTCCTAAAAAAAATCACATTTATAGGTGGGAAAATAAAAAGATTTCTTTTGATATATAATTTAACCAGACATTGCTTACAGTGATTGTTTTCTCAGAAGGACATCAGGAAGATGGGGGACAAATTTTTAAAACAAGAATTTACAAGTGTTATGAATACAAGAAAGTAGTTCAAAGTGGAACACATCCTGGCCCACCAAGCCCTGAGGACGATATTTCCACTCAGAGAAGTCAAAGCACAGAGAGGACCATATGGCCAGTCCACTATGAGACACGATGTACCTCACTGACCCATAGTGCTACCAGGGGACAACACTGGAAACACAGTGTGGGAACTGTGCCCAATCTGACCCCATCACACTGAGGCAAAACACTAAGAGCCATGCAACAGAACAGCAAAGGAAGCAGAGCAAAGAAGTCTTGAGGGAGTACAAAAAATAGACTTTGGGGCCAGAGTGTGCCACCCCATCAGACTCAACTGGAAAACACTCCTAAAGGTCAACAAACAGACCTTGAACTATTTACAGGCTTTTCTTTTTTTTTTTTTTTGTCTTTTTTTGGTTTTCTTTTGTTGCTTCGTTTTGCTCTGTCTTGTTTTTTGTGCATATTATTATCTCTGCAATTCTATCTAGAAAAAATAGGCGGGATAAACAATCTGAAGGAGAAAACAACGGACTGCTGGTTCTGGGGAGATATGGGAGCAGGGGAGGCGGGGGTGGGGGGAAAGGAAGTGGGTGTTAACAAACCTAGGGACAAGGGAACAATAAGTGATTCAAAATCAATGGCCAGGAGGGTGCAGGAGGCCTGGTAGGGCTTGATCAAGAGCAGTATAACCTAGAGGAATTACTGAAATCCAAATGAAGACTGAGCATGATAGTGGGACAAGAAGAAAGCAAAAGGAAATAGAGGAAAGAATTAGGAGTCAAAGAGTATTTAAAGGTCTAAATACAGGTGTGTACATGCCAATATTTATATATGATGATGGAGAAGTAGATCTAATGTGCATGTATTTATAGGTTTAGTATTAAAGGACATTGGGACTCTACTCAAATACTCCCTCAATGCAAGAACACTTTGTTCTATTAAATTGGCATTCCATGATGCTCACCTTCCCTACATGATTGCTGAAGACAAAACAGGTGCATAAGCAAATGTGAAAAAGAAAGCTGATGGTACCAGCTATCAAAAGATATGGCCTCTGGGATCTTAAAGGCTTGAAGATAGAGACCCACATGGATGAAGCACACTAACCTGTGTGATCACGAGGTATCTATAGGAACAGGTACCAGTCATCAAAGAACAAAAAAAATCATCATTGTGAATGAGGGGTAGTGCGGAGTGGAGACTCAAAGTCCATCTGTAGGCAAGTAGACATCCCTTTACAGCAGGGTCACAGGGAGGAGACGAGCCAGTCAGTGTGCAGTATAACACTGATGAAACACGCAACTTTCCTCTAGTTCTTTAATGCTTCCTCCCCCAATTATCATGATCTCAATTCTACCTTACAAATCCGGGTAGACCAGAGGCTGTACACTGATACAGATAAGAGCCGGAAACACAGGGAATCCAGGGCAGATAAACCCTTCAGGATCAATGAGTGCAGCAATACCAGGAGGGTAAGGGGAAGGTGGGGGAGAAAAGAGGAACCAATGATCCACATATAACCCCCTCCCTGGGGGTGGAAAACAGAAAAGTGGGTGAAGGGAGATATTGGACAGTGTAAGACATGAAAAAAATTTTATAAATTATCAAAGTTTTGTGAGGTAGGGAGGGAGGGAGAAGAAGGGTAAAAAATGAGCGGATACCAAAGACTCAAGAAGAAAGAAAATGTTTTGAGAATGATGATGGCAACAAATGTGCTTGACATAATAGATGGATTTATGGATTGTGCAAAGAGTTAGTTATACAAGCCCCCAATAAAATGATTTAATAAAATAAATAAACCTAACCAAACTCACTACCAAAAAAAAAATTTTCCTGTATCCATTGCTGGTAGGAATGTAAAATGGTATCGCTAATGTAGGTAGTAGTGTCGCAGCTCAACAAAAATCTGATCTACTACACCCAGATTTGAAAAGACATGCAAACAGACTTGTACACCAACATTCCTTGCTATACTATTTGCAATGGGTGAAGATAAGAACCACCTAATGCCCATGAATAGGAAAATGTGATATATATGTGTACACACTACTGCTGCTGCTGATGTTACTCAGCCAATCGGGGAAATGAAGAATTGGCACAATCTACAATATGGATGGGACTCGATGTCATTAAACTAGTGAAAGAAGTCAACCACAGCACGGGACTTGGTTTCAATCTCTTGCCACCAAGAACAGTGGCCCAGAACTACCAGTCTGTTTTAATGCTTCTTTGCTTTTTATGGCAGGTGTGGCTCTGCTGTTGTAAATATTATTGGAACGTTTGCCCTATCACCAACTCCTGTTGTTTCTGTAAATAGTGCTCAGTCACTTAAAGGTTTAATTTACACAAGTCAACAATTCATGTATTGCAGTTCACAGCTGGCCCATACTTGTATAATTTCCCTTTCTCGACAATGTTCTAAATTCTGTAACATTGGCTAAACTAATGACACCATCAAAGTGTACCGGCTACACATTAGACTCCTAAGTGAAACATCAGCAGTTTAAAGTCACCAGCCAAGTCTGTGGGGGAAGGATGAGGCTTTTTACTCCTGTGATGATGTGCAGGCTGGGAGACTCACAGGACAGTTCTACCCTGCCCTATAAAGTTGTCATGAGTCAGCAAGGGGATGATAATTGATAATGTTCTGTAACATAAAATGACAATGATGTCTCTTAGGTGAACCAGAGTCATTTATAAACCATGAGTGGATTTTAGGCTTGTACTTAATTCTAGTCCCAATCTAAGAACAGCTAGTTCTTATGACATGGTCCTGCTTGGTGGTTGCCCTCATGAAGAAATCACTGAAGATATGAGTCTACAGCAAAATGTGGTGAAGAACCTAGATGGTGCCCAGCTATTAGAAAAAATAGTGTTGGGGATTTTAAAGGTTTGTTTTCAAACAAGCAGCCATCTAAGTGGGGTGTCACATGGAAGGAGCACATCAGCCTGTGTGAACATAATCCAAATCTAAAGGCTGGAATGATATCAAAGCTTAAATTGTGAACAATTGGTTTGTAGAAGGCTATGGTTGTCAGTGGAAGCCCAAAATCCATTTAGAGGGTCCACAAAGAGATCAAGCCTCTTGTGAATTCCCTCTCGTTATAGCTGAGGGATGTGAAGAGCTCTATTATCAGACACTGTAAATCAATATGTCAGACATAGATCAAAATGCAGTATATCTTATTTGATTTTCCTTTGGACCCATTTTAAAGCTGTTTCAATTAAAAAAAAAAGTGAAGGGAAAATACTCATGAAGCAAACCCTTGGAGCCTCACTGTGACCATGGACGAGGGGTGGAGGGCCTCGCTAGCATGCAGAGCGCAGTGGATTCCTGCGGATGCGGTTAGGTTCAAACTCAGCACCCCACCATTTGCTCTCCCTTATGAGCCATCTAAATGTGTTCTAGTTCTTAAGATACTTGTAGCTTTCTTTTGACTGAGGTTTTTGTTTTACTTTCATAGTCTTGTTAGTGTTGTTTTTATTGTTTTCACTGTTTTTCTGTATATAAAATCCAAGATAGGTGAATCAGAGGCAGTAACTGGATTCATGGTTCCTTGGGGCAGGGCAGGGGAGGTGGGGAGGAAATGGGGAGCTAATAACAATGAGTCCAAGAATGAAGAAAATATCTAAACCTGATTATGGTGATGATTCTACAACGATATGTGAATTATATACCAATAAACTGTTAAAAAGTCCATCGCAAATTATATAATTAAATGGTTCAATCATATTAAGAAGAGTTGTACAATCATTACCACAATCGAATTTAGAACATTTTCTTCCTTCTTGTACTCACTGTTATTATTGTACTCACTTCCTTCAAACCGCCCCAGCCACAACTCAGGAACCATTAATCAAGATATTGTCTCAATAGATATACCTACCCTAGATTTCATATACACTAAAACATTTAAAAACAGCAAAAAACCTACTAAAAATAACAAAGTAAAACAAAAGTATCCCAACTGAAAAGATAGAAAATATAAAAAACTAAAATCAATTTAAAATGGGTCAAAAAGGAGATCAATGGCTATGGTGCTAAATTTTAAAGGAATTGCATCTGCAATAATCCACTTTCCAATGCACTCTGCATAACAGCAAGGCTAACCACAACACTTGTCTATGCTCAGAGAGGACTCACAGAGCTTTATCCATACGTATTTCCCCTGCACTTTGTTTTTACTGAAGTAAAATGGGTCAAAACAGAGGTCAAATGATATCATGCTTTATTGTAATCATCTCTATAACACTCTCGGTCTGATAGCAAGACTACTGACATCCTTCAACTGAGTCAGAGAGGATTCACCGGAATCTTAAACCACTTGTGTGGAACTTGCAAATGATTTTGGATTTCCACTGTCATCCATATCCTTCTGCAAATCAGGTGTTCACAATTTAAGCTCTAATACTATTCCCTCCTTCATATTTGAGTTTTAATTATTCACACTCCTCTGGTCACAAAGGCTGATGTGCTTCTTCCATGTGGACTTAGGTGACATTTCACTCAGAAGGCTGCTTGTTGAAAAATAAGACCCCCATGCGCCATTCTTTCTAAAAATCATACCATCTAAATTTCTTTACTACACTTTGCTATAGCATCCATATCTTCAGTGAGCATCAAAAAGGGCCAAGTCACAAGAACTAATTCTCATATTGGGCTAGAATTAAATGCAAGTCTAAATCCCATTCATGTTATCTATGGTTTACGTACATCTCTGGTTAATCTTAAGAGACATCATTGTAATTTTATATTAGAGAACATTATCAATCACCCCCTGGGGCACATGGCAATTCTATTGATAGTGTGAACTTTTTGATTAAAGAATCTATAAACGAATGCTGATCAAAAGGGAAAAATTCAAAATTGAATTTCAAATTACCAAGAACTCTAGACTTTCTAGAGCCACGTAAACTGGAAAAACCCAAGTCCTAAAATAATCCTTAAACCAAAAATATCCTCCAAAGTGGGTCACTCCACAAAGAGGTGGGATATGGGATAAGACCATCCACCTGAGGGTCTACACCAAGACAAGGCTGGGGCAAATCCCCACAGAAATGAAAGAACCTTGCCAGGAAATCAAGTTTAGGCCAGGGGAGAGGAACATCACTGATAGTTCTGTTGGCGAGCATGGTAGGTGATTGGGGAGAAATATCCTCACATTGGGAAGGGGTGCTAAACAATGATTGTAGGGAACCTATAGGGACAGATTTTATGTTCCTGGGTAAACACTACAAATATGTCTCTAGCCAAAGCTCAATAAAACATGCCATGGACTAAACACCAAGATGTCACTGGATGCTGACCTTGTGGTACGGTAAACCTTGTGGTCAGCATGGCATCACTCGGGCTACACAAGCGCTTAACACAGAGGCCCAGCAGAATGAACTGAGCCTGGCCTCAAAGGTGCCTGTACCCTTGGACTGAGGACTGGGGTGCTTAGATAGAAGAGGAAGCAGAGTGGCTGCCCTGGACCTGTGGAAGTGATGGTCATTGGACCTTGGGGGGAACCCCATTTGGTTGGAGTCCATCAAAAGGGACTCAGAATCACCATATATTTAGTACCTTGATGCTCCCCTCTCAGTGATATGACTGGCTTTGATCTGTTGGGCAGGGATTTAAACTTGGAAGAATTGATCCAGGATGTTTCCCCTGGCATCGATCCCCCCTGCTTAGGGTAAACAGAATTCAACTGAATATGAGATCTAACTGTGTGGAGCAACAACTCATGGGTTTCGGCTCAAGTTAGAACTGTACTTGCAGACTCCTCAAACCTACAGCAGAATGATGTGTCATCGGAAAACTTGATGGTGTTGCCAGTGCAATCATCTTATACTCCAGGGGGAATGATTGACAATGTGTTACTTTTCTGTTTCTATGGGTTTTTTCCCTGCCTTTCATTTGCTTGTTTTGTTTGTGTTTCTCTTTAGTTGTCTGCTAGTTGTTTTGCTGCTGTTGGTGGGGTAGTTGGTCTTACAGGGTATTAATTTGTCATAGTATGGCTGTCAAAGTAAACCCGAGCTATGCATATCCCAGGGACAAGCAGATGGATTCTGGCCCCAATTTAACTTTAGTCCCAATCCAAAGACAGTTAGTTTGGATAACATGGCCTTGCCCACCTCATGTAATGATCACTGAAGATAAGGGTGCTATAGCTAAGTGTGGTGAAGAAAACAAATGGTGCTCACTATCAATCGGAATAGTGTGTGGAGTCTTAAATTCAAACAAGTAGTCATCTAAACGAGGAGTGAACTATGTCCACAAAGAAGAAGCACACCAGCTTGCGTGACCCAAAGGCACGCAAAACAAAATTCAAAAATGACAAAGGGAAAAGTATCAGAGCCCAAATTTCGAAGACCCAATTTATAGAATGCTATAGAAGATAGGGGGGCCCCAAACCCATCTGCAGAGTATCTAGTCAGATTAAGCCACCAGCAGATCCCCTCTAGTCACAGGAAAGTGTCTCGAACAGCTTTTCTATCAGATAGAGATCATTGTAAGTGTGATTATGCTGGAATGAACTGGATACATGGTCAGATGACCTCCCTTCTAACCTGAACTTGTTCTTGGTCAGTGGTTTTCAACCTTCCTAATATACATTTACTACAGTCCCTCATATTGTGGTGACCCCCCCAACCATAAAATTATTTTTGTTGCTACTTCATAACTGTAATTTTGCTACTGTTATGAATCGTCATGTAAAACCTGATAAGCAGGAAGTATTTTCATTGTTACAATTTGAACACAATTAAAGCAGAGTGATTAATCACAAAAACATTTTCTATTGTGAAAGACTAATTTCTAACTACAAATGAAATTAATTTTGTTGTAAAGCATAGTGTAGCATGGGTAACAGTTTTCACGCCAGTTACTCGTATGTGGGCATATCTGCATATGGGCAGCCCTGCCTAGAGACAGCTAGAGGAACAGTGTCTTGGTTCCTAAGACCATTGGAAATGTGTTTTCAGGTCTTAGGTGACTCCTGTGAAAGGGTTGTTTGACCCCCAACGGGTCGTAACCAACAGGTTGACAACTGCTGTTTAGGTGAGAGCATTTCTTGCTTGTTCTAAGACAAGGTGGTCTTTTCTTTCTTACTCATTATTTGTAATTTTATCTCTAAAGAATTGATTGTGTTAATGATTATGTAAGTCTTCTTGATATGACTGAACTATTGAATTGTGTGATATATGTGGATTAAGTACCAATAAAACTGTTTTAAAAAAGGCTCAGAAACCCACACAGGCAGTCTATCCTGTCCCATAGAGTCACTATGAGTCGGCATTGACTCAATGGCAGTGAGCTTGGTTTGTTTTTTGACCAAATCACAGGGCACTATTACTTTGTCTTACAGCTCAAATTCTTCACTGTGCCAAATCCCAGGCTGAACTTTTACTATCTGTAAATCTAGAAGCCTTTTGAGCTTTCTGCAGCACTAGTTCTGTATAAACTCCACTCCAACTATGAATAATCTCTACTGCGCCGATACTCAAACCAAACTCTGCCAGTGAGTTGATTTCCACCCAAAGCAGTTCTGCCCATAGGACAGGGTAGAACTGCCCCTCTGGATTTTTAAGACTGTCACTTTATAGGAGTAGAAAGCTTCATCTTTCCTCCTCAGAGTAGCTGATGGTTCCAAACAGCTGATCTTGCAGTCAGCAGCCCAACATGTAGCTATCATGTTGTCTATTGTCTATACTGCCTACTATATATTGTCTATTCTCTTTACTCAATGCATTAAAACATCTACTAATTTTTTTAAAAAGTAAAATGTATGTATTCCACTTTGTTAGTGCTTTTATTCACTTGTATCTCAATTTGGGTCTATCCTAATTCCGTCATATCAATCAACCAACAAATATGCATTAAAGCACCCAAAATGCAGATATAACAATAAGCAATATTAAGTCCTTTAGAGCTGGGCTAAATTATATAGTTAGAATATAATCAGGTGCACAGAGATTAAAAAAACCCCAAATATGATGCAAAATCAACTAGCTAATATTATTTCTAATTAATTCTTAACTCTGATAACTTAAAAAAAATCTTATGAAAACTTACACATCGGATTGGTTTTGTTCATATAAAGCCTTCATCTCCTCCAGAATTTGTCTGAGTCCATCCTCCTGGAATATATAAACTGCTTTTGATATATATCCATGGATTCCCCAATGCATTCAATTAATCCCCTAAATCTATCTGTACTACATTTATCCTCAATTTATATATATAATTTATTTAAAATCCATAGCCATTGCATAAATTCTGGCTATTTATGTACCTATATCAAAAATAAAGGCTTAATCGAGCATGAAAGTACACATTTTCACTGCAAAAACAACAAATACAAGTTTTAAAATATTTCTCCCAATTTTTTCCCCCAAAGACACAGTTTTGGTTTGTATTGCAAGAAAAGAAAAGCCAAAGGAATTTTTCCTACCATCTACCTTAAGATAGAAATTTTTCACTTAGACAAATAAAATGTTTTAATTCTAAAATTCATAAATGTTAATAAGATAGTTGACCATTTGAAAAGAAGTGACATCACATATTCTTTCAGCCAAAATACAGTCTTGGGTTCAACCAACCCTGTAGCCAATTATATGTTGAAAATATCTGATGATGATGAATACCCTTGTTTACTCTTGATGTCATTTATTACCCATTTCATCTCCACAATTCTAAAAGTTACAAGTCCTGCTAGTCTTCAATCACTTAAAAAACTCATTTATCAATATCTGTAGAATTGAGTTTCAATCATCCACATTTCTCACCACTAGCTCATCTCTCTGCCTCCATTAGTTCTTCTCTTCTGATGCATTTTCCATATTGCCAATAACCAAAACCACTTCCATTAAGTACATTTTGATTAAATGACCCTATAGGACGGAGAAAATTGCTCCCTATGGTTTACACAGCTGTAAATCTTTACAGAAGCGGCTATCTTTCTCCCTTAGAATGGCTGGTGTGTTTGAATTGCTGACCATTAGGCTAGCAGCCCAATGCATAACTCCAGGCCTCATTTTACTGCCAATAAGTACTCCAAAATATAAAAACATCCCGCCACACCCCTACCTGAAAACCTCTACCTGATTCCAAATGCCTGTGGAATAATGCCGAAGTTTTTCTAATCCTAGAACCCACCATTGACATCTCCATACATAACCTTTCCAGTTGTGATCATGAGTCTTAAGCCATTGTTTATCACCTGCCTGTGTGAGGGCTAATACTTCATACAAGGCTCGAACACCCACTCCCAACCCCCTAGTAGCATTTCTCTTTATGCTCCCATCTACGCAACACCAGTTTCACTTACCACATTGCATTCTATTCACTTGTGTTTCTTGGTCCTCTCACTGACATCTATCTAGTTGCTGCCCTATGATTGTTTACTACGATGCTTAAACGTACAGGCTCTTGAGCCAGACTTCCAGGGTTCAAGCTCTAGCTCTGCTCTTTACTGGCTATATCACCACTGACAAATCTCCTAACTTCAATTCTCCACTCACATGTTTGAGGTGGGGGGAGACAGCTCAGATCTCACACAATTATGAGGAGAGATAATTGCAAGCTAAGTGCTGAACATCATTCCTACTTCCATGTTATTGTAGTGGACAAATAATCATAATAGTAACAATACGACTGTTAGCACTATTATTATTTCTTGTAGAAACAGCATACAGGGACTCAGCCCTGGGTGTGTCAGGTACAGTTCCTCACTACACCAAGAGCTCTGTACCATCATCATGCCCATTTTTGTTGGTGAGAACACTGGACGCACAGAAAGCCTGAGTCCACAGTGATCGAACAGAGTATGAATCTCAGTCTGGCACCAGAGGCCTACTTCATCATCACATTTTGCTCACTGAGTGCGTGCGCGCACACTAACGCGCATAAAACGCTAGATCCAATAAAAACGACTGGTTCTGTGGGTTTCTGAGGCTGTCAATCTTTAAAAGAACAGAAAGCTTCCAGCTTTCTTCGGCAGAATGGAGGTGGATTCGAATTTACTTTAGTTCGTATTAGGCAACCTTTTACTTGGCTAAGCAAAGGAAAAGCAACAAAGCTAAAAATGAAGCAAAACGGAAGGAAGTAGACTTTGAGGAAGCGCAATTGCTGAGTTGTACAGTAACTTCCTTCTTTCTCCCACAGTAACCTTTTGTTATGCTGTTACTTTCCCTTCCGGAACTTGGCTCACACCCTCAGGGGAATCTGAAGCAAACCGCGAAAAGAGCAGCCCAGGGGAGATCCCGCTCACCCTCCAGCCCCTTTCAGCCAAGCTTCCCGGACCTCCATCCCGCCCTCTGCCGTCCAGCCCGTCATATTAAAGGCGGGCAGCTGCCCTTCTGGCGTGTGGTGCAGTTCGCGGACCACCTCCGTCGCCTTTTCACAGAACATGGCGGGTAGACCTGGTACCGGGACCTCCTTGTCGGCCGCCCACTTGACCGAAGAGTCTGCGGGCTCCCTGCAGCCTAGTTCGCGCCGCGCTTATTAGCGCAGGTCTAGGAAATCGCCTGCGCTTTGGCGGTAAAAATCCCCAACCAATGGGAAGGCAAGGACGCAGGTTGCGTGGCTACGGTGGTTGCAAAGGGACAATTCCATACGCGGTAGAGAAATATGACCGGAAGTGGGGAGGCGGTGACCGGTGCCTTCTTCCGGTGGAACGCGGCCCTCCGGAAAGAGTCCATGGGGTTCCATTTGACTTTATCCATGAGGTGAGACGAATTTTCAATACTAATCTGAGCACATAGTTTAGGGAGCAGCATAGCTTGGAATAGATGTACCACCCACACCCCCCGAAACTTCCTCTTTTCCCTTTTTTAAAAATAAAAATCATTCTATTGAGGGCTCATATAACTATCCATATGTACATACATTGTGTCACGCTCATTTGTACATTTTTGATATCATTCTCAAAACATTTGCTTTCTCCTTACTCCCTTTATATCAGCTCCTCACTTTTTCCCCTGCTTCATGGAACCTTGATCATTTATCAATTATTTTGTCATGTCTTACAGTGCCCACATCTCCCTTCATCCACTTTTCTGTTGTGCAACTCCATGGAGGGGGTTATATGTAAATCCTTGTAATCAGTCGCCCCACTTTTTTTTTTAAATCATTTTATTGGGGGCTTGTACAACCCTTATCACAATCAATACATCATTCCATTGGGTTTAGGACATTTGTGCATTTGTTGACCTCATCATTCTCAACACATTTCCTTTCTAATTGAGCCCTTGGTATCAGCTCCTCGTTTTTCTATCTCCCTCCCTACCCCCTCCCTCCTAAACCCTTGTTAATATTGATAGGTTTAGAATTAAGGTAGCAGATGGACATTGGACCTCCACTTCTTTTCTCCCTCAATTGCAAGAACACTTTGTTCTATTGAACTGGCATGCCGTGATGCTCACCTTAAAAGCTTGAAAATAAACAATCCGCGATCTAGCTCAGAAACAGCAAAGCCCACGTGGGAGAAGCACACCAGCATGTGTGATCACGAGGTGTTGAAGGGATCAGGCATTAAAGAACAAAAAAAATCACATCATTGTGAATGAGGAAGGGTATGGAGTAGGGATGAGGCCAAAACCCATCTGAAGGAAAGTGGACATCCCCTTTCAGAACGGTTGTGGGAAGAGAAGAGGTGTTCAGGGTGCAGTGGAGCAACAATGAAACATACAGCTTTGCTCTAGTTATTTTCTATTTGTTTATGTATTTGTTTGTATCATTTTATCAGGAGCTTGCACATCTCTTATCACAACCCATACATACATTGTGTCGAGCACATTTCTACATTTGTTGCCATCATTATTCTCAAAACCTTTGCTTTCTACTTGAGCCCTTGGTATCAACTCCTCATTTTCTCCAACCCTCCCCGCTACCCCCTCCCTCATGAACCCTTGATAATTTATAAATTATTATTTTGTCATATCTTACACTGTCCGACATCTCCCTTCACCCACTTTTCTGTTGTCCTTCCCCCAGGGTGGAGGTTATGTAGGTCCTTGTAATCGGTCCCCCCTTAATACCCCACTTTCCCTCCACCCTCACGGTATAGCCATTCTTAGCACTGGTCCTAAAGAGAGCGTCTGACCTGGATTCCCTGTGTTTCAAGTTCCTGTCTGTACCAGTGTACATCCTCTGGTCTAGCCAGATTTGTGCGGCAGAATTGGGATCATGATACAGGAGGGGGTTGGGAGAGGAAGCATTTAGGAATTAGAGGAAAGTTGTATGTTTCATCATTGCTACACTGCACCGACTGGATCATCTCCCGACAACCCTTCTGAAAGGGGATGACCACTTGCCTACACATGGTTCTTGGGTTCCCAATCTTCACTGCCCTCATTCACAATGATATAAATTTTTTGTTCTTTGATGCCTGATACCTGATCCCTTTGAAACATCATGATCACACAGGCTGGTGTGCTTCTTCCATGTTGCCTTTGTTGCTTCTGAGCTAGATGGCTGCTTGTTTACCTTCAAGTCTTTAAGAGCCCAGACGCTATCTCTTTTGACAGCCAGGATTTGTTTCACCACATTTGTTTATGCGCCCATTTGTCTTCAGCAATCATATCGGGAAGGTGAGCACACAATTATATGACTTTTTTTGTTCTTTGATGCCTGATAACTGATCCCTTTGGCACCTCATGATCACACAGGCTGGTGTGCTTCTTCCATGTGGGTTTTCTTGTTTCTGAGCTAGACAGCTGCTTATTTACTTTGAAGTCTCTAAGACCCTATATCTTTTGATAGCCATTTGTCTTCAGTGATCACATCATTACACACCTCTTTTTAACAAGTTTAAACTATTGTATTATATGACATCTGAATTATATGTCAATAAAACTGAAAAAAATTTAAAGATTAAAGGAATATATGGAGTCGCTATACTAAAAAGAACTAGTCAATATTGCATCATGTTAAGAGGTATCATATAAGAACCAAAGGTACTGAAAGAAGAAGTCCAAGTTGCACTGAAAGCATTAGTCAAAAACAAGGCTCCAGGAATTGTTGGAAAACCCACTGTAGGCAGTTACATAATCTAATAACTTGAGAAAGGGTAAAGTCTAGCCTGTCAATAGGGTCACAGCGAATGAGGCCTCTGTGGGGCCTGGCTTTCTCCAGAGGATTTTGGGTATTCCTGTATTGCTATCTTGTGGTGGAACACACTGTCTCTTTTCTACACAATCCTGTTGACAAACCACATGGAGACACACTGAGAGAGCCAGAGCCCTGGAGCTGGAGGAGCCACATAGTGACCCCTGCCAGCACCAAGATCCTTCACCGCTACTGGATCTACATGACTTTCCACCCACTGGTCTGTGATATTCTTGCATTTGGCATTATTGCATGGCTACATGAGTCTAAAGAGGAATTTATTGACCAGTATTGGACATAGGGGATAATATTGGACTTACGGACTTGATCTGGACTGGGCTGGGATGTTTCTCAATATACAATTGCTCTTTTATACAAAGCTCTTTCTTATACACATGAGTGTCTGTGAATTTGTTTCTCTGGTCTACCTGGACTAACACATTATGCTACCTGGAGTGGTGTACTAGAGAAACAAATCACAAAGATGGAGAGTGGATGCTTGTTTGACGTCTGCTCATGGTAGTACTTTTTTGGCTAGCCAGAGGTTAGATCTGGCCATTCAGTTTGCTGGGTTGTTTTATGGAAAAAATACAGGAAGTTAAACTTTTTATGATTTCCTTTGATTGCTGTCTTTGGTGATTCCTGTACTAACTGGTAAAAATGAATGTGATTAATGCATATTTAGAGCTCAGGGGTAGAAATCCAGATTGGAGACTGGAAAGTCAACTCGGTGCTCCTCAAGGGGACAGGCACTCCCCTCTCTGGATCTCACTTTTAACATCGATACACAAAGGTCGATTCTGTGAGGGTCACAGACTGGGGACTCCCATGGCCAAATGAGGACCTGTGTGGACTCTGGTTGGCCTGCTTATTCACTGCCATCTAGAAGATTCCAACTCACAGTGACCCTGTAAGACCGAGCGGAACTGCCCCTGTGGGTTTCCGAGGCTGAAATTCTATATGGACTAGAAGGTCTCATCTCTGCACAGCCCCCCACCCTATCCCCCAACCCCCGCTCCCCCAGTGTGACTGGTGGTTTCAAACTACTGACCTTCTAGTTAGCTGCCCAACACATAACCCACTGTGCCATCAGGGCTCTTTGGCCTACTTGGCTTCTATCCAATGTTATTGAATCGCCTTTGAAAAAATCAGGAGGTTTTTAAGAAAACAGGAATTTTGACTTTCTCTAGAAAAATCGATCTGGCATCACTGGAACCTAAACTAGAGGATCCACAATTCCACGTGGCTCTGGGAATCTCAACATTTCTTCCTCCTGCTCAAAGTAAAATGGTTTAAGGGGACCTTTCACAGCTGGTGGGCTGGTCTCCTTTCTAGAAAGTTGCCTCTGTAAAGAAAATGCATCTTTCTTCCCTTTTACCTAGTTGGGGGTGGTGAGGGTAGCAGGAGCTATTGGGTTAAGAAAAAACAGTCCAGGTAGCTTCAGTCTGCCCTGCCAGGGCTTTAGAGGCCAAGCCTTTTTTGCTCCAGCTGACTGACCTGCTGTTTCCAGGGCAGCCCCACCATCTGTTCCCAGATGCAGGGAGGGAGCCGACTTTCCTCCATCACACCTGCCCCAAACTCAGGCCCAGAACTACTGTCTAAACACAGAACAACTTTTGTCTGTGGCCAAATGTGGGACCCCAAATTTCTTCCCTCTTTCCCGATACTCCTTCAGTGACTTGATGACCTGGGCCAGGCTGAGATGAATTAGCTTGCTCCTCACAGCTGGCTGCTGGGTTCCACTCAACTCCCAGAGGCCACTGGCTGTGCCCATCAGTAGAAGTGGGAGTTGAGAACCCTCAGCTCTTGGCTGAGCAGCTCTGTCAGTCTGTAGCTGTTGACTGTAGCTGCTTCTGACAGCCAGTCTAGCTGGTGCTTTAAGTCATTTCAGTCGCTCCACCTCAGCTGTGATTAGTCTAGTCTCTGTAGCCTCAGAGGGAGGGGAAAACAAAACACCTCAATGACTTTGAATCAGAGTGGGTTATCCTCTTTTAAAAGGCAGAAAGTCTGAATTGGAGGATATTTTTGGGGGGTCTCTTTTATGCATTTCACATTTATGAAATAAGAACTAACAGTATTTGTTCCAGTAAGTGGATCAGAACCACCTAAGGGCACACTCCTCCCACCAGGCCACGCCTCACTAAGAATAGAGGTCCATCACTTGTCTGGCATTTTGTGGTACTGTGGTGACTTTTGTTTTGTGAGATACTGGGAGCTATGTGATTGGCATTTCATATACCAGCAGGGTCACCCAAAGAGCTTCCAGACAAAGAACAGACAATGAAGAAGGAATTGGCTGCCTGCATGGGAAGAATGAGCCATTGAAAACCCTATGGATAGCAGCAACACTGTCAGTTACTAGACCCCCCATGAACAACAGAAGAACATTGTCAGAACGTGTGCCAGAAGATGAGCTCTTCAACTTGGAAAGTACTCAAAATACGGCTGAGGAAGAGGAAGAGCTGACTTTTCATAGGCAAGTCGACCATAATGATGCAAATCGAGTATAGCCATCAGGACCTTCATTTGCTGATGGGGCACAACTCAAAATGAGGAGAAACAGTTCAAATCGTCATTAATAATTGAAACTTGGGATGTATGAAATATGAATCTAGGGACATTGGAAGTCATTAAAAATGAAATGGAATACATAAAGATTGATATTGTAAGCATTAGTTAGCTGAAATGGACTGATATTGACCATTTTGAAACAGAAAATCTTACGGTTTACTCTGCTGGAAATGACACAATCAAGAGAAACAACATTGCATTCATCATCAAAAGGACATTTTAAGATCTATTTTAATGTACAATGCTATCTTTGATAGGATGCTATCTATGCCCCTTCAAGGAGAACCAATCAATACAACTATTGTTCAAATTTATGCACCAACCACCCAAAGCTGGTGATGCAGAAATTGAATAATTCTACCACCATATTCAGTCCCAAATTTGTCAGACTTGCTATCAAAATGCTATTGGAATGCAAAAGTTGAAAACAAAGAGGAAGGATCAGTAGTTGAAAAATATGGTCTTGGTGATAGAAACCAAGCTGGAGATCGCATGACAGAGTTTGCAAGACCAATAAATTGCTGATAGCATATACTATATTTTCCAACTTCTGTTCTTTCCTCTTTGGTTCCAACATTTGCACTCCAATCACCAATAATTACCAATTTATCTTGATTGGATGTTAGAATTTTGCATGATTAATGATTTCTTCAAACATTTGATCAACAACAAAAAAGGTGACCATAAATGTGGACTTCTCCAGATGGAATACACGGAAATCAAATTGACTACACCTGTGGGAAGAGACCATAAAAGAAGCTCAATATCAGCAACTGAAACCAGTCCAGGGACTGATTGTGGAACAGATCAGCAATTGTTCATATGTGAGCTCAAGTTGAAGTTCAAGAAAATGCAAACAAGTACACGAGAGTCGATATACAACCTTGATAATAACCAACCAAATTTTGAGAACATCTCTGAATAAAGCACAGTGTCATTATAAAAAAAAGGAAATAAAGAAAAGATACAAGTGCATGTCCAAAGAGACTCTGAAACTTACTCTTAATCAGAGAGTAGCTAAAGCAAAAGGAAGAAATGATGAAGTAAAGAGCTAAATAGAAAATTTCAAAGGACAACTCGAGAATACAAAGTAAAATATTATCACAAAATGTGCGAAAGCCTAGAGTTAGAAAACCAAAACAGAACATATTCAGCATATCTTAAACTGAAAGAACTGAAGAAAAATGTCAAGTCTTGAGGTGCAATATTAAAAAATTCTATGGGCAAAATATTGAATGATGAAGGAAACATCTGAGGAAGATGGAAACAATATGGAGTCACTGTATCAAAAAGAATAGACCAACATTCAACCATTTCAGGAGGTAACATATGAGCAAGAACCAATGGTCAGGAAAGAAGAAATTCAAGATGCATGGAAAGCACTAGCCCAAAACAAGATGCCAGGAATTGCTGGAATATCTATTGAAATGTTTCCACAAGCTGATAAAGCACTGGCAGCACTCACTCATCTATGTCAGGAAATTTGGAATACAGCTACTTGGCTGACGGACTGGAAAAGATCCATATGTGTATACATACCAAAGAAGGGAGACCAACAGAATGGTCAAATTATGTAACACTATCATTGGCATCACATGTGAGTCAAATTGTACTGAAGCTAATACAACAACAGTTGCATTGATTCATTGACAGAAAGTTACCATATTCAGCATTCAAGAGCCATCGTGGCACAGTGGTTACAGGTTGGATTGCAAACCCCAAGGTCAGCAGTTCAAAACCACCAGTCACTCCGTGGGAGAAAGGCAAGGTTTTCTACTCCCATAATGAGTTACAGTCTCAGAAACTCACAGGGGCAGTTAGTTCTACCCTATACTATAGGGTCAGGATGAGTTGTCATCAACTACAAGGCAGTGAGTTTGGTTTCCCAGAGATTTAAGCCAGATTCAGAAGAGGATGTGGAACAAAGGATATCAGATGGATCTTGCCTGAAAGCAGTGAATACCCTAAAGATGGTTACTTATGTTTTATTAACACCCAAGCTATCTGACTGTGTGGATCATAAGAAAACATGGATAGTTTTGAGAAGAGAATTCCAGAACACTTATAGAACAAGGGTAGATTGCATGGTTTAAGAACCAAGAAAGGTGTGCATCCTGGTTGCACCCACTTATTATACTTTTTCAATTGTATGGTGAGCAAATAATCAGAGAAGCCAAATTATATGAAGAAGAACACAGAATCAGATTTGGAGGAAATATTATTAACTACCTGCTATATGCAGACGACACAGTTTGGCTTGCTGACAAGGATGGGGGACTTGAAGCACTTGCTGGTGAAGATCAAGGATTGCAGCCTTCAATGTGGGATACAACTCAACACAAAGAAAACCAAAATCCTCACAACTGAACCAATAGGTAACATGATGATAAATCGAGAAAAACCTGAAGTTGTCAAGGATTTTGTCTTGTCTGGATCCACAAGCAATGCTCCTGGAAGCAGCAGTCAAGAGATGAAAAGATACATTGCACTGGGTAGATCTGCTGCATAAGAGCTCTTTAGAATGTTGAAAAGTTAGGATGTTACTTTAAGCAGGAAGTACACCTGATCCAAACCATAGTATTTTCATTTGCCTCATCTGCATGTGAAAAGCTTGCCATTGAGTGAAGAAGACCCAGGTAAACTGTATGAATTTGAACCATGGTACTGGCAAAGAATATTGACAGTACCATGGACTGCCAAAAGAACAAACAAAATCTGTCTTGGAAGTACGGCCAGAATTCCCATTAGAAGTAAGGATGGTGAGACTTTGGACATGTTGTCAGTGGAGACCAGTCCCTGGAGAGGCATCATGCTTAGAAAAATGGAAGGGCTGTGAAAAAAGGTTGAAGGCCCTTGAAGAGCTGGATTGACACAGTGACGACAACAAGAGGACTGAGCATAGGAACACTTGGGTGGATGGAGGAGGAGCTGTTATTGTTACATTCTGCTGTGAATAGGTTTGCCATGGACCAGAACCAACTGGATGGCAAACTAACAACAACAACAACAACAACAGGGAGAGCCATTAAAAAGCCAAACTCACTGCCATTGAGTTGACCTTGATTCAGAGCAACCCTGGAGGACAGGGTAGGACTGGCACCCGTGAGTTTCCCGAGAGTGTAACTTTTCACAGGAGGGGAAAGCCCCTTTAACCTACTACTTAGCAGCCCAGCCCATCACCAGGGCTCCACAAGGATAGAGAGAAACACTGTTAGGGCTGGATAGGGCAGAGGCTGTACACTGGTACAAATGAGGGCTGGAGGTACAGGGAATCCTTGGTGGACGATACCTTCAGGACCAAGGGTGTGAGGGGCGATGCTGGGAGAGTGGAGGGTGAGTGGGTTGGAAAGGGGGAACTGATTACAGGATCCACATGTGACCTCTTCCCTGGGAGAGGGACAGCAGAGAACCGGGGAAGGGAGACTCCGGATAGGGCAAGATATGACAAAATAACGATGTATAAATTACCAAGGGCACATGAGGGAGGGGGGGAAGGGGAGGGAGGGGAAAAAAAGAGGACCTGATGCAAAGGGCTTAAGTGGAGAGCAAATGCTTTGAGAATGATTGGGGTAGGGAATGTATGGATGTGCTTTATACAATTGATGTATGAATATGTATGGATTGTGATAAGAGTTGTATGAGTCCCTAATAAAATGTAAAAAAGGAAAAGAGGAGAAAAAAATTATTAGGGCAAAGACTGTACAGATGTGCTTTACACAATTGATGTATGTATATGTATGAACTGTGATAAGAGTTGTATGAGCCCCTAATAAATTGTTAAAAAAAATGATCCTCAATTCTATCTGAATCCTTGCCAGAGCTCCAAGTTGCCTTAATAAACACGTGCAAAAAAAGTACCTCTGGCAGCAGACCGCTCAGGTTCAAATCCAGGCTCTCTAACTTATTGACTATGTGACCTTGGGCAAACCTGGACCTCTCTGTGCTTCCAAAGACTCACTTTCCAAAAGGGAAGTCATAAGCCAACTTTTCTTATTCCTCACTGGGTTGCTTTGAAGATGAAATGAGACATCTGTCTAAAAATGCTTCTGACCATCCCTTGGTTCTCACAGCTCCACAAATGCTATGGATTATTGTTATAAGATTATGAATGATTTTTTCCAAGGGTAGTGCAAAGATTAACATCAGTGCTACTTCTCTCTGACAAAATATAAATCCAAATTTCTAAATAGCAGGGTCTGAACGGATGCGCTGTTAACAGCATCTTGCTTTTCTCCCATCACTTGTCACAGTAAATCTGATAAGAAATGCTGGGCTAGGGCCTGCAGCCAAGCCCCTCACTGGCAGCGTGCAGGAGCTCAGGTTGTTGCCAGGCCAAGGGACATCACAATGGCAAGAGGAGACTCCACAAAGGGCCCCTGCTTCCTCCCCCACGCCACCCTTCCCCACATTCAGGGTGAAACGTCAAAATACAATTTTTTTTGTCACCTGGTGAAATAATGAGCCCCCATTCCCGTTGCCTTGGTATCATCAGAGCGCAACAGCCACGTGGGGTAATCGCTGTCTCCGTGTTAATGCTGCTCAGTTCAAACATTTTCACAGGCCCTGGCGAAATGAAACCCGTGCTTTCTACCTAGGTAGAGTTTGAGGCGATTCAGCCCATTTGCTTCTGCTGAAGAGGCTACCTCAGAAAAACAGGAAATAAAAACATAGAGGGTGCCATTGACATTAGGTTTCTCGTTTTCTTCCTTTCTTCCCTACCTTCCTTTCTTCTTGCCCTTCTCTTTCTCTTTTCTTCCTTCCCTCCCTTTGCTCACGTCTTCCTGCCTGCCTTCACTTTCCATCTTCCCTCCCAAACTCCTCCATTTCTTCTTCGCTCCTCTCTCCCCACCGCCACCTTTCTCCTTTCCTTCCCTGCCTTTTCCCTTCAGCCTCCCAGTTTCCCTCCTTCACTCTCTCCTTTGCTCCTTCCTTCCCCCACCTTGTTTTGATCCAGTGATTTGTACTCCTTTCTTCCTCTCATCCCACCCCTCCCCATTGCTGGAGAAACATCAGTTCCTTGTGGTGCTGGTTTCTTGGTGCCAGACCCTGTTCTTTGGGTGTTCACAAGTCTGTGTCCTGTGTGCAAACATAAGACAGACATATGATCAGGATTGGACAGAAGATGGGATTTGACAGGTGTTCTGCATCCCAAATCTCCAGGAGGCAAAGGTAAAGTCAGGCTCCTGCCTTTAAGGTTATGTCTCCCATTGTAACTGCATCCCACAAAGGCTCCTGCCTCCTGGCCACCTGAGCCTGCTGCCTGCCTTCCTCTAGCTCCTGGGGAATTGGGGCAGCAGTGGCAAGAACAACAAAAATCCCCAGGAGTTGACAAGAAGGGAAGCTGCCTTGCTCGAGAGACGGCCCCTCACCCACCTGCATGATGTTGAGATACAGGTTCTCATCCCTGTGACTGGGCAAGAAACACCCCCTCCCCAAACGCAGTGGCTTCAAACAAGGACCATCATCGTGTGGTTGCTGGGAGGCCACTGGGTCGTGCTTGGAGTCTCCCATGAGTTGGCAGTCTCATGGGAGCTGGGGCACTCAGAGGGCTGGCAGCTGAAGCTGGCCGTTAGCTGGGTGCTTAGCTGGGTTGTTGGTTGGAGTGTCTCCACGTGGCCTTTCCAGGCAGCTCAGGCTTCTTTCAGCATAGTGTCCGGGTTCTGAGAAGTGTCCTGAGAGGTAGCACGTGGAGGCTGGACATTCTAAGGGTGAGCACTCAAGAAGAAGTCTTTGAAGGGATTTTTCAGAAGCTGTGAAGCACTTTGTGGGAGGGAAGGGGGTTGCCCAAACTAGATGTCACAATGTCATCTTCTCCATAATCTATTGGTCACAGAGGTCATGAAACATCCCAATTTAAGGGGAAAGGGCATAGACTCTACCTTCCTATAGGTAGCCTGTCAAGGAATTTGGGGGTCACATACGAAGACTGGGAGACCCTGGGTGGCACAAATGGTTAAGGACTCAATGTATCAAGAGGTGGGCAGCTGCACCCCTCAGAAGAAATAACTAATGGCCTGCTTCTAGAAGCCCACAGGCTTGAGAATCCTGTGATGTGTAGTTTCTCCCTGGCACCCAGGGGGTCCTCGGGAACCAGAACCAACATAACAGCAATGGGTTGGGTTTTTGTTGGTTTTGTTTGGGCTAATATTAAAACGATTAGTATGAAATTATATATGTATTGTGTTTAACTCTCAGGACTCTGATTATGCTGAAGTTGAACAAAACCGTCTGCCTCTTCTATGAACGCCAGCCGATGGAGGCAAAGGGTGAGGGTCTAGAGGAAGAATGAATGTCCCATTCCCGTCCTTATGTTTCAGTTGTCCTTAAAGGGCACAGGGGACAAACCAGACGTCTTTGATATGATATTAGCCTAATGATGTGCTAGTATGATGATGAGCAGCCTGAAAAGTGGTTTTAACTAATGTGATCCAATATTTGAAAAGTTGACGATTTCACATCGAATTTTATATTCTCAGCATCTCAGTTACAAACAGAAAATCAGGCCTTAAAATCCTTGCATTTCCCCAAGGCAACAACAGTCTGGAGCTAGAATTTGAATGTCCCCTGTCGATGAGCTGACACGTGCCTGTTAACCACAGTCTCCATCCATCCCTATTGCCCCCAAAACAGAGGTTGGCTACAAGTATCCTTTATCTATATGGCTAAATAGGTTAGTTAGTTTGGATTGGGTTGCTAGTTTTTCCTGTTTTGTTTTGCTTACTTTTGATTTTTGGGGGGGCTAGGAAATGGTGTGTATTTTGGTACCATGTCTTCCAAAGCGAGAAAACCAAACCCAGTAAGCCAAGAAGGTCAAACAGTCTAGATTAATGATGAAAGGAGGAGCCCTGTTGGTGAGGTAGATTATGAGTTGGACTTCTAACTGCAAGATTAGAAGTTCGAAACTCCCCCCACCCCCACTCCACAAGAGAAAGATGAGATTTTCTACTCCTGTAAAGATTTACAGCCTTGGAAACCCACAGGGGCAGTTCTATACTCTGTCCAAAGGGTTGCTATATGTCAGAATTGATTCCAGGGTAGTGAGGTTTTCTTGATTGATATAAATAATTTTTGGTGAGTATTGAAAAAACCAGTCAATATTATTTTTAATACACATCAAAAAGGTCCACATTAATTGTTCCCACAACCCTGCCACCTTCTTTCTTTATTCCCTTGCCTCCCACTCTCCTTTCTTCCTCCCTATGGTCTTTTATCTCATTCGTTTTCTTTCAAGGGTTAGCCTAGGAGTGGGAAAGTCTGACTAATTCTTAACCAAAAGACTAAATTGGTGTTATTACTTGGGTTAAATTTTTTTCTTTTCTCTTCTTCTATTGGTTTGTGTCATGTAACCCAGAAAATGGGGAAACATTTGGAACATCAAAACACTATCCTTTCTCAGTAGACTACAAGCATTAAAGGCAACAGAGATAAATACTCCAATAATAACAATAACATACAAGGATAGCTAGAGAGATAAATAGATAGATAGAAAAACCACAAAATCTGAGCAGTTGTGGGAAGGAGAATGGGAATAGCCCCATGAATAAATATAGGTTTGCCAGAGAATAGTTCTATATACATATTAGCATATACTACAAATATGACCATGAATATAATAGTGCATCCAGGAGGCATAGTTAGGAAATGTCTTAGCTAGAACAAAACCCCTTGAGGGAGCGTGTCCTAAATATCGGGGATCAGGAACATAGCTCTGAGAGACCTCAAGATCAATTGGTACAAACTAGCTCACAAAGACAATGTTCTGTATCCATCAGGGAAGTGACTGGGGTCTTCAAAAGCTAGTGAGTAGCAAACTAAAAGTCGGTTCTTGGTCTCACCCTATGTGTTGGACAGGGTTCTCTAGAGAGACAAAACCATATTGCTAGTAATTATATATAAATATATTTATAAAGCTAGATATGCAATACAAGAAATGAACCACTAAATTATATACAGATAGATAACACAAGAAACTAACAGTTAAATTATAAAACAGTGAGACACTAGCAGTCCTTTAAGGCTTGAGAGCCGCCAGTTGCCAGTCCCATTCTGTAGAGAGAGCTGGGCTATATATACCCAGGCAGCAAACAGCAAGGCAATTCACCAACTGTCACCAACTGTCGGTCCCCAGCTCCAGAGACGAACATTCCAATCCTGTGGGATTAAATGGACCTCAACTTATAGCGACAGAGTCCACAAGCTAGGCATCCCACAGGTAGTGTACCCCTTTAAATTGAGGCACAGAACAAGCAAGGCGAGGCTCACGAAGCCATTTATCCCTCTGCCCTTCGATTAATCCTACTTGTGTTTATCGGCCAGGCTGGCACAATAAACTATTGCACCCTGTCTGGAGCAAATACCATTGAAGAAGCTCAAGATGCCTGGCAACAATTAGTCCAAATCAGTAATGGACTATGCGTACCTCAGCCTCTATGATGCTAAGGTCAGAAGAACTAAATGGTGCCTGCCTATCACAAACAGCTGCTCTGAAAGGGATCATGGTACATGATCCTAGATAGAGTGGGGAGTAATGTGTAAGAAAACTGAAAGTCATACTACTACTACCAATAGTAATAATAATAATGATAAAAGATGAGGTTTATTGGTTAGATAGACTAGTGAGATCCCCACTACTATGGTCCTTCATCACCCTTCAGGTCTGGAACTGAATTCAACCCCCTGAAAAATAGACAGGTTTATAAAGTGAACCTTATGAGAAAAGATTGCAGCCCTCAGTATGGATTACAACTCAATGTCAAGAAGACACACATCCTCACAACTTGATCAATAGGTACCATGATAAATGGAGAAGTTTGTTGTTTTTTTTTACTTGGTGTTATTTGTTGAAGTTGTCACGGATTTTTTGTCTTGATGAGGTCTATAATCAATGCTGTTGGAAGCTGCAATCATGAGATCAAATGATGCATTCCATATGGATACATTTGGTGCACAATACGTCTGTAGAGTGCTAAAAAGCAAGGATGTTACTTTGAGGACTAAGGTGCACCTTACCCAAGCCATAGTAATTTAAATTGCCTCATAAGTATGTGAAAGTCAGACATTGAATAAGGAAGGCTGAAGAAGAATTGATATGTCTGAATTGTGGTGCTGGTGAAGAATATTGAAAGTAACATGGACTGCCAAGGGAACAAACAGATCTGTCTTAGAAGAAGTATGGTCAGAGGGCTCCTTAAAGGCAAGGATGGTGAGACTTCCTCTCACATACTTTGGTCATGTTATTAAGAGAGACTAGTCCCTGGAGAAGGACATCATGCCAGGTAAAGTAGAGGGACAGTGAAAGAGAGGAAGCCCCTTAAGGAGATGGATTGACAGTGACTGAAACAAGGGGCTCAAGCTTGGGAACAATTAGGAGAATTATTCAGGGCTAGGTAGTGTTTCTGTCTGTTTGGCATAGGGTCAATGTGGGTTGCAACTGGCTCAATGGCACCTGATAAGAACAACTACACCAAAATGAATCATAGCACTGAGGAGCACACATTCCTCAGAACCATCAAACATTCAAAAGCAAATAGGCAGTATTTTCCCAAGGCCAAATTCAAAAGGCAGGCAAGGTTAGGGGAGAAGGGTGAATGAAAACAGGAAGCAGAGTTTCAATGGCATGAGTGATATTACATTGCAGGAGATTGTCATCAATGTCACATAACAAAACGTGTATAAATTGTTACGTGCAAAGCTGATTTTCTCTGTAAACCTTAACCCACCTTACAATAAAAACTTTCTTTTTTTAAAACAAAGACACCATCGTTCATATTATAGACACAGCCAAAGAAAGATCTCCTGGACAATCCTAAAAGGATCTCCCAAATGATTTGGGTAGTTAGCCCTCCCCAGGGAGTTCTACCCATTGAAACGCTGGGCGGTTATGGCTGCAATTATATTTCAGGCCAGAAGAGGCAGCAGAGGCCTGGTTGTTCAAATGCTACAAAACTACCAGACAATGGGCAAACAGTTTCTTTCCACGGACGACTAGCGGCTCTGTCATATCCATGTCTGGTGTTCAACACTTGGCGACAGAATCCAGCCCGCTGGGTTTGGGTGGGGTCTGTTTCTCACCCATGCTTGGCTTGGGATTGTTCTATGGCATCCACAAAGTGGAGTCCTTTCCTTTCTGATGTCCCGAGAAAGCTGTTTTCTCCTTTTTCTCTCTCTGGCCCTCTTCCCAAGAACCCTGGGGTTCACTCTGCTTTCCTCTGGTTGATGTTTCTCAGGCAGTTACTTGACCTCGGTTCATCTACTGCAGGTGACCATTAGCAAGTAACTGTACCGTCCTTGGATGGTATTGTTCATGAGCTAGGCTGCGAACTACGGGTTAAAGGTTTGAGTTCACCCAGAGGTGCCTTCCAAGAAGGGCCTGGTGCTATGCCTCTGGAAAAAAACCCACCCCAGCCATGGAAAATTCTAGGGACCGGACTTCTCTACCACACTTGGGCTCTCCATGAGTCCGAGTTGACTCAATGGCAATTGGTTGCTGGTATTCCTGTAAGTAGAAGACAACAATCTTTAAGCAGTCCCTCTTGGATTCATGGGAGGAGGATGGCTTCCTCTGAGAGAACTTCTCAGGGCTCCAAGGGCTCAATGATCTTACAAAAAATGAGAGAAATGATGAGCCTGATGACAGATGATATTGCTATGCAGGCCTCGTTTCAGGATGCTCAAGTTTCCAGGTCTTTCCCTGACTCACAGTGTAGCCCTGTGAGGTTCCAAATAGAAGGGCACCCTTGCTCCCAGGACCTGGAGCCTTGTAGCTGAGCAGAGCAGTCATGATGAGAAAGAGGACCCAAGGGGGAAGTCAGGGGGCTGCTTCACTTGTCTCAGTGTCAGGCAAACAAATGTTTTGGCAGGAAATTTCTCTTCAAGAGTGTTCTGATTTCTTGAAGGAAATATTTTTCTGAACCATTTCCTCAGGGGAAAACCACTCAACTACCTCGGGAAGGAAGATTTTTCTCCTTCCAAGCTTACCAGGCTGTGCTAACTCACAGAGGAGGTGTGACTAGCAGGCAATGAAACTGATTTCCAGACTCCTATGAAAATCAGCAAGTGCTCGGCTGCTAAGTGAAAGGTCGGCAGTTGGAAAACCCCAGCTGCTCTGCAGGAGAAAGTGGTGGCTGACTGTGTCTGACAAGATGACAGCTTTGGAAACCCAATGGGGCAGTTCTCCTCTGTGTTCTACAGTTGCTTTGAGTTGGAGTGGACTTGACAGTGATAGATCTGATCTTTTTCCCCATGAAAATCAACTTTCACGAATACATGTGCAATCATGGATGTCTGTGTCTGCTTTGGCATGCATGTGCACATATGTGCCTATTTACACGTGGATGAATACGTCTGTGAATGTGGGCGTCTCTGTTTACTTTGCCGTGTGTGCACATGTCTGCCTTTGTCAGTATGCATGCGGGCTCAGGCAGCATAAAGAGATCACAGAGAAACTTGGAGAGAAAGAGAAAAGTAACCTATTTTCTCATGGGTCTCCCATACCTGACGGTCTACTGGCATCCACCGCCACGAAGACCAGAGGTCACTTCATGCCATGTGTCCAGCTGCACATTGCTGGTTGAGGTCAGTCACCAGGGAGGCAAGTGAGACTGGCCTCGCCAACCTACCACCCACCTGCAGGAGTGATTCCCACCATCTGTCCTGGAGCCCCTCCCACCTTACTCAGCCTCCCTAGACCTTGAGTGAAAGGCGTTTCCAACGTTTTTACATAAAGATTTCTGAGATTGACTGAAGAAATGATTTCATTTGACAAAACAAGAAGCTTTGAATTTAAAGATTTGAGGCAAGTGCCCTTCAGAGAGGGGCCACAGGACGGGGCCATGCTCCCTTCCGGTATGCACAGGGGTTGCTATGAGTTGGAACCAACTTGATGAGCACCTGCCAGCAACAACAACAACCAGAAGTTGTCCAAACTTCTGTGGCCTCAACTCGGAAATGAGAATATTATTATTGCCTCCTAGAAAGAACTCAAGGTATGTACAATTGGTTAATAGGCGTTTGGAAAGTGAGTACATTAAGTGGACTGATGACATTGATAAGGCAATAAGAAACTGAGAAGGCTTCACTAACAGGTGCTTTCACATCTGTAACCAGTAGATTCCTTCCTTCTTCATCTCTTGCCATCTTAATCAGCTCCCACACTTTCCAGGCAGCTTGAGGGATTAAATGTTCAGTCTGATCCTATTATAAGCCTCAGCCTCAGCATCAGAGGCTTTACCTGAGGTTTGAGGAGCTATACTGGGAATGAGGGAGAGTAACCTGTCTTTTCTATTGCTCTCCTATCGCTCCCTCTTCCCTAGCCCTTCCCTGTCTCTGGGCCTGCCTTTCCTCCCTAGAGCATTGGCTTCCGGGAGAAGGGGATGGAAACAATGAGCACAATGAGCACATTCCTGACCAGGCCTCTTACCATGCTATGTTCCAACCCTCTCTTGGAAGGGCCTCCACGAAGTCCTCTTATGTCATCTCACAATAACTTGTTAGATACCATTGCGTGAGCTCCTGACTCATAGCAAAAGTACACACAAGAGATTGAAGCACCACCTGGTCCTGCACCGTCCTCACAATGGTCCTTGTGTGTGAGCCCATGGTTGCAGCAGTGTGGAGGAGATCCTGTCCAAGAAGGCTGCCAGTGGGTGGGAGGGGCTGCAGCTTTCAGAGACTTTGGAGGATGCCAAGGTGGATAGTTCACGGCGTATCATATGAGGTCAGCCAGCGGGCCTTGGGGCCCCTTCCCATTATCCATAGATATATGAAATAAATGGAGGCCCTCAGCAAGATGGGCTGCAGACACCTCCAGGACTCACTTGATCCTTGGCAAGCTCCCTTAGCCTTAGGACACCACCTGCTGGAACTGTGGCTTTGCTGCCTCTCCTGGCTCTCAACTTCCCTCCTAGAGGACTCCAGCCACCCTTCTCCTTCCAGATCCTTCCAGCAGGTGGCAGATATTGGTCTCTATGCTTTTGCATGTGGCCAGTTTTCTAGGGACAGATCAGCCTCTCCCAAGAATTTGGGTTCACCAGAGTGAGCGTGCCCACAAGTCTGCAGAGCGTACGGCCAGGCCTCTGAAGAGAGAACTGCTGGAAGATTTGCCCGTTTTCAAAAGCGCTAATTCCACAGTTGAGAGCTCGTCTCCTGGGGACTCAGCTTGAGTCTCAAGGAGCACATCCCCTTTGACACTGCTGGCAACTCGAGGTACTGTGGGTCATTTTCTTGCCTTTGAGGAGTGCAAGGGAAATGCTACAATATGTCCCTTCACATGAACCACCAATCCTTATTTGGAGAACTCTCTGAGATGACAGGGATGAGAGGGAGATGTTCCTGGGGCACGCTTTCACCTGCACATCTCTCAGGTGAGTCAAACATTTGACCCCCAAAAGTTGAGTATGATGGTGAGAGTTCAGGCTGGGAGATAGAGTGTCTGGGTTCAAATCAAGAGACTGCACATCTCAACTCCCATGGTTCTCCTGCATAAAACCCAAGCCAAGCAGTTTATCACTTCCCGGCTGAGTATCCTACTGAGGCCAGCTAAACTCATTCTTTGCTGATGACAACGTTGCTTGTACCAAATGGCTTTGCCATGTAGCCCTTAGCAATGGCCAGAAGGGCTGCTCATCAAACCGCAGAGCAGGGCTTCTGGCGCACACATTAAGAAGGGGGCTATTCACAACAAGGTCAGTAGTTCAGAACCCACTAGCTGTTTCTCTGGAGAAAAACTGTGGCTGTGTGCTTCCATAAAGATGCCCAGCCATGGAACCCCCCTGGAGAGGGCCATGATGAGCTGGAGTGAGCTCTACAGGAGTGGGATTTTTTACTGTGGATGTAATCCCACCTGGGCAGAGATTTTCTTTGTGACTTAAAGAGGCTGTACCTTACACCAATGACTTGGCTGATACAAAAGGATTCAATTCAACACTGAAGCAAACCAACTCCAAAGGAAGAAGGCAGCTGCCATGCAGAGAGCTCCAAGGACCACCAACCATGGAGGTTATGGAAGCCAAAACAAGAATACCGCCCACCAGCCCTAAGCCCCCAGGGATGGACAAAGAGAGCATGCCCATCAAGCTGGTGCACTGGCATGATGCTGTCAGCCTCCGGTGCTGTGAGAACATTGACTTTGGTGTGTTAAAGGCACCCACTTGCGGTATGTTTGTGATGTCAACGTGTGGAAACTATGGCAAGCCCCCCTCCCTGCCTCACCGCAGCAAAGCCTCGGCATTAAAACCCCGTGCCTTCTGTGGCGCTTGCCAGCTGTGAGAGGGCAGAAAATGCCCTTGGCTTTTCTGCTCCTTGTTGCGACCTCCCTCTGAGGCAGGGAGCAGAGGATGTGAGGTTGGAATCTGTTTTGTTTCATCACTACCCTTTGTCATCTCTCTGAACACTGTCATGTGCTCCTCACCAGTGCTTCGCCCTCTCTATCACCAAGCCATGTGCTCTTTAAAACATGCACACACACACACACACACACACACACACACCTAATGTTCACATTTTGAGGCACATTTGTCTTTAATTCACTAATAATAACAATAATTATTCAAAGTCACTTTACCATCTGAAAAGAAATCACTATGCATACACATAGATCATGGATGCCAACTGCCTTCTTAACAACATTTCCCAATGAAATATTCAGCAGCGATTATTTTAAGCCTGAAGCTGTTCATCCAGTTTGTGTTAATCAAAACAAAAACAAGAGACGAAGGGATCCAAAAGGACATGTAAGATCATAGACTGAAAGTAGCCCCATCGAGCACCAAAGGCTTGTCCAGAAGGGCAGAGCCACAGGTAAAAGCTATGTCTCTCTGGAGTTGCTGGCATTTAACTAGATGCAAAATGTCAGCGCAGGAAATGGCTTGCCCAATGCAAATACTAACAAGGGAGGCATGTGTTCCTGTGTAAATGGAGCTTTAGCCAATCCGGGCCTTCAGGATCCAGCTCCCATCGCAGCATCCACGGGAAGCACCCTCTCTTTGCTAAGAAGAAAAAGAGCCTTTGTGGCCTAGTGGCTACAAGTTGGGCAGCTAATTGCTATATCAGCAGTTTGAAACTACCAGCTGCTTTGTGGGAGAAAGATAAGGCATTCTGCTCCCATAAAGAGTTCGAGTCTCAGACACTCACAGGGGCAGTTCTACGTTGCTCTATAAGTTGGCTGTGAGTCAGCATGGATTCGATGGCAGTGAGTTTTCTAAGAGTAAGAAGTATCTAGGGGTGTAAACAGTTAATGAGCTCTGCTATTAAGGGAAAAGTTGTCATTCCCAACCCACTTAGAGGAGCTGTGAAAGAGAAGCCTGGCAATCTTCTTCAGAATCCTCGGCCATTGAAAAGTTTATAGAATGTATTGACCTTGGTTGTTAAATAGATCCAGGTATATGGTGGAGCATACAGGGACCAATGTCATAAAACGGGGTGGGGGTGGAAAAAATCTCTGAGACAGATGCAAAAACTGTGAGGGAATGAGTTGTGAGGCTGGGGGATCAGGACCATCGTCTCTGGGATTTTCAAAGTTCCTGAGCAATCAGGAAAGGGGCAACAGTTGGTCTCTCCCCATCCAGAGGACAGCAGAAGAGGAGAACTGATTGGGCACAATGAATCAATGACTAGTGACTCAAGCAACGATCACCCTCCACCACTGGAGACCAGAAGAACTAGATGGTGCCTAGCTCTCACTATCGACTGCTATGAAAGAGATCACATTAGAAGGGCTTGATTAGAGTAGAAGGGAAATGTGGGGCAAAACTCAAAATCATGATTGTCGCGTGCCAGGTCTCGCCAGCAAGAAAAGACGCACCACAACAGGATTCTTCCACAAGCATTTAATTTTTCATAATGCGGTAAAAGACCCCGAAACCCCAAACTACTGCTGCTTATATATGCTCTATTGGGACGTGCTGTGCCCTGATTGGTGCATTTGCCAAAACCTCATGCATTGATTGGTGAGTTCGCCAGAACCTTCGTTTGCATACTCCAGGGTGGAGTTATGACTACGTCATCTCAGCATCGCGCATGCGCTAAGTGGTTGTTTATCACTTAGTTGGACCACCGCCCTGACTGCCCGGCGCCATCTAGTAATGGCAGCGAGAGCTGTGGCTTCCCACATCTCGCGAGAGCTACGGCTTCCCACACATGATAAAACACCAAGCTTACTGTTTGGTTAAAGGCTGGTGAAATTGCAAGGCTATGGTGCTTAGTTACCCTGCAGGTCTAGAACTGAACTCATCATGGCTCGATGTTCAACCAAACAATAGACAGGTCTATAATGGGAACAATGACATTAGAGACATACAAATACCGTAGAATAATAGATCACATGAGATCAAAAGACAGCATTCCCCCAAGAACGAAGTTCAAAAAAGTTGAGAATGAAGGAAGCTTGGAGACAAGAAACAAGAAGATGTGGGGGAAGTGATGGTACATTGTGGGAATTGCTATCAATGACATGAAACAAAATGTGTATGCGTTGCTCAATGGACAGCTGAGCTGCTCTTAAACCTTCACCCAAATCACAATAAAAATGTTTTTAATCAAAGAAAACTTCATGGTTCACTTCTACTCTGACACACACGGGGTGATGAGGAAATAGTGTCAACCGGGTTTGCTGTGGTCCAACCACCAGACATGTGCTTATGGGAGAAAGAGCATGCTGACGCTGGCAATACCGAGCAGGACCAAGATGGTTTTATTTGCCTGCATCATGAAGATGGTAGCCCTGGTGGTGAGATGATTCAGAGCTCAAGTGCTAACCAAGAAGCCACCCAGTTTAAACTCACCCAGCCCTACTGAAGGAGATTTCCCTCCTCAAAGGTGTTGTTGGTTGTTATGTGCCATTGAGGCGATTCTGACTCCCTGTGACGGGAAGGAAAGACACACTGTGCTATAGTGTAAGGGTTTTCAGCGGCTACTTCCTCTGAAGTGGGCAGTGGAAACCTTCTTTGTATTCTGTTCATAGCCTGGAAGTTTCCCTGACCCCTCTTCACTTGAGGTAACCCTGCTGGCATTTGAAATACCAGTCACGTGGCTTCCAGCATCACAGTAACACACAACTCACCACAGCACCACAAATGGACAGACAACAACAGGATAGGAGTCTTCATGGGAGCAGGCAGTCACGTCTTCACTCTCTCGATGGGGATCAGTGAGTTCAAACTGCCAGTCTCTCTGTTACAGCCGCACATGCAACCACTGTGCTGCTAGGTACATTTCCTTAAAATTCTGCCTAGAAAAATCTGTGGAACAGTTCTTCTCTGTCACAGAGGGTCACTGTGAGCCAGGATGGGCTCTGAGACACACAAATGCAACACCATGAAGCCACCTTACTCTGTCCTGCTCTTATTTAACTCTATTCTTTTCTGAGCTATCTTTTCCATATATTGACAAGAGACTAGCACTGAGCAGTGTTAATTCCACCAAGGCCAGGAAGGAGGTCAAAGAGTCACAAAGGACTATCTCTTTGCTCTCATGCCACTGCACTAAGGAGGCTTGGGTGGCAGCTGGAAGCTGCACATTTCACTCCCTGTCCCTACACTCCTGGCTGAGTCTCCTCAGAGTGAGACTGCCCCTTTACCCAGCTCACTGCATTGGCTGTCTTGCTCTGAAAAGAGAATTCGCACATGTGAGTCTGACGGGGTGACAGATGGGAATCTTAATGCTGCTCTTTGGAATATGAAAGGCCTCGGATCAGAGTGCTGCAGGGGAGTGATGTCTGCAGAAGACCTGCTGGTCTCCCAGTTAGAAAGAAGCCTTCCCCTTTGCCTCAGAGGTGCGTTCACTGTGGGTGGCAAGTCAGATCCTTGGGCTGGCACTCTCAGTAAACAGATCATATGGGCACCTTGAGAAGCGCTTGCTCACTGACCCAGCTCCCCAAGGATGTAAATATACCAACCAGGATGACTAAGGACACCAGTGCCAAGAATGATCACATTCTTTGCATGTGTACAAATGAGGTGGGCAGCCACCTTCGCTGATGGTGGCTGCACAGTGAGTGTCTGGAATCACACCTGGCTAGGTGGACCATTGAAAGAGTTGGTGACATGATAATAGGGAGTACACCCCCTTGCCAGTAAAGCTGAGGAAATGGCATTTGAGGAAGCAGGGGCAGCCGGGTCGCCAGCATGAAGTCAGCGAGAACTTTGCTTGTGCCTCCTTTGTTCACTGGTGGCTGCTGGCATCTGGGTAGTGAGGACACCATGGCTACTGCCAGAATTCTCCACGGTCCCTGGTTCCACTCTCAAGTCGCTGGCTTCATCACTACCACTGCCATCGAGTCGATTCTGACTCACAGCAACCCGAAAGGACAGAGTAGAACTGCGGCTGGTGGGTCTGGGGGGCTGTGGATCATTATGAGAGCATTTCTATCTCGCAGTAGCTAAAGGGTCCAAAATGCTGGCCTTACGGTTAGCAGCCCAACATAACCCACTTGGTCATGAACCCTTGCCAGCTGATCCAGGGAGTCCATTCCCAAGTGCATATCTAAAAGAATGAAAGACGAGTACCCAGATGGATGCTGCACTAATCACTATGGGCAAAAGGTAAACAATAAGCCAACAATACCCATCAGTAGAAGAATAGAGAAAATATGATCTACACAGAGTGGGATATACATATAGTCTGCCACAAGAAAACTAAGGCCTTTGATTCGGACAGACTCTGTAACACAGGTGAACGCAAGACATGAAGTGAAAGACGCCAAACACCAAATGCCATGCATTGTGAGTCCATTTAGAGCAAAAATGCTGGACAGGTAAATCCCGTAGAGCCATAGAGTAGATTGGTGGTTTCCCAGGGTGGGGCGGGAGGGGCAATGGGGAATGACTGCTTAATGACTGCAGGGTCGATGAAAATGTTCTGGAACTGGATGGTGGGAAGCTTTCACAGTGTCCTTAAAACTACTCTTAAAAAGGGGAGAGAAAGAATCTGCAGAAAGCACAGTTCTGATTGACTCACATGAATGCGGTCACCAAGAATTGGAATCCACTAGAATTGGAATGGCAGCTAGACTATTGTTTCCTTGGGAGGTGCCTCCAGGAAGGGCCAGTAGAGAAGGGTAATACTGATAGAGCAAAGGGAAGGGGCCGATAAAGAAATGTCATTGAGTAGGTTCCCAGAGACAGTATAAATCCTCTTGTAGTTGTCCCACCCAAAGGCTGAGGGAACTGGAGTGTGGCTCCACCTATCCCCATGTGTCATTGGTTAAAGTGGCATTAAGTTCTGGAGGATGTCAACTCCCCTGTCTGCTCAATGACTGTTCCCTGTGTGGGGAGTTACATGTGCTTCCTGTGAGACCATTGGCATTTATGGGAGTGGTGGGTGCCAAGTGCTAATACATGGGCACATTAGCAGCTGCTACAGCAAGTGCTGTACATTTTTAGCTGCTTGAGTGACAGGTGGGCCTTACCTCCTGCCTATATTCAGTGGTAGGGTGTTCAGATGGGGGCATCCGAAAAATAATAAGGCCCTATTCTTTGCAAATAGACATTATTATTATTTTAATCTGTCCCAACCCCCTTTCTTATCTGTCCCTGTGAACTACCTCACTGGCTGAAACATCAGTTCCCTGGGGAAGACACCACATTTCAATATGGTCACAAGGCTGTTTTCATTGGCCCAGTGGAGACACTTACATAAGATGGGTCAACTAGACGCTTTTTCTGGAGCATTTCCAACCAAAAAACAAAAAAAGATAGTCCCGCTTTTGCAAGTGGCCTGGCATCTAAGAAGCATAATTCAGAAGCACATGTCCCGCCATGTGGAGGAGGCGGTCTATGTTGCGAGATTACAGCATGTGCCCTGAGAGACAGACACAAAGAACACAGGAACATGCCAGTGGTGGTCAGGAACCGTCGACAGAGCCAGCTGTCCTCTTGTTCTCCCCACCTTTCCATTTTCCTAGGATTCTCTCTTCCAAGTATTGGTCTCTTTGCCTGTTTACAACCAAATGAGCCCCAAATAAGATCCAGATCATAGAAATAGAAGGAGGAAGTTGGATGGAGACTGCAGTTCATACTCCCCGGAAGCCATTCAGACTCTCTGGAAGAAGGAGACCCTGTGATGGAATTAGCTCTGGATTCCTGACATTTATTGAGGAATGCTCAGGGAATAAGCACCTGTGGGGGGAATCAAGGAAGGGCACAAGAGGGAAATCTCAACAGAGGTCTCAGCCCTGCCTATGGAGAGTGTCATAGTCAGTGTTCCCTAGAGAAACCAAACCAGTTATATAGCTGTAACTGGAGATATCGATATATCCACCAGGGCTCCTATGGTTAACCACTGCACCGGCCACTCATTGCCATCAAGGTGGACTCAAAGTGACTGTGTAAAACAGTATAGAACTGACCTTTTGGGCGTTGGAGACTGTAACTCTTCAGGAGATTACGAAGCTTCATCTTTCCCTCAAGGAGCCCTTGGTGTTTTCAAACTGATGTCCTTGCTGTTGGATGCCCAAAGGGCCACCCACTACGACACCAGAGCCCCAGAGAGTGAGGCTTATTTCTAGCAATTGGCTCACATAGGGGAATGGCAAGTTCCAAATTCATAGGTCAGGCAACAGCCTAAAGAGCTCTGTAGATGTTCATCCTAAAATCCATAGGTTAGGTGATGGGAAAAGACAAGAATAAGAATGGTCAGAACACACCCTAGGGTGTGCTGAAGGCCTTTGGCTGATAGGTTTACCCCTTCCCACATTATGGAAGGTATTCTATTTTGCTTGAGACCCACTCCTTCATAGGAGCAAATAGATGAGGTGAACAAGCGGCCATCTAGCTCAGAAGCAATAAAGCCCACCTGGAAGAAGCACACCAGCCGGTGCGATCATGAGGTGCCAAAGGGACCAGGTATAAGGCATCATGCAAAAAAATAGAATATATATATATCTGTGTGTATATGGATATATATACCATAGAAATGAAGGGGGAAGTGCAGAGTGGAGACCAGAGGCCTAAATGTCGACCACTAGAGATCCCCTCATAGAGGGCTTTAGGAGAGGAGATGGGTCAGTCAGGGTGCGATGTAGTACCAATGAAGAACACAGCTTTCCCCTAGATCCTGGATGCTTCCTCTCCGCAACTACCAGGATCCAAATTCTACCTTGCAGGACTGGATAGGGCAGAGGCTGTACACTGGTGAATATGGGAGCTGGAGGCACAGGGAATCCAGGGTGGATGATACCTTCAGGACCAGGGGTGTGAGGGGTGATACTGGGAGAGTGGAGGGTGAGTGGGTTGGAAAGGGGTAACTGATTACAAGGATCCACATGTGACCTCCTCCCTGGGAGATGGACGGCAGAGAAAGGGGGAAGGGAGACTCCGGAAAGGGCAAGAGATGACAAAATAACAATCTGTGGATTATCAAGAGCTCATGAGGGAGGGGGAGCGGGGAGGGAGGGGACAAAAAAAGAGGACCTGATGCGGAGGGCTTAAGTGGAGAGCAAATGCTTTGAGAATGATTAGGGCAAAGAATGTACAGATGTGCTTTATAAAATTGATGTATGTATATGTATGGATTGTGATAAGAGTTGTATGAGCCCCTAATAAAATGTTTAAAAAACAAGAGCAAATAGATGAATGCTTGTTTGACAAAAAAACTGGGCACCATAGCCTCGCCACATTGCTATGCAAAAGGAGCCATCACAGGGAGCTCTGTAACTGGGACCTGGCCAAGTGGTGACCAGTAGCCTGGGACTTTGTAGCCTAATACGTTGCAGCGAATTGCTTACTAGTTCTCCTCTAGCTATAGTCTTTGTAACTCCTACCAATGACAGGGTGGAACTATGCCACCGAGGGAAGTAGATAGCATGCTAATAATATCAGTAAAGTGCATGGCATCCTCGAAGAGGTGAGACCATTCAAATAAGACCTGTAGACCGCTAATGTGGGGATTGGTCGGTATGGTCATCCTGGGTGAGTTAACTCAGAAACAGAAAGTGGAGTTTCAAGAGCACCGAGAAAAACGAGCCAGCAGTGGAGTGTGCTCTTTGGACCCAGGATTATTACTCTGAGCACCACCTCTGTCCAGGAGACAGAGATCCCTGACACTGGATGCATCAGGAGACAATGAAAAACAGTGGCAGATAAATAGCTCATGGAAGCAGAGGCAGCAGCACCAAGACCCCAGAACAGGGAGCTCGCCAGCACACAGAATGAGAAAGCTGAGTGTCTTTGGGCCAAGGCTTCCAGACAAAGCGGGCTGCCTCAACGCACTTATCAGCAGAGCTGAAAGAACTTTGCACACGGTCCCAAGCAGAGCAGAGGTCAAGGAGCTGCAGGGCAGAGGCCAAGGACCAGAAAAAGTTCTGCCTCTGGGCACCACTTGGAAGAGACTGTCCTGACTGGAAGAACTATATCCCCAGTCATTTCTGATCCTGAATTGTCACCTGCTAGGTCCCCAATTAACCCCAGAAACATAAGTATTGTTTGCGAGTTCTGTGTGGCCATTGCCACTTAAGGATTATCAAACCCAGCAGAGAAGAAGAGAGTGTCATGGTAGGGATGGTTGGTGTCAGAAACTGTGAAAAGAAAGGAGGGCGGAGGCATTTTGATCTCTGTCTCATAGGAATCAGCCTTGGGTTGTTTATCTTGATTTTCCTCCATTGCCTTTTGTGAAGTTACAGGGGGGTCAAATGCCTCCACTATGCCATTTATACCCCTACATTGACAAGTCGTTGGATGAAGGTTAGTTTGGGGAAGGAGCAGACCTTGGATGAGCTCTCATCAGCTGAGGCAATCCTGATAGGGGCCAGACAGCTGGGACCTTTTCTATCAGTGGCTCTCTCGGCAGCTGGGGAAATCAGTCTCTTGGCCCTGAGAGGAATCTGGGTGACACACTCATCTATGACAATACGCTGAAGAACAAGCTCCCACAAAAACCTGGCTGAGAACTCTCGCCTAGATCACAGGAGTGCATGCCTAGCTAATAATAGCCATTTACTGAAGGCCCTATGATTGGAACTATGCCTCATTTACAGATGGAAAACTAGAGGAAGGGATTTAAGGTGGCTAAGTTAATAAGTGACAGAGACAAGATTCAAATACAAGTTTGAAGCTGGTACTGTTAGCCTTTTTTCCAGGGCTGGGTTTTAGATGATGCAAATGAGACACTTGTCAGGCACACAAGGTAAAGAGGCCTTCCCTCTCCAGTGTGACTTTCCCCATAAGTCTGAATCATGGGCCTGGTGTGTCTTATTTGCCTTCCCTGAGTCTCAGAACCTGGTCTAGTCTGATTTGCTACTTTGAGGAATAAGCCAGAATGCTCAAGTACTCTGAGTCAAGACCCAATCTCCCCTGGAATTGTTCAGTGGGACTTACCAGCCTCTTCCTTCATGTTTCACTTTTCTAGAAACCTCCATGGAGGACTAGCTCTCATGAAGAGAGCTTCAAAAAGCTCATGGCAAAATTCCATTATTTTTTCGTATCATTTTCCCACACGCTTTTGGAAGCTCCCTCTTCATCCCTTTCCACAGTCTTTCTCAAGGAAAGAGACTGTTGCTGGTTGATGTCAGATGCCCCTGAGTCTGTTTTCTACTCAGAATGCTCTGCACAAACTCTATCAACAAATGACGTAGAGTCAAACGTGCTGTGTGTCTTTAAGTTGATGTCAGCTCATAGTGACCCTACAGGACAGAGTAGAACTGCCCCCAAAGGTGTCCTAGGCTGAGATCGTTATGGGACCAGCTCGTCAAGTCTTTTCCCCTTTAGAGCCCATGGGTAGGTTCAAACTACCAGCCTTTTGTTTAGCCACCCAGTCCTTAGCCATTGTACCACCAGGGCTCTTTAAAACAGGGATTAGGTTGATTAATTTTATAATCTCCAGGCACATTTGAAAGCTGCTTCCCAGAACACCCTTCCCCAGATTGTTGATTAAGACGGGCATTTGGGGACTCATTTCTTTCTCATTTGTATAAGTGCACTCTATGAGAGGGGTTTCCCTTCATAGATAGGTGATCACATACTATTTTTCCAAATTGAACCACTCTTGGTGGTATATTGGGTTAATAGTTGGGCTGCTGCTAATGGCAAAGTTAATGGTTCAAACCCACCAGCTACTCCTTGGGAGAAAGATGAGGGTTTTCTGCTCCCGTAAAGATGTGCAGTTCTGAAAATCAGCAGAGCCAGTCTATTGTGCCATATATGAGGTCAACCCCATGGCAGTGGATTTGGTTTTGGTTTGGGTCTGTGGGGGAAGTCCTTAAGAAATTCTTTAGTCACATGGAGGAGTCCCTGGGTGGTGCAGTTGGTTAACATACTGGCAACAAAGCCCTGTCACTCCTTACCTTAGGATTTACTCACTCTTTGAAACAGGCATTTATTTACACACAGTTTGACCTCATGATGGTGTTCAGTAGATGTGGATCTTACTTATTTGCATTGTTCTGTGACAGTTGCAAAATTCGTTAGTGGCTCAGGGATCAATCCTCTGTGGACTGCCCCGAAGCTAGATGAAGCAAGCGGGTTCTCCCTGATTCATCCTCCCTCCTTAGCAATGCTTGCTAGTCAGGATAACATAGTGCCCATTAAAGAAACTGCCTGTGTCACTTTAAATTTGTGACCTGGGCGGGAGGGAGGGTCATGATCACAAGTGACAGAAACTGATGCTTGACTAACTTAGGGGAAAAGGCCTAATGGTGGATAAATGTTGGGAAGACAAGAAAATGTGGCAAATGCCTGGGCAATCTCAGGGCTGTGAAGCAGGTAATGGCGAAACACTCCTCCTGAGGCCAAAGCGTGCCCTCTGTAGTACATTAAATCACATTCACACACACCCATTCATGTTCACATGGGACCTGAGGCTATGGCCTTACTTGGAGAGGAGGTCTTGGCAGATGTGCTTAGATAAGTATTTCAAGAGCTCCATCTTTCTGGGTTTAGATTTCAGATGGATACTACATGCACTGATTGGTGTGTTCTTATAAGAAGAGGAGTGGGCACACAGAGACCCCGTGTGAAGACACTGGCAGAGATTGGATCAGTGCATCTATAAGCCAAGAAATATCAAGGATTAGCAGCAGTGACCGGAAGCAGAGAGAGGCTACTTTGATTCTCCTTCAGAGTTCTCAGAAGGAATGAATCTTGCCCACACCTTAATTTTAACCCATTGTCCTTCAGAAAAGTGAGAGAACAAATGCCTGCTGTTTAAGTCACTCGATTGGTAGCCATTTGTTACAGCTACCCAAAAGAACCATTATGGATTGATCTGTAGCCCCCTCAAAATATGTGAGAAATTTGAACCTTGGTGGACATGATCCTGTTTGAAAAGAAGAGAGTTCTTTTGTAATATAAATGAAGCCGTATGGCCACTGGAGATCCCTTCATAGAGGGGTTTAGAAGAGGAGATGGGTCAGTCAGGGTGCGAGGTAATACCGATGAAGAACACAGCTTTCCCCCAGATCCTGTATGCTTCCTCCCCCCAACTACCATGATCCAAATTCTACCTTGCAGGGCTGGATAGGGCAGAGGTTGTACACTGGTGCATATGGGGGCTGGAGGCACAGGGAATCCAGGGTGGATGATACCTTCAGGACCAAAGGTGTGAGGGGCGATGCTGGGAGAGTGGAGGGTGAGTGGGTTGGAAAGGGGGAACTGATTACGAGGATCCACATGTGACCTCCTCCCTGGGAGATGGACAGCAGAGAAGGGGGGGAAGGGAGACTCGGGATAGAGCAAGATATGACAAAATAACAATGTATAAATTACCAAGGGTACATGAGGGAGGGGGGAGCGGGGAGAGAGAGGAAAAAAAAAAGAGGACCTGATGCAAAGTGCATAAGTGGAGAGCAAATGCTTTGAGAATGATTGGGGCAGGGAATGTGCGGATGTGCTTTATATAATTGATGTATGTATATGTATGGATTGTGATAAGAGTTGTATGAGCCCCTAATAAAATGTAAAAAAAAGAAAATGATTAAGGCAAAGAATGTACAGATGTGCTTTATACAATTGATATATGAATATGTATGGATTGTGATAAGAGTTGTATGAGTCCTTATAAAATGTTAAAAAAAATGAGGCCATATGAGAATAGGCTTGAGCCTAAACCTAAACACTTCTGAGTTAAAGGCCAGGATAGACCCAGTAACACACAGTACGGGGAGAAAGATAGCGAGGAATGCCAAGGAACTTTCTGGTATCCACAAAGAAGGACCCTGACCTAGAGTCGCACCCCAAATTTGAACCTGTAAGCTCCAAAGCAGGGGGAAAAGTGTTTTAAGGCTACTGACTTGTTGGATAATTTTTGGTTAAGGAGATTAAGACAGGAACTTAAGACATCCTCCAATCCTTCCTCTGGCTTCGTTCCATTTTTCTCACATTCAAGAGTCCTCCTAGAGGATTCAGTCAGGTTGTTGTTGTTGTTGTTCAGTGTCATAGGGAGGGTTTGGATTCATTGTGACCATGCATACAACAAAGTCATACACTGCCCGGTCCTGTACCATTCTCACCGTTGTTCTTAAGTTTGAGCCCATTGTTGCAGCCACTGTGTCAATCCCATTTGTTGAGGGCCTTCCTCTTTTTCATTGCCCCTCTACTTTCCAGAACACGATGTCCTGCTCCAGGGACTGATCTCTCCGGACAACATGTCAAAGTTAAGGCGAAGTCTCATTATCCTTGCCCTGAGGAACATTCTGGCTGTACTTCATCCAAGTTAGATGGGTTTGTTCTTTTGGCAGTCCATGGTACATTCATTACTCTTTTACATCACTACTAATCAAATATATCTATTCTTCTTTGGTCTTCCTTATTCAGGTTTCAACTTTCACATGAATATGAGACAGTTGAAAATACCATGGCCTGGGTCAACCCGCCCCAGTCCTCAAAGTAATCTCTTGCTTTTCAACACTTTAAAGAGGTCTCGTGTAGCAGATTTGACTAGTGAAATGTGTCATTTGTTCTCTTCTCTGCTGCTTCCATGAGAATTGATTGTGGATTCAAGCAAGACAAAATCCTTGACAATTTCGATCTTTCCTCCATTTATCATGATGTTATCAATAGGTCCAGTTGTGAGGGTCTGGGCTTTCTTTACATTGAGTCATAATCCAAACTGAAGGCTTTAATCCTTCATCTTCATCAGCACGTGAATCAAGTCCTTCTCATTTTCAGCAAAATTGTGTCATCTGTATAATGCAGGTTGTTAATAGGCCTTCCTCCAACCTGATGCTCCATCAGGCACTGCCCCTTAATGAGTTTAGGTCATGAAGGATAGTCCTCCATAGGCACATTGATTATTACACTACCACCCTCACATAATAAATTCAGAGAGAGAAAATTTCCCCAAAGCAATGGAAAGCTTACTAGAGAAGTGGAGGGTGCACAAAGCCAAAGGTGACACAAACTGGAAATCAATACTAGTTTTCAATACCTGCAGTCATCTAATAGTTCACTGCACTATCTAAGGAAAGGTGAGGAGAACTGGGGCAATTCCATTAAAAAAAAGACAATGCAGGGTATATAAGTCCGTCATTCCTCTGGAGAAGAAAAACACATAGTTGGGTTGTAGAGCTTTGTTTGCTAATCAACCGAATGTAGTTGTAAGGCAGGGGTGTGTGTGTGCGCGTGTGTGTGTGTGCGTGCGTGTGTGTGTGTGTTGAAGGGAGGGGCTTGCCATTCTATTTCATAGCCAGGAGAAAGATGAGCCTCTTCCCATATCTTTTGCTCTGTGGCAAGTTACTGATCTACAAGGAACTTTTATTTGACAAGGACATTGCCGAGCAAAAAACGGGAAGCTTGTGTTCATCTCTGCTGAGAGGTGGAGTCAAAGAGATGGGCTTTATGACAGACACCCTGATCGTGCAACCAAACTATGAAATGGCCTCATACATTCAACACACATTTGCTGCACCTTCCCAGTGTGCTGCCCAGATATTACCAGGCAGAGTGTTTTATGGGCAGCATTTTAGAGTTAGGCAGGCAGAGGGAGTGTCTTTGTGGGTGTTGCCTTTACCAGTCCTTGGATTGTTCTGGGACAGGCATGTCTTTTTCCTCTAAAGTAACTGATTGCGTGTAAAGAAGGAGTCTCCTCAGTAAGACGGGTTGAACCAAACCCAACCTATGACAATCATCTCAATTGGAACACATAGCGACCCTATACAAATACCTGTAGGGTTTCCAAGTTTGTAACTCTTTTGGGGGGGTCAACTACCATATCCTTCTCTTGCAGAACCACTACAGAGTTGAGTGTTGTGTTAGCAGCTGAATGCTTAATCACTGTGCCCATTTTGTTTGCTGAGCCGCCCTCAAAACACTGAACAGGTTTTCTGGGTACCAAGCATGTCCACTTCTATATCATGCCTAGGGTGTTTTCTCCAAGTTGATAGGAGGTGCAAATCAGTTACTAGGGGTTTGGCAGAGTCAGTATGGAAACTGGGAGGGTGTGTGAAATTTGAACCAGAGTAGAACAATTCCAAGACACTTCCTAGGGATTCCTGGCATATAATATGCAAATGATAGTCAAGATATATAACTGTGTCTCTGTTCTTGGTTCTGTCAGTACCTGGTGTGGCCACAAAGGAGAAACCTGGTCTCCTGCTATTTTGAGCATCTAGTGTGAATGACAGGAGATAAGTCACATGCTAATGAACCCTGGTGGTGTAGTAGTTAAGCACCATGGTGCCCGGCTATCAAAGCATATAGCATCTGGGGTCTTAAAGGCTGGAAGATAAACAGGGGGCCATGTAGATAAGAAACAACAAAGTCCACATGGAAAAAGCACACCAGCCTACACCAACATGATCGCTGAAGACAAAGCGGGTGCATAAGCACATGTGAGCATGTTTTCTTGATGTGCACTCACCCTTTACATACAACTCTCTTATACATACGTGTTTCTGTGGATTTGTTTCTCGAATGCACCCAGACTAACATAAGCAGCGTGGAACGCATTTTAGAAGCCTAGAAAAGGGCAGGGCAGGATATTCAGAGGGACTGGATCCAGAATTAGAGAGGAAGGAGCCCTGGTGGCAAAACGGGCTGTTAGCTCCCTGTCCCAAGGGGGACAATGAGACTGCTGGCTCCCATGAACATTTACAGTCTTGAAAACTCCATACAGGGTCACTGTGGTTGGAATCCACTGGACGGCAGTGACCTTTTGGGATTGAAGGTGGAAGCCACCAATGACTTCCTGCCATTGAGCCAAGGAGCCTCCGGAGAGTGTGTGAACATCTGGAATGCAGTGAACAACCTCTGCACATCTGCTTTTCGTGCTGCCCAAGTCATGCCCTTGGCCTTTGCTTAAACATATTCATCCAGAAGTGAACCATCACAGCTGCTCCCTCGGGAAGCTGGGGGCTGAGCTCTCTGGTTCCACTCTGTCAGCATTTCTGGTCCGGGTACCTCCCCTCTGCCCCGGCACAGGCAATGTGCTTTTGGAAGCAGTGCTCCCTGGGTAGTGGGTGTGATTTGCCTCCTCTGGCCTAACATGATGAATGCTGAGAGGGGGTGGATACTAGGGGGTTAAACTCCCTGAACTTTACCTAGCCCAGGGGAAAACTTATTATTTAAAGTAAGCTTTAGACAGAATCTTTAGAAAGAGAAATGGTTAACTTTATGTACACAATTACTCCCCAACACATAGGCTCAACCTCATAGGCTGTGGATGACCTTGAGCAGGTGCTCAGTCACAATGGGTTTCTATCAGGATTGAGAGTTCAGCTCTCTCAACTCTCCAACTGGTTATTAGCACCATAGTCTCGTTTCTATTTTTGTATTTACTTTGTTTTGAGGGGGAAAAGACTCCCAATCCAACTATATTTTATTAGGAACTCCTTTGCTAAGTTTTACACAAGAAAAAGGCACAAACTGCTGTTCTGGATGAAGGAGAGGATCCGCATGAGGCCACAATGGTGTCGGAAGGACCCACAGCCACAGTGACTTAAATAAAATGACACCCATTCTGTCCTGCTGACTCTGACTCATAGTGACTCTGTGTAGGGATCCTGAAGTTGCTACCTTTACAGGAAGCAATAACCTCATCTTTCTCCTGTGGAATGACTTGGCTTTGAACCAGCGACCTTGCTCTTAATAGTCCAACACTATCCAGCATTACCACCTGGGCTCCTGAAAACTTAAATAAGACATAGAAAACAAACAACTTTGTCACAAAATTGTGACTGAAGACAGATCAATTCATGGAGTTTCAGGAGGGCCTGTGAGAGCATGAGCGGGACCTTCATTGGGATATGCACACTACCGTATATCGTTGAGTGTGGCCCGGGGAGTGGATGCAAGCACACTGCCTGAGGGACAAGCTTTCCACTGCCAGTCAGCAGTAAGAAAGAACTCAATGGTGGCTGAATCTGTGGCCCCTCAAAATGGATGTAGGGTCTCCACATAGACTCTCACTGTGAGCCACAGCCTATTGCTCAAAATTTAAGCTCAAATACGACTTAAACGTCAAACATTCTGTTTCCTTAAAATAGGGTACTGCCAGGATCAGCTAGAAGTCTGCATGACCTATCAGATCTCAACGCCGATCTCAAATCACTTCACATGATCCATTCTACCAGGCATGTCAAGGACAACTAGAGGTCTGCATGAGCGAGCCCAAATCGCCTCCTCACTTACCCATTCCAGAGGCTGTGCCTGTATAACCTATCGACTAACACATTCCCATATGCCGTGGTTATGAAACCAACCATCATGCTGGAATAAGGACCAATCACGATGCAAGGGTCAGGGTCAGTGGGAAAGCAAAATAGGGGCTGAGGGGAGCCAAGAGGGGTCGCTTCACTCAATCCCTAAACCTGATCTAATGTCACTAGACTGGGGTCTTCCTCACATCTCAAGGGCACCCGATTCATGATTGAAGTGAATTGTGCTTATTCAATCTTTGTTCTGCTTGCTGTTTTGCTGTGCTGCATCCTCTTCTTGCTTTTTTGTGCATGGCTCCCTCTGTTGTGGTGACAAATGGCTTGAGAGGGATTTGACATAGGGAGAAAGCCCACCCACATCAACTGTCACCAGAAGCAGACACTAAGTCCATTTCTCTCACCTCACAGAACTATGCACACCAGACACTGGTAGGGCTGTCTGGGAGGGGAACCCTTAGTGCAGTGGTTCTCAACCTGTGGGTTGCGACCCCTTTGGGAGTCATATGACCCTTTCACAGGGCTCACCCAATTCATAACTGTAGCAAAATTACAGTGATGAAGTAGCAAGAAAATCATTTAATGGTTGGGGGAGGGGGGCATCACCACAACAAGAGGACCTGTATTAGGAAGGTTGAGAACCACTGCCCGAGTGTGTTTAGGACTTTGCTGCCCTCAAGGTCATCAGACATTCCTGAAGGCAGAGCCACTGCAGGAAGCCCTTCTGGGAAATGCCCTGAAGACAGGTCTCAACCAACTCCACCCTCACCCTCTGAGATCCTAATCATAGGACGCATGGAAATGCTCCCTGCCTCTTCGAAGGCTGTAAGTCCATGGGAGCAGAAAGCCTCCTCTTTCTCCCTTGGAGTGGTGGCTGGTGAGTTCAAACTGCTCACTTTCTGGCTAACATAACCCACAGACCAGCTCCCCCTGAGCTCAGTTTGGTTTGCCGCACAGCACACATTGTTTGGAACCTTCTGAAATAGCTATGCACATGTGCAGGTTGGGGGGATTTCGCACAAGATGCAGTTTTCCACCCTCTCTTGGCAAAAATAATTTTTGCAAAAGGCTTGTATTCTCTTCTGGATCTGAGTAGCAGCTACTCTCATGAAGTCATAGCACATACATCCATGCTACAGTCCTCCCAACTCCCTAATGTCTTACGCCGAGTCTGCTCCATGCTTTTCTGTGTCCTACATGGCAGCTGTAGGCACCCAAGGCATGGGCTCTGCAGCCTGGGTCCAAATCTCTCCTTCCCACTTCCTCACTGTGTGGTCCTAGGCTCATGACTTTATCATCCTGTGCCACTGATTTTTCATCTGTAAAAGGAGGCCAAATAGAGTCCACACATAGGCTTGTTAAGTGGAATAATTGAATTATTATACACAAAAAGCTTAGAACGGTGCTTGGCATCTTGCAAATACTATTAGGTGGTTTAGCATAGGGACTGGGTCATCCATTACATATGCTCAGGTTCAAACTTCTGGCCAGGAAGGGGTGGTACACCTAGGTGGGCATTACACCTGGATTGGCCCATCTGGGCAAGGTGAATTCAATCCAGCCATTGGGGTTGACCATGACCGTCAACCATGCCTCCCTATGGAGGAATTGAAAAGGCAGGATCTTGACCGCTCCGATGTCTCCCTTCACCCACTTTTCTGTTGTCTGTCCCCCAGAGAGGAGGTCACATGTAGATACTTGTAATCAGTTCCCTCTTTCCAATCCACCCTCCCACAACCCTCTCAGTATCACCACTCACAAATTATCAAGGTTTCTTGAGGGATGGGGGAGCGGGGAGGGAGGGGAAAAATGAGGACTTGATGCCAGGGGCTTAAGTGGAGACCAAATGTTTTGAGAATAATGAGGGCAATGAATGTACAAATGTGCTTTACACAATTGATGTATATATGGATTGTGATAAGAGTTGTATGAGCCCCTAATAAAACGATTTTTTTAAAAAGAAAAAAAGGCAGGATCCCGGAGCCCACTGAGTGACTTTCTCTCTAGCAGCTTCTAGGTAGGCTGTGCCCCGTGAGGGGCCCCGAGGTGCCTGTGTAAACCTGAAACTTCTTCTCTCAAAAAACCCACTTGGATCACAATCCAGGCTTCGAATTGAATTCTTTCTCGCGCGAAGCCAAGGCCTGAGGTATATCTCTCCCAGGAGAGATCTAACAATAGTATCTCTTATTATAGCATTAGGAGCCCAGGTGGTGTAGTGGACTGTGCATTAAGCTGCTAATCGCAAGGTCGGGGGTTTGAACTGACTAGCCCGTCCGTGGGAGAAATATGAGATTGTCTATTTCTGTAAGGCAGTGGTTCTCAACCTTCATAATGCCCCCACCACCCTTTAATACAGTTCATGTTGTGGTCACCTGCAACCATAAAATTATTTTCATTGCTACTTCATAACTGTAATTTTGCTATTGTTATGAATTGGTTGACCCCTGTGAAAGGGTTATTTGATCCCCAGAGGGGTCGCGACCCACAGGTTGAGAACCGCTACTGTAAGGATTTAAAGTCTCAAAACCCCAAAGGGGCAGTTCTTTGTCCTATTGGGCCGGTATGAGTGGGAGTCAATAAAATGGTAGTTAGGTTTTTTTCTGCATCAGTATCAGATTCTGGTGGCAATCTCAGTCATCACGCATTGTGGTCTGGTTTGAACTCTGGTAGATCTGTGGGAAATGACTGCCCTGGTTTGAGGTGAGGGTCACGGTGCTTCAGTGGTAGATCTCTCATCGTCTTTCACCGGGAAGACCCGGGTTCGATTTGCAGCCAATGTGCCCCAGACTGTCAGTGAAAGTTTGTGTGTTGCTATGACACTGAGCAGGCTTCAGTGATGTTTCCAGACTGAAATAGAATAAGGACGAAAGACCTGATTATCTCCATCCACACATCGACCTATGGCCCTCCACGGTTGGCTTCCCTTCCCAGCCCTGGTGATAGCACAGACTGGCATAGTTTGCTCCGCTTCCCATGAGGTGCCCATGAGAGGCTGACTTGACAACCACGGTCAAGATCAACAGCTTGAACTCCTTTCTGGGTCTACAGAAACAAGAACAACCTTCTGAAAGGAGGTCGCATTGCTATTTGGGACTGGGAGAATGCCTTTGTGACAAGGATTGTGCTCTGGATCCCAAAGGCGACTTTTAAACACAGCCACATAGCAACTCCGGAAATTGCCATAGTAGAAGCCAGGTTTAAAAAAAAAAAAAAGTTCTACTGGCTTGCTCAAAGGAGGCCAGAGTTGGATGGGGGTGGGGTGGGGTGGGGTGGGGTGGGGTGGGAGACTCCTCTAAAAATGAACAAATTTGTTTCCTTACATATTTGTCATGTCCTTTGGGCCTGAAAGAAAGGGGGGAAAAAGCAGAAGAGAGGAGGAAACGGCGACTGACAGTCTCTTGTTGGTATTCCCACAGCATCCCCTCCTTAGAAGCACTTGCTGCCATCTCATCCAACTCCACTCAGTATATTTTCACCCAGCAATGATGCAGAAAAGTCTGTGTACTCCAGTGTTATTGTAGTCGGGCAGCGTTTACGGGTTTGACTTTCAACTCAGCATGGCAGGACGTCTAGAAGCAATTATAACCAGCACCTGCTCTGTCTGTGCGGCGGGCAGGCAGTGACGGATCCCCAGCTTCCAGAACACTAGTGCCCCCTCCCAGCTCAGGATAATGACGGTGACACTCGGCCTCCTTGTTGTCTGGGGGAGCTCTAGGAGCTCTCCTCTGAAACCTCATATTATTGGCATTTCTTTGAGTGAGCACATCAAATTAGTGACTGTAAAGGAAGGTATAGGAGATGATTATTGGTGACAAGACAAGCCTCAACCACCTCCAGAGAGCATGTCTCCTAAGTGCAAAGTATGGAGAGGGAGGAAACAATTGACCACAAATGGAATAGGCTCTGAGTCTCGCCACACAATGTATGTGCATGGTCACTGAGGCGCCAACATTATGGCTGGAGGACGGATATGGTTTGTGCAGCCGTGATTGCCATCCAGAACGTGCCGTGCTATTGTGAAAAACGATTTTTTTATTCTGAGCAAATCTCTGCTTCCACTTGCTTTAATGCTTCGCCAGAGAGCCAGGGACTCTGGGAGGGGTGGGGACGCACAGGGCTGGGCTGACCTCAGGAACTCATGTGTAAAGGGCTTTTTCTCACTTGGAAGCAGGCTGGGTTCACAGCTGTTCTTTCTGGTAAAGCTTGTTTCTGAACCTTGCCACGTCTGAGTCCGAAGAGGGAAATGAAGGTGACAAATGCTGCGAGGAGCCCTGGGCACATCTTGGCTATGGTCCTGCTTAAGTCTGTTTCATTTGAATCCCAGTTTTACCTTTCCTCCTTTCTGGGTTCCGAAGCATCAGATGGGTGCCAAACGCTTCCACGGACAACTAAAGCTGAACAAGGTGCAGGCAGATGAAGAGCAACGGGAGGTTGGTGTTTGGGAGAATGAATACTTGGGCTTCCTAGGCCGGTCCAGCTGGTGGTTAGAGCCCTGTTTCAGATTCCACTGAAATCTCCTAGTGTCCAAGGACCAAGTGGCTCCTAAGTCCAGAATTTCTGTTACATGTCTCACCAAGGAGAAGCTGGGCCCAAATGCATTGAAGAATAAAGCAGGAGCTTGGCTTGTGAATCCACTCTCTGATTCTGAAATTTCAAAGGCTCCGTGCACAGACATTTCAACACTGAAAGCACAGCAGGGAAAATCAAAGACTTGGGCTTCCTCCTTGCCCCTCTTTTAGGGCTTTTATGGTTTTCCAAGGCGCCTCCTAGAGCCGAGTGTTGTATAGGTCATGTTTAAATATGTCGTAGTTCTGAGGGACTTGCTGTTCTGCTTTCTTTTGCAAGGAGACCCGGTTTCTTGTCTTGTGGCCAAACACAGAGCACAGATGTCTGTGGGCCCCCTCCCTTTCCCCTGACCTTTGCTCTCTTCTCTGGATACCCTACTGACCTGTTCTCCCTTACAAGATCTGAACTGCTCACACACTTCGTTAAATTCTCATCCTAGCGAGAAGCATCCGAGCATCTTATTAGAGCCTGTATGAGTTCTGTTCTGGATGCCTATTTGTGTAATTTCAGGTCTCTGGCATGGAAACGTCCCATGCCCACAGACCCACACAGGTAATATAAACTCCAACAGTAGTTTAAGGTTTAAGGTGGTCACAGGGAACACTGGGGCCCGTGTCTCCTGGTGAACCCCTCAGGCTGTCTAAAGGGGCTAGTTCCATCTCAAAGTAGCCATGCAGGAATGTAGACCGGTTAGGTAGCAAGACAAGGGGTTGTTCCTCTCCATGCTTAGGGGGCCCCCTACAGGAGGTTGGAAGCCAATGCGGGCTAAGCCCAAGCCAGGAGAGCTTAATTGACGCCTCCCAGCTGAAAACCCTTAAAAGGCTGGAATCTGGAGACCGCCGCCCCTTCCCTTCAGCTGCTTCTCTGCCTTCCACTCAGCAGGGCTGAGTGTGCAGTGTCATAAGGGTGCCCGTGTTCAGTTTAGTGTAACGCCGGAACCTTCTTCTCTCATGTATATAAACCCACTCGGATTACCAACCAGACTTTGGTGTGAATTTCTTTCCAGTGTGTAGCCAAGGACCGAGACATTTCCCACCCGAGAAACCTAACAGACCCAGACTTACAATAAACCCATATTTTTATTTATAAGGCAAGAGGTGACCAGGTCTAGACAATAATGGTGAAGAGGGCCCTGGGTTTGAGAAAGATTCTGAAGTAGAATCCATAACCCTTAGAAATGTATTGGCCTTAGGGGAGGGGCAAAGAGGGCTGGATTGAGAAAGTCTCTGGCATCCAGTTCTGACTTGACTTCTGGATCCTGAATCCTTCAGGGCCATGACCTTGCCCTCCAGCCAGACCTTCCAATAGCCATCTTCTCAGAGCCTTGTTAAGTTCTCATAATACATTACACCTGCCATCCTGTGAGCAGCTACCAAACCCAGGCACTTTTTTCAAAGACAAGCTCGCTCTCTCTACCCCTAAGAGCAGGTAGTTTGGGGATGATGGATATGAGATACCACAGAAGACAAATCTGTTATCTTCCATGGTGCACAAAACATGCTGTCACAACCAGGACTCGTGACAATCCCTCAGTTTCCTAAATTGCTTCACTGCTACTTTTTAATTAAGCCTCATTAGATTGTCACATATTGATAAGAGGGATGACCCTGAACTAGATGCATAAATTAAAGCTATCCTCATCCTGTGCTTTTATATGAATGTGTTAATTATTTTTGTCATTAGGGAGAATAATGGAGGGATGGAGCAATACCAAACGGAGTTTGACAAAGTGAATCCGTCACCCAGTGAGTCTGCAATTAACACCAAGGGACAAAGGTAGGATTCCCTGTAATAAATAACCTTCCTCCCAGATGCTAATGGAGACCCAGCAGGACCCACTGTTGTGTTGTCGCAGTTGTACACGGGCCCTTAGAGGAGACAGAGCTGGTGTTTCAAACGAGTCTTGTTTGCCCCCAGTTGGCTCACACATTTGTTTTTTAAACGGCATAATCACTAACATTTAAACACAGGGTGATGTCACGTAACAATCTGCAGCTTCTGAGAAATGGAGAGGCCCGACTTTGCTGGTTGACAGTGCAGAGGGACTGGGGGAGCAGTCAGATATGGTGATCAGAGTTTGGAATCCTTGCTTTCCAAGTACATGTGTCAAGGAGTTCAAGGGTTCAGAAATTTAGGAGGGAAGTTCCAGAAGACAAGTTTGTGTGGTCGATAATAAACCAATATAGGGGTTGAGATTTCAATCTGTTGGCTATTTATTTTGTGCGTGGTAGCCAACCAGCCCAGAATTCCTGACCTCGCCGACCTGTGAAACAAGGACCATTCCAGAATGACATAGAAGCAAGCACGGAAGCGAGGGCATCCATTACCCCGAATGCGTAGGGGTCAGGAACTAAGTGCTTTCTGTAGAACAGCTCCAGAAGGCAGACCTTTGGCTGGAAAACCTGTTAGGGAGCTAGCATAGGGACTGGCAGGCCTATTACACATGCTCAGAGGTCCAAGCTACCGGCTCATGAAGCAGTGGCTCACTGCATGCTCAGAAGTTCAGGTTTCCAGGCAGGAGGGGGAGCTATGCCTGGGTGGGCGCTGTACCTGCATTGGCTCACCTAGGCCAGGTGAATTCAATTCAACAATTCAGCCAATGGGGTCGACCCACGTCATCGACCACGCCTCCCTAACCGCTCATAAAACTCACGGGGATCCCAAACCAGGCCTCGGCGTGAGCTGTTTTTCGCGTGGAGCTAAGGACCGAGGCACACCTGTCCCCGGAGAGGTCGAAAAGAAGTGGAGCTGTGTGATTCGGAGCTATGAGGTAAGCCGGCCCCAGGAGTGGGCTCTCCCATGTTGGTCTCACGGATTGGGGGCCCCTCTGGGCTCCTTTTACCTCACCACCCTCGGGAGATTTGTTGGGTTGAATTCACGGTGTCCGTCTTTGCGCCGTTTCTTGCTGGTGTCCGTCTTTGCGCCGTTTCTTGCTGGTGTCCGTCTTTGCGCCGTTTCTTGCTGGTGTCCGTCTTTGTGCCGTTTCTTGCTGGTGTGCGGGACTTGACGTGCCTGCTTTCCCGGGAACTCGCCTGCCTTCCCGGGCTGCATTTGTGAGGGGGCTGGGAGGCTGCTGCCTGGAGGCTGGGAGGATTTTGACTCCCAAAGCCTTCTTGAGGCTCAGTGTATAAGGTTTATTTGGACGTGAAAACGGAATCAAAGATGCAATTAACGAAGTTTTAGAAGCAGGCCTTATTGAGAAGCTTGCGGGCGGGTTCAGCAACTCAGGGTATTGAGCTATTGAAGCCGCGCAGGGGGAAAAAATCCTGGCAGCGTTTTTATGATCACTGCTGGCAGGCACAGCTGGGGAGGATCAAAGCTGGCGAGGATCTGCGCACACAGGTGCTTCAGAAGGGAGAAGGTTGTTAATCTTACCTATATGTCAGGGACGCGTGGAGTGACCATATCTTCAGAAAACATTCTGGCTTTGGGACGAGCTGGTTCCAGGAATTTGGGGTTGAGCAGGGGAGGGGAGGTCGGTTAGGGGTCAGCCTTGAGAGCTAAGATGGAGGTGCAGGACTCAAAATGGAGTCTGTTGTGCCAAGACCGGACATTTTAGACTGTGCCCTATAGGGAAAAGGGATGTAACCATTTCTGTAACTGCTTCCTGTGGGTAGTGGGTAAAAAGCAAGGGGAGGGGCTTTTCAGGCAGAGTACTGACAGTTGCGGCCTAGCACAGGGTGGAGAGGTTGGTATTGCTGGTGAACTGCTATACGGGTAATTTCGCGGAGTCGACTTTGCCGGAGCTGGATGAGACAAGGAGCAATTAAGAGCAAAATTATAACTAAAATTATGGGTCCTAGTATGGGGGCTAGGAAGGAGTACAGAGAAGAGTTCCACCAGGAGGAAGATCCATCTGTTCTGAATCTGTTGTTTTGCAGCTCTCGGTTTAGCTTGTTGAGGATCTGGACTCTAGTTTCCACAATCCCCAGTTTATTGATATAATAACAGCCTTCCTCCTGGAGGAAGAGGCAGGTAAAGCGCGGTGGTTCTGCAAGGCAACTTGGGCAACAGAGGTTATTTGTCTTTGCAGGGAGGCTAGAGACTTGGCAGAGGCATCGACTGCCAGCTGGAAGCATGCGGTAAACTTGTCTGCTGTGATGATAGTGTCCAAGGGCTCCGCCGCTGAGTCCTACTGCAATTGCTGCTGAGGCGAAGGAGATTCTCACTGCTATCGGGAGAAAAACTGCTCTTTTAGTTTGACGACTGTATACTTGGATGTATTTGTCCTGGAACTCAGCCGGAGTGTATATAGGGAGCTGCGGAACCAGAGTGATGGGTAGAGGTAGAATTGATGTTTATATGCATAGTGAGTGTATGGTTGCACCAAAAGAAAATTTTTTCTGGCCCTGTTAGTGGTTTGGAGGGGATTTGAGTGACATTACATGTCTGTGTCGATGGATTGGAGTAGCAAAAGGGCACTTGAGTGTTTTCCGGTTGGATGTACAGAGTGACGTTGGGGATGGTTATGGCTTTTGTGGTCTTTACGTTGGATGAAAATGACAGGGCAGGACCTGGTACTGCTACCAGAGGAGGGCGTTCTAGGGCCGCACACATGAAGCAGGTGGAGAGGTTGCCTAGTCCAGCAAAGTGGCGATGGCCAGTCCCTGCTGTAGCAGGGTGAGCCAGGAGAAGGGAGACTCAGAAGGTTTAGAAATTTAGTTAGTGAGTTGAAGGTCTTGGATCTGAATATTACGGTGGATGGTGGATTGGACCTGGAGTAGCGACCTCCATACATACAGTTTGGCGTCCAGAAATTTCTCTTGGCGAGTGGTGCACTAGGCTCCTGGAACCGGAGACGTCCACCGGCTATCCCAGGGGTCTGGGATTGTGAGAGTGTATTTAGATTGATGGTAGTAGAATCATCCCTGGGGACGAAGGGAAAGGTAATGTATCTGGCAGGAAGACCAAGGACACCCTACATTTTTCTGCATTCACTTTTTTGCACATTGGGTAGTTGCCTTCTGGTCATACAGGAAGCGTTTTAAAATCAGTGAAATTTAAGTATATGGGTGATCTGCCCCCTGTGGGTGGGCAGTTAGCGGTGGCCAGCAAATAATCATAACACTTAGTGCAGGCGTAATTGGTATACTTTTCAGTCAAGTAAAATCGCCAGGCAAAAGGGGAAATTATACTACGTTTAGCTGGCTGGCTTGGTGAGGTGAGTGAGGCAGAGAGACATAGGACCAGTAGACTGAGCAGACCACTGGGAGCCATGGTCAGAGTTTACTGCCATCTGGACTCGGGACAAATGTACCCAGGAATCTAGTCTAAGAACCTTGATTGCTGAGGGAGTGGTAAGGGACAGTGTAAGGGCCTTTCCACCGGGGTGCTAAGGGTTTGGGTGCAAGGGATTTAATTAACACAGCATCTCCAGGATGCACTGGTTTTTGGTGATCAGCAGAGGTCAGAGAGGGTTCAGGGATGGCAGAGTTGGCGTGTTGTCTAAGAAGGTTGTGGAGCAAGCACAAGTATGGAAGGTAAAAAGCTAGCAGAGGGCAATCGGTTGCAGGAAGAGGCGAGAAAAGGAAAGGTTGTCTGTAGAGTATTTTGAAAGGACTGAGGCCGGACGGCTCCTGAGGGGCTGCGCCAAGGCGAGTATAAGAGCAAAGGGTAATAGTTGAGGCCAAGAAAGTTGCAGTTCTAGGGAGAGTTTGGTGAGCTGTTGTTTTATGAGACTGTTAGCTCGTTCAACCTTACCAGAAGACTGGGGGTGTAGGCTGCGTGGAGTTTCCAGCAGATGCCCAGTGAGGCGCAAACTGCCTGCTGCACCATAGATATGAAGTCTGGACCATTGTCCGACTGAATTGAAGCAGGCTGGCCAAAACGAGTAATGAAGTCTTGAAGAAGGTGAGTGGCGACTATGCTTGCACTCTCAGAGGAGGTGGGAAAGACTTTGATCCATCCTGAAAATGTGTTCACCATAGTGAGGAGATACTTAAACCGCTTATGCTTTGGCATGTGGGTAACGTTTATCTGCCAGTCCTGTCCCAGTAGGTGCCCTTACATCTGGTGGAGCTGTTTATGAGGGTGTTGAGCTTTCTGGCTATTGGAGAGGGCACCGATGTTGCATTTTGCATGTACTGTGTTGATAGTACTCCATAGTCCAGTGGGGTGAAATATGGGGTTAGAAACGTGTAGAGAGCTTTTGGCCCGATGTGTGGAGAATTGTGAATATTGGTGATGATTGTTTCCTGTTGTAACTTTGGGAGAATGAGTAAGTTCTATTTGTGTACCCACCATTTTTGTTGAGGAAGAGAGCAATACTGGGTGTTTTCCTGTTCAGTGTAAGTTGGAGTGTAAGTGGGAGGTAAAAAGCATACTGAGCTAGGAGCGGGAAAGTTGTTGGGCTAAGTCAGTAACAGGATCTGCAGAGTGGGAGGGAAGGGGAAGTAGGGCCTGAGTGAGAGGGCGAAATGGAGAAGGTAGTCCGCTACCTGGAGCACAACCCTGGGCTCGGCGAGGGTTACCGGAGTCGAGGAGCCAGGGCCTCTTCAGTCCATGAACCCCAGCAGCTCCATACCTTGCAGCTATGTGTCTGGAGTTTCCAGGATCTCGGCACCTCGGCTTTGCAGAGCCGGTGGCAGAGCCAGGGTCGGGCAGTTCGACTTCCAGTGGCCTGGCTGTTTGCACTGCGGGCAAGGCTTGGTAGGAGGCTTGGGATTGGGGCAAACTTTTGCCCAGTGGCCGACCCGGCCACATTTGAAGCAGGCTCCTGGCGGTAGGTGCCGGCTCCCCTGGGGAGCGTGGCGATGGATGGGATTGCCTGCCGGCCTTAGGGCTGCTACCAGGGCTTGGGAATGGAGGCTAACCATCTGTTGGACCCTCACCTGGCAAGTGGCCTCAGCTGGCTCCTCCCAAGCGTTGAAAACTTTAAATGCCATTTTTACCAGATCCTGCATAGGGGTTTCAGGGCCCTCCTCAGCCTTCTTTAGCTTTTCTTTCTGATGTCAGGGGCTGACTGGAAGGTGAAGTGAGAGGCCAAAATAGAGGCCCCACTTTTTAGACCCTGGGTCTAAACGAGTGTACTTTGTGAGTGCCTCCTGGAGGCGGTTAAGAAAAAGAGCAGTAACTTCTCTCAGTTTTTCATAGTTGACAACCTTGTTGGAGACTGTTTCCAGACCTCTAATGAGGTACCTGAGCATGAGGTTTCTATAAGGAAGATCAGACGCCCGGCCGGGCTGGTAACTCCAACTGGGGTCCTCTATTGGGATGGCATGCGCCCCCAAGGGGACATTAGGGTCGATAGCGTGGTTTTTGTCTGTGTACGTTCCTCGGCAGTAAGGGTAGAAGCAAGGATCATTTGGATGCCATGCCAGGTTAAATCATACGTTTGGGAAATGTAGGTAAATTCTTTAATAAACTTAGAGGGCTCTGCTTAGAAAGAGCCCAGGTGGGTCTCTATCTGCGACAGGTCCTTTAAGGAAAAAGGGACGTGGACTTGAATGAGTCCCTATACACCTGCAACCTCTCTTAATGGACAAAGGGCAGCTGGAGGATTGTGGAAGCGGGTATGAAAGGCAAGCGGTGAGGACAGGAGAGAGCGATGGGATGGTGCAGCGGGCGGGGTAGACTGATAGAGCAGCGGAAGAGGCGCACTGAGGAGCTTGGCTGGATCTTCTGGGGTTTGAATGGCAGGTTCTTTCTGCTGAGGAGATAGAGCTAACCGTATTTGGCGGGCGGAACAATGGCTACAGAGGTCAGGGCGGGAACGCAAGTCCCAAAAAGCCTGCACATAGGGGACTTCAGAATCCTTACCAGTCCTCCTGCAGAAATTGTCCAGGTCCTGTAGAACGTTGAAATCAAAAATGCCCGTTGGAAGCCAATGTGCGTGGTTGTTAAGCTGGGACTGGGGCCAGGCAACTTGAGAGAGAAAAACAAGTATTTTCTTTCACAAGGTCTGAGTGAGAGGGAGAGACTCATCAGGGCAGCCATAGACTGATTTTGAACGTAGGCAAGCGCCGTGCCTAAAGGTCCTGGAGATTTGGGTGGCTCTTAGGGGACCCCAAAAGAAGTGGGGAGCCGCACACCTATCCCGGGTTTTTGGCACCAAAACACAAGGTCTATTTGGATGTGAAAACAGAATGAAAGACCCAATTAACGAAGTTTTAGAAGCAGGTTTTATTGAGAAGTTTGCGGGCGGGTTCAGCAACTCAGGATATTGAGCTATTGAAGCTGCGCCGGGGGAAAGAATCCTGGCGGCGTTTTTATGCCCACTGTTGGCAGGCACAGCTGGGGAGGATCATAGCTGGTGAGGTTCTGCACACACAGGTGCATCAGAAGGGAGAAGGTCGTTAATCTTATCTATATGTCAAGGAAGGATGGAGTGACCATTATCTTCAGAAAACATTCTGGCTTTGGGACGAGCTGGTTCCAGGAATTTGGGGTTGAGCAGGGGAGGGGAGGTCGGTTAGGGTTCAGCCTTGAGAGCTAAGATGGAGGTGCAGGACTCAAAATGGAGTCTGTTGTGCCAAGACTGGGACACAGTGTTGTGCCGCGGCTCTGGCAAGCAGCAGGCCTGGGGGCGCCTGCGTCCACCCCTGTTGGTTTGGGCAGGACTCTGGCTGGGTGGCCGGCTCCAGGCTGGCTTTCGGCTAGGCCGCAACCTGCGGCCTCCATTTTCCCAGCCACGTGACTCCACTCTCAGGCAGAATGGCACCACCTGTGTCTGTTGTAGCTACACTCCATTCCCAGACAGCAAACCGCCCAGACTGCCGGAAAGTTCAGCAGAACAAGTTTCATTTCCTGCGCAGGGACCAGACCATCAGCTCTCTTGAGGGGAGACTGAGCGGCCCCCCAGTCTAATTTTCCAAAGGTTTTTATACTTTTGCAATGTGCAGGTGTGCAAGCAGGCAGAGCTCAGGAGCGGGGTATTGTGGTTAGCCATTCTTAGTTGAACCAAAACTGCTCTGGTTCTTCTCGCAAGCCTTCTGAACATCCATTTCCTTCTGTACGTTCCCTTGGGCTACGTCTGCACAGCCTAACTCCCCAGTATCAGCTAGTTCATTGGCAGTTCATAGCTAGTTTATTTACCATTCATAATGGCTTCTGAAAGCTCAAAATGACTTCTCTTGTCAAGGCTATTTAAGCTTTGCCCAGAGCTGCTATATTCTCTCCTGTTCTTAGCCAAGTTCAAATCATTGAATCTTCGGTAGCCAGCCCAGTGTATGGTGGGCTCAGCACTAAGAGTTTTGTGGCTTGTACTTTCTGTGTAAGGAATGCCACTAGCTTATTGGTTATTACTGGGCCAAATGTGAGGCTTAGCAGGAGGAGGATTAGGGGCCGGCTAGGGCCGTTCATAGGGTAGTTAGCCAGGCTGACCAATTAAGTAGCTTTTCAAACCAATTGGTTACTCCATTTCTTTTCTTGACTCTTTGTTCTAATCCTTTCCTAACCAGGGCTCATCTATCTTTATTGATTCCCGAATGCTTTGCATAGAATTAGTTTCTCCCAATGCTGTGCACAGCATTCCTTGTTTCCAAAAGAGCAAGTCAAGCCCTCGGCGGGTTTGCAACACAACTGCCACAAGGGAGTCTAGGGATCTTTCTAAATGGGAGACAGGTTTTTTTTAATCCCTGTAGATCTAAAGCAATTTGCTGACTAAGAATCTGATAGTTTAAGTTTCCTTGTATTAAAGCAACTGACCCGACTGCAGCTAATCCCATAATCCCAAGCCCTGTTACCAGTGGGACCAATACTGGGGCTCTTTGAACTCATCCGGAAATTCCAAAGTTATCCCTACACCTCCTTCACCAGAACACAGGTACACTTGAGGACTAACATGCACTAGTACACAAATACCCGGGTCTGCTACTAATACTGGGGAAAAGAGACAGGGTGTTCGTCCTGTGGAACAAGTAAAGCAAGTACTCATTGGAGCAGATAACAAATTAGGATCAACATTTGGTTCAATGGGAACAGCTTGAAGGCAAAAATCTCGATATCTTGATATATTAAAGGGATACTTAGATGAATAAAAACACAGTCCTTGCCCTTGCAAATCTTTTAAAGGGAGCTTAGACTTGAGTCCATACTAACATCACCTATAGACTGCCGCTTTGTGTAATCCTTTTTACTAACATTTCTAATTGGATTACACTCTGTACCAATAGTGCTATTTGTACCTGTGCCTACATAGTAAAGGGAAGCAGGGTTCAGACAAAGCCAACAATCAGCTGTGAGGTGAGGATCTGAGTTCATAAATTGGAATACAGCATCCCGAGAATCAAACACAGAACCTTGAGGTGGCTCCTGAATGAGAAGGGCCCTGTGAGTTGGGCTGGCAGTGAACGGGAAAGTTACTGGAGAGTCTGGAGGGTGCGGCAAAGGAATCTTAATGACACCAGCTGTGGCTCTTCAGGATTTATCCCGAGGTTTGGGCCTTTGTACGGATGGCAGGTTGCCATATTTTACTTTGCTGGATAGAAAAGGTTTTCCTGGGATCTCTATCATTTACATAATGTTGAATTCCCCATGTTTTCCCAGGGAACCCAATAACGCTTGAATCCAATTCTTATTGGGTTACATTTGGAAACCATACACGTAGTGGGATCAAACCCTTCCAACGTGAGTCTCATTCTTGTAAAAATAATAGGGTCATCTTTAACAAGTTTCCACCCTGAAAATGATAGTTTCACAACCCCAAGCTGCACAATGATAATGTCCCTCCCCTTGGCAGTTAGGGAGTCCATGAGCCGGGCATATATAGACATGGTTTGTTTGGAGCCTTCTTTCTATAGAGGGTATTCCGCACCCATAGGACGGGATTCCAGTATAGGTCCCATTGTGCCCTTTACCTTTAAAGGATCCAGAATGCCAATTCTTTCCTAGCAAATCAAACAAATCAAAATGAAAACAGGGGGTCATACCCAGTATAAGAGGTTACATATTCACTGCTGGAGGTTAGAATAGCAGTCCACAGATGTGTTTCTGCTTGGGGGAAACACTGGGTGCTGTCAGCAATACTCGGAGAAAAACAATTAAGTTCTGTAAAGCCTTAATTTTGAGGGATTTTCCGTCTTTCTGGGTGTCCATCTTTTCAGGATATGCTCAGGGTGGGCTTTTTTTTTTTTTTTTACTTATGACTGATGAATCCACGGCCCCCTCCCCACTATTTTAACAGCAGTTGGTGTTGTAAGTATCACTTGGTATGGGCCAGTCCACCTAGGTTCTAAGGTGTCAGGTTGGTGTTTCTTTACCCATGTCCAGTTTCCTGGTTGCACGTTGTTGGCTGCCTGTTCCCTTTCCCTTGGTTAGGCCCAAAATGAAGGTGTCAGAGCAGATGATTTGTCTCTCACCTGTTGCACAGCCTGCAGGCACTCGATGAGGGAACGATTAGTGACTTCCATTATTTCTACTTCTTTCAATCTTGGGAGGATTTGGGGAAGGTCTGCCAAACATAAATTCAAATGGGGACATGCTTTTCACATAGGGAGTGCTTCAGACTTGAAGTAGGGCAAAAGGTAAAGTAAGGATCAACCCAGTTCTCGCCAGGTCCTAAATGCAACTTAACGAACAATTCCTTTAGGGTTCTGTTTATTTTTTCTACTTGCCCTGAAGAGCTTCCAGTTAATATTTAGAAGCATTGCTAAGACTTTAGTAATTTGAGCAATAAATGTTGGGCCATTGTTGGACCCCAAGGTGGTGGGAAGGCCAAATCTAGGGACAATTTTAGTTACTAATAATTTACACACAGTGGCAGCAGTTTCCTTCTTTGTTGGGAAGGCTTCCACCCATCCAGAACAGGTGTCTACGAACACCAGCAAATATCGGTAGCCATACTTTCTAAGTTTGATATACATAAAGTCCACCTCCCAGAATTCTCCAGGACTACTACCTCGAGCTCGTGGTTGGGGTTGCTCCTTTTCTTTTTGGGGTTGTTTACCCGAGCACAGTGCAATCAACGGTGGGTGACATCTGCCACCCAGTGTCCAAGCCTGGGTATGTAAAAGTGCCTGAGAAGCAACTGAGACAGTTTAGAGAGGATCCCAAATGCATACCTTCATGTAGTCCTTGAATCAGATCTCTCCCAGAGCTTCTGGCATGAATCTTCTTCCATCAGGATGGAGCAGCCACCCTGGATGCTCCCAGTCTTTTTGGCAGGCCAGCTCTTGGCTTATCTTTAGATCATTTTCTGAGTATGTAGGTTGTGGCTGTAACACTGGGGATGGCATGGTCACAGCCACTACCTTGGGGATTTGTGGCATAGTCCTGGCATTCGAGATCCACCGGTCCGGGGGACTGGTTAGGAGTGGTTCAACCATAGGTCCCCCTGCCACAGCAATATCCTGTCCCAGTGTAAGCTTCCTAGCTTCTATGACTAGGATGGCCGTGGCAGCCTCAGCTCGCATGCAGCTCAGCCATCCTGCAGCTACAGAGTCCAGTTTCTTTGAAAGATAGGCCACAGGTCTCTTCCATGGCCGCAAGTTCTCAGTTAGCACTTCTTTTGCTGTGCCTCTGGCCTCACATAGACAATTGGAAGGGCTTTACTCTGTCTAGTAGGGCAAGAGAGGTTGCCCATATGAGCGACTTTTTAAAGGATTCAAACGCTTGTTGTTCTACTTCAGTCCATTTAAGTTCTTTTTCCTTTCCCCAGTACTTGCATATAGGGGTTTCGTTGTTTTTGCAAATCCCAAATTCCACAATGGACAGTACCCCACAGCTCCTAGAAACTCTTGCAACTGCCTCTTAGTCTCAGGGACTGGGATTTTGAGGATCGCCTCAGTGCGGCTGGGGGACAAGGTCCGTTTTCCCTCCTCCAGTTGGTAGCCTAGGTATACAGCTTTATGGACACACAGTTGAGCCTTTCTTGCAGATACCCTGTACCCCAATGGGCCAAGGACTATTATCAGGTCCTTGGTAGCCCGTTGGCATTCCTCCAGGGTTTCGGAGGCCAGGAGGAGGTCATCTGCATACTGGAGCAAGGTGGTTTGGGGGTGTTCCTCCTTGTGTCCCTGTAAGTCTTCACTGGGTTGATGTGCAGGGGACACGGGTATGGAGAACAAAGCATCCTTTAAGTCCAAAACAGTATAACAAATTCAGTTTGACGGGATAGTACTCAGGAGGGTCTCGGGGTTTGGCACGTGGGGTGGCCCGTTTCTATCCTCTCATTTGCCTCTCTGAGATCCTGCACCGGTTGGAAGTCCTCAGTTCCCGGCTTCTGCATGGGCAGCAGGGGAGCATTCCATGTGGACTTGCAGAGGACCCAAATGCCTGTCCTCTTTAGTCTGCAAATGGGAACAGAAATACCCACTTTTGCTATCCAGGGAGTAGGGTTAGCTTGACACACCGGTGTAGCTGAGCTCAGAAGTTGTACGACCCCAGGCACCTGAAGTTCAGAAAGGTCTGGCAGGTTGTTCTCTGCCCAAACAAAAGGAATATCTTTTAGCGATTTATCAAGAAGTTCCTTTGAGCAGGTCTCTTCTGCTCCTTGATAAAACACATATCACTCTGACATTGGAGCGGTGAGCAAAACTTTTGGCTTTTCAAGTTCAAGGGTTAAGGTGGTTGTAGCAGATGAGAAAGTAATTATGGCTGCCATTTTTCATAATAAGTCACGATCAATTAGGGGAAAGGGGCATTGAGGCATTACCAGGAAGGAGAGTGTGTGTAACTAACTGTCTCTTGTGCTAAATCTGTTATTCTGGCCGTTGTCCATGGGTGTGCTTGGGTCTGCCCTGGGGCCCCTGTAATGAAAGCCTTTCCTTTTGACAAGGCACCTGTAGTCTTTTCTGAAACCAAGAAGGTGACCCCTTTGTCCACCTAGAAATTTACTGGCTGGCTCCCTACATGGAGAGTGAGCATGGGCTCTTTGGGGTCAAGTGAAACAGAGCCTGGACACCTTTATTCAGCTTCGAGCATTATTGTCTGTAGCTTCGATTTTTCTAGGCGAGGACTAGGCCCGTTCCCTCTAGTGGTGGCTCGTCTGCCTCTCCTGGGCTTTTCAAGGCACTGATTTTTCCAATGTCACTGTTTTGTATAGTAGGTACATGGATACTTCCTCAGGACTAGGCGAGTGAGAAGCGGGGTATTAGGGTTAGCCATTCTTAGTTGAACCAAAACTGCTCTGGTCGTTCTCGCAAGCCTTCTGAACACCCATTTCCTTCATGACATTCCCTTGGGCGACGTCTGCACAGCCTACCTCCCCAATATCAGCTAGTTCATTTACACTTCCTAGCTACTTTATTTTCTTTTCATGGTGGCTTCTGTCAGCCCCAAATGGCTTCACTCTTGTCAAAGCTGTTTCAGCTTTTCCCAGAGATCCTACACAGTCGCCATTGTAGCCGAGAGGTAACAGGGTCTGTGACCATGGCCAAGATGGCACCCACCAGTCCAAACATGTGGAAGGGCGCTGCCTAGGGAGCTGGGTGAAGAGGCCTGGGAGTTAGCCCTGCCTGGTCCCGGGAGCCAAAAGTTTCCCTTATCCCCTCCATTCCCTTTGCCTTTCTCCTGGTTTTTCAAACAAGCTGCTCTAGCCCTATAACGCCAAGCACAAAATTGTCATAATTCTTAATGAAAACGTATCTGGTACCCAAATTATAGATGTGACAATTTGGTCACATTTCAAAAACACTGAAAATTTTATGCTTTTAAAATATATTTTGAATGCCATATATATTGATAACTATGAAAGTAAAGAATAGAAACCAAAAAAAAAATTTTCCTAAATTTAAAACTTGAGGCGTTATAGGGCTAGTGTTCTTCCAGATTTGGTTTGTTCCTTCTTACAGGCTGGTTTTCCGTGGCCCAGGCTTAGGCCAATGGCGTTCGGAAGCCTAGGCGGAGTCACTGTTACCTTTAGGCTTTCAGTGATGCTGCTTCAGGCACTTTTGGGGACAGCTCTTACTTAATACACAGCTCCTCTGCCATGATGTTCCAGCCAGAAATTCCAATTTCCCTTAAGGTTCCCTGAGCTGCCACGTGTCCCTTCCCTTCAGAGATTTGAGCATCAGCCCCGCCAGCAGGCGTCTTGGAGGGCCTTGGAGCCATCCCAAGCAATGGTCCTCCTAGCCTGTTGTCCAGAAAAATGGTTGGACCTAAAGGTCGCCCTCGGCGACTAGTCCTTGACCCCTTCCCTCGGGCTGAGGCATGAGATTCAGGGCAACCCAGGGGTGCGCTCTCAAAGTGGGGGTTATTGACCTGGAGGCAGCAAGCTGTCAATCGCCTCCTTGTTTTGTGCTTTCTAGATGGGACTTAGCAGCTTGATGCTCAAGAATTGCCCCCTTGCATGAATCGTGTCCAATTGGGATAGAGTTGATACAGAGACCCTGGGCAAACAAAAGCTGATAGATTCACTTTGCAACTCTATTTGGCCACAGTATCGTTTTGAGAAAGGAGAATGGTGGGCAGAGAATGGTACGCTTTCCCTTCCAACCGTGATTCACCGGGAACAGTTCGGTAGAGTGCCGGGAAAGTGGGCGGAGATGCCAGGACTTAGAGCATTTCTCCTCTCGAGGAGCAGTAGGAGACCTTCATCCCCAGTGCACCCAGGAACCCCTAAGGCAGGCGTCCTCAAACTGTGGTCCATGGGGCACATGTGGCGCCATGCCATTTATCCCACACTCGGGGTGTTTTTGCTGCCACTGCCTGTCCTGCTTAGCAGCCGACTCGTGCAGTGTGCATAGGAATTTGTCCATAGGTTTTTTGAAAACCATAGTCTGGCCCTCCAACGGTCGGAGAGACAATGAACTGGCCCCCTGTGTAAACAATTTGAGGACCCCTGCCCTAAGGGATACTGGACTTCAGGTCACTATTGTCCCAGCCCTGAACCCTCCCTGAACATTCTACCCCTAGTAGAGGCACCAGGGGCATTTGGTCCCAGGGTAACTTACAAGCCTTTTACTCAAATGGAACCCGAGAAAATTAAAAATGACACAGGCAGTTACTCTACTTTTGATCCCTGTTGAATCCGCCTGTAGCATCCCAATATTACAATTTAACCCTATAACGCCGAGCATGACCTTTCCCTAACATTTAATGAAATGAATATAAATGTATATATATTGATAACTATGAAAGTAATGAATCAAAACGAATTTTTTTTTGCCCAAAAATTTAAAAGTGAGGCGTTATAGGGTGAAAAAGAAGGATGGTTCTTATCAGAGGGGCCAATGCCTTAGGATCATAAGTGAAGCGGTGATCCCACTGCACCCAGTAGTGCCCAAACCCTGGACCCCCCTAGGGGAAATTGTGAATGCTTTTACCCCCGTGCCGGTACTTAGAATGAGCAAACACACACGCCTGATAATCCTAAGATTTTTACTTACTTCCTGTGATACTCACCTACTTTCAAGGGCACTCCCACCTCACAATCCTAGCCTTGTCTCAGTTAAACTGTTCACCCTTTTGTGCGTTTGTTGTTTTTTCCAGAAGTTCTCAAGTTACCAAAGCCCCTAATCCAAGTGTGCCAGCTCCAGGACCACCATCTCCTGGACCACTTCAACCTTATCCATCCTAGCGCTGAATGGACAACCCCTCCCAGCAGAGCAGGAAGGGTGTGGACCCAAAGCCCCACTTCGCCCCTTTGCCAGCAGGAAGTAGCTAGAGATGTCGTCGCCCAGTACCCCAAAGATTTGGGTCCACATCTCTTCAGGGTGGAAATATTAGGTAGCTAGCATAGGGACTGGGGTGTCCATTACACATGCTCAGAGGGCCCAGTTAGTGGCCCAGGAAGGAGTGGCACACTGTGCGTGCTCAGAGGTCCAGGTTTCCGGCCAGGAAGGGCAGGTCCACCTGGGTGGGCGCTGCACCTGCATCGACCCACCTAGGCCAAGTATATTCAATTCAGCCACTAGGATCGACCAGGGTTGCCCACCACACCTCCCTAACTCTCCTAAACCTCACTTGGATCACAAACCAGGCTTTGGCGTGAATTCTTTCTCACGCAGAACCAAGGCCCGAGGGATATCTGTCCCCAGAGAGATCTGACCAACCCAGGAAAGCTCTTTGGAGGCAGCAGGAGTGGACGTGAGTGGCTGGTGGATACTGTTCAGATGCATGGCTTTCTGCTTGGAAGGGTTTTTAGTCTCGGCTGACAGGATCAGAGGAGGTAGTATGTCTGGATCACATAGTATCCATGTCCACAAATGAGCTGCCCATTCCAAAGTCCTGACAGTGCTTTTGGAAAACACTGTGCTTTGGAATGTCACCCCTTGCAGAGGGCAGTGGGAGGGGCTGGGACCCAGGTATGCTGCCCCTTGCTCCCAGTTGCCGGTTTCTGGATCCTGATTATATCTCTCACAGGATCAGTTAGTGGGCTTGTTGTCTGCCTCAGGCTTTGTTCACCGAGGTCCTCCAGCTAGGTGGTGGTGTGTGTGCATGAGCAGAGGCTTCCTGCTAATCCCCCATGAGTTGAAGAGCTCCCCTGGTGTGGGCTCCGTGAAAGAGGTGCCCCAGACAGCAGGACTACCCAGGAGGGTGGGCCCTACAGGAACCGGAGGGCCATTCCCCCTGTGGAATGACCTCAGAGCCCCGCCTCTCTCACTGTCCAGCTGCCGGGGCTGTGGACCCTAAGCTTCATGCCTCACATAGGAATAGACACAGGGTGAGGCGACTGCAGCACCTGCTTTTGCTGGTCTAATCCAGCCTGAGATCATCCTAGCATCAGCCCTCTGCCAGGGTCCTTTTTTTCTCTCCTTTTATAGGGGCTCATACAACAATAACCACAATACGTGCAAACATCACTGATATAAGGCACATTTGTACATTCATTGCCCTCATTATTCTCAAAATATCTTCTCTCCACCCAAGCCCCTGGCCTCAGCTCCTCATTCCCCCCGCCCCCATTCTCACTACCCCTCCTCATAAATCCTTCATCATTTACTAATTATTATTTTGTCATATCTTGCACTGTCTGATGTCCCCCTTCACCCCCTTTTCTTTTGAGGTTTTATGTAGATCCTTGTCATCGGTTCCCTGCTGCCAGCCTACCCTCCCTCCACCCTCCCAGCATCCCCATTCATAACACTGGTCCTAAAGGGCTCATCCACCTTGAATTCCCTGTGTTTCTAGGTCCTATCTGTCCCAGTGTACATTCTCTGGTCTAGTCAGATTTGAAAGTTATAATTGGGATCTTGATAGTGAGGGGAGAGGAAGCATTGAGGAGCTAGAGGAAAGTTGTGTTTCACCGTTGCTGTCTAGTACCCTGTGTAGGCTTGTCTCTTCCCCAAGACCTTACTTAAGGGAATGTCCAGTGTACTGCAAATGGGCTTTGGCTCTCTACCCAGCATTCCCTGCTCATTCGCAATGAGATTTTTTTGTGCTGATGATGCCTGATCCCTTTGATACCTCGTGATCGCACAGGCTGGTATGCTTATTCCATGTGGGCTCTGTTGTTTCTGAGCTACATGGCCGCTTGCTTACCCTTCAGGCCTTTAAGACCTCAGACGCCATATCTTTTGATAGCAGGGCACCATCAGCTTTCTTGACCACATTTGCTTATGCAACCGCTTAGACTTCAGGGAACGTGTCGGGAAGGTGAGCATCATAGAATGCCAATGTAATAGAACAAGGTATTCTTGCAATGAGAGAGTCCTTGAGTGGAGGCCCAAAGGCCATCTGCTACCTTAATAGGACACCTATAAAGATATGGACATAGGTGTATTTCCCCATGCTCACAGATAAATATATTTACATCTGTGCGTGCCTTTCTTTAGACCTCTATAACTGGCCCGTGCTTCCTAGGTCGCTCTGCTATTCCCTTTCATTTCCCTCTTGTGCCCACTGCCATGCTCAGTTTTCATTTGGGTTTCAGTAAATCCTCTTGGTTCCTTCACCCTTGATCACGCCCTACCAGGATTCCTACATCGCCCTCACCACGGATTTGCATCCACTTGTTGTTCCCTTGTCTCTGGGTTTCTTGACATCACTCCCTTTCCCCCCAACTCCCTCTTTCCCGTGGCCCTCCCGCGAAGTGTTGGTCCCCTTTTTCTCTCCTGCAGATTGTGCATCCAGCATCTCTTTTTAGACATACAGTAGAGGTAATAACATGCACAAACAAAAGACAGAGCGAAAGCAAGCACCAAAAGAAAGAAAACAGCCAAAATCCAATGACCATCAAAGAAAACACAACTCCTCAAGAAAGGAAAGCTTGTAGTTAGTTCACGGACTGTTTGTTGGCCCTTAGCAGTGTTTTCCAGTCCAGTCTGTGCGGGCACCAAGTCCTGCCCCCAAAGTCCTCCTTTGGCATTCCCTGGGGACCTTGTTGCTCCACTTCCTTGCTCTTCTGCTGCACGCCCTTAGTGCTATGCCTCGGTGTGTCGGGATCCGTTCCCGCACTGTCTCTCCAGTGTTGTCCCTTCTAGGGCTATGGGTCTTTGAGGGACGTCGTGTCTCATCTTGGGCTGGCCATGTGGTCTTCTGTGTGGACTGTCTTCTCTGAGTGGGAACATGATCCTCAAGGCAGGATCCCGGAGCCCACTGAGTGACTTTCTCTCCTGCAGCTTCTAGGTAGGCTCTGCCCCATGAGGGGCCGTGAGGTGCCTGTGTAAACCTGAGTCTGCTGGAGGTTAGAATAGCAGTCCACAGATGTGTTTGTGCTTGGGGGAAACAGTGGGTGCTGTCAGCAATACTCGGAGAAAAACAATTAAGTTCTGTAAAGCCTTAATTTTGAGGGATTTTCCGTCTTTCTGGGTGTCCATCTTTTCAGGATATGCTCAGGGTTGGTTTTTTTTTTGTTGTTGTTTTTTTTTACTTATGACTGATGAATCCACGGCCCCCTCCCCACTATTTTAACAGCAGTTGGTGTGTTGTAAGAATCACTTGGTATGGGCCAGTCCACCTAGGTTCTAAGGTGTCAGGTTGGTGCTTCTTTACCCATGTCCAGTTTCCTGGTTGCACGTTGTTGGCTGCCTGTTCCCTTTCCCTTGGTTAGGCCCAAAATGAAGGTGTCAGAGCAGATGATTTGTCTCTCACCTGTTGCACAGCCTGCAGGCACTCGATGAGGGAACGATTAGTGACTTCCATTATTTCTACTTCCTTCAATCTTGGGAGGATTTGGGGAAGGTCTGCCAAACATAAATTCAAATGGGGTCATGCTTTTCACATAGGGAGTGCATCGGACTTGAATTAGGGCAAAAGATAAAGTAAGGATCAACCCAGTTCTCGCAAGGTCCTAAATGCAACTTAACGAACAATTCCTTTAGGGTTCTGTTTATTTTTTCTACTTGCCCTGAAGAGCTTCCAGTTAATATTTAGAAGCATTGCTAAGACTTTAGTAATTTGAGCAATAAATGTTGGGCCATTGTTGGACCCCAAGGTGGTGGGAAGGCCAAATCTAGGGACAATTTTAGTTACTAATAATTTACACACAGTGGCAGCAGTTTCCTTCTTTGTTGGGAAGGCTTCCACCCATCCAGAACAGGTGTCTACGAACACCAGCAAATATCGGTAGCCATACTTTCTAAGTTTGATATACATAAAGTCCACCTCCCAGAATTCTCCAGGACTACTACCTCGAGCTCGTGGTTGGGGTTGCTCCTTTTCTTTTTGGGGTTGTTTACCCGAGCACAGTGCAATCAACGGTGGGTGACATCTGCCACCCAGTGTCCAAGCCTGGGTATGTAAAAGTGCCTGAGAAGCAACTGAGACAGTTTAGAGAGGATCCCAAATGCATACCTTCATGTAGTCCTTGAATCAGATCTCTCCCAGAGCTTCTGGCATGAATCTTCTTCCATCAGGATGGAGCAGCCACCCTGGATGCTCCCAGTCTTTTTGGCAGGCCAGCTCTTGGCTTATCTTTAGATCATTTTCTGAGTATGTAGGTTGTGGCTGTAACACTGGGGATGGCATGGTCACAGCCACTACCTTGGGGATTTGTGGCATAGTCCTGGCATTCGAGATCCACCGGTCCGGGGGACTGGTTAGGAGTGGTTCAACCATAGGTCCCCCTGCCACAGCAATATCCTGTCCCAGTGTAAGCTTCCTAGCTTCTATGACTAGGATGGCCGTGGCAGCCTCAGCTCGCATGCAGCTCAGCCATCCTGCAGCTACAGAGTCCAGTTTCTTTGAAAGATAGGCCACAGGTCTCTTCCATGGCCGCAAGTTCTCAGTTAGCACTTCTTTTGCTGTGCCTCTGGCCTCACATAGACAATTGGAAGGGCTTTACTCTGTCTAGTAGGGCAAGAGAGGTTGCCCATATGAGCGACTTTTTAAAGGATTCAAACGCTTGTTGTTCTACTTCAGTCCATTTAAGTTCTTTTTCCTTTCCCCAGTACTTGCATATAGGGGTTTCGTTGTTTTTGCAAATCCCAAATTCCACAATGGACAGTACCCCACAGCTCCTAGAAACTCTTGCAACTGCCTCTTAGTCTCAGGGACTGGGATTTTGAGGATCGCCTCAGTGCGGCTGGGGGACAAGGTCCGTTTTCCCTCCTCCAGTTGGTAGCCTAGGTATACAGCTTTATGGACACACAGTTGAGCCTTTCTTGCAGATACCCTGTACCCCAATGGGCCAAGGACTATTATCAGGTCCTTGGTAGCCCGTTGGCATTCCTCCAGGGTTTCGGAGGCCAGGAGGAGGTCATCTGCATACTGGAGCAAGGTGGTTTGGGGGTGTTCCTCCTTGTGTCCCTGTAAGTCTTCACTGGGTTGATGTGCAGGGGACACGGGTATGGAGAACAAAGCATCCTTTAAGTCCAAAACAGTATAACAAATTCAGTTTGACGGGATAGTACTCAGGAGGGTCTCGGGGTTTGGCACGTGGGGTGGCCCGTTTCTATCCTCTCATTTGCCTCTCTGAGATCCTGCACCGGTTGGAAGTCCTCAGTTCCCGGCTTCTGCATGGGCAGCAGGGGAGCATTCCATGTGGACTTGCAGAGGACCCAAATGCCTGTCCTCTTTAGTCTGCAAATGGGAACAGAAATACCCACTTTTGCTATCCAGGGAGTAGGGTTAGCTTGACACACCGGTGTAGCTGAGCTCAGAAGTTGTACGACCCCAGGCACCTGAAGTTCAGAAAGGTCTGGCAGGTTGTTCTCTGCCCAAACAAAAGGAATATCTTTTAGCGATTTATCAAGAAGTTCCTTTGAGCAGGTCTCTTCTGCTCCTTGATAAAACACATATCACTCTGACATTGGAGCGGTGAGCAAAACTTTTGGCTTTTCAAGTTCAAGGGTTAAGGTGGTTGTAGCAGATGAGAAAGTAATTATGGCTGCCATTTTTCATAATAAGTCACGATCAATTAGGGGAAAGGGGCATTGAGGCATTACCAGGAAGGAGAGTGTGTGTAACTAACTGTCTCTTGTGCTAAATCTGTTATTCTGGCCGTTGTCCATGGGTGTGCTTGGGTCTGCCCTGGGGCCCCTGTAATGAAAGCCTTTCCTTTTGACAAGGCACCTGTAGTCTTTTCTGAAACCAAGAAGGTGACCCCTTTGTCCACCTAGAAATTTACTGGCTGGCTCCCTACATGGAGAGTGAGCATGGGCTCTTTGGGGTCAAGTGAAACAGAGCCTGGACACCTTTATTCAGCTTCGAGCATTATTGTCTGTAGCTTCGATTTTTCTAGGCGAGGACTAGGCCCGTTCCCTCTAGTGGTGGCTCGTCTGCCTCTCCTGGGCTTTTCAAGGCACTGATTTTTCCAATGTCACTGTTTTGTATAGTAGGTACATGGATACTTCCTCAGGACTAGGCGAGTGAGAAGCGGGGTATTAGGGTTAGCCATTCTTAGTTGAACCAAAACTGCTCTGGTCGTTCTCGCAAGCCTTCTGAACACCCATTTCCTTCATGACATTCCCTTGGGCGACGTCTGCACAGCCTACCTCCCCAATATCAGCTAGTTCATTTACACTTCCTAGCTACTTTATTTTCTTTTCATGGTGGCTTCTGTCAGCCCCAAATGGCTTCACTCTTGTCAAAGCTGTTTCAGCTTTTCCCAGAGATCCTACACAGTCGCCATTGTAGCCGAGAGGTAACAGGGTCTGTGACCATAGCCAAGATGGCACCCACCAGTCCAAACATGTGGAAGGGCGCTGCCTAGGGAGCTGGGTGAAGAGGCCTGGGAGTTAGCCCTGCCTGGTCCCGGGAGCCAAAAGTTTCCCTTATCCCCTCCATTCCCTTTGCCTTTCTCCTGGTTTTTCAAACAAGCTGCTCTAGCCCTATAACGCCAAGCACAAAATTGTCATAATTCTTAATGAAAACGTATCTGGTACCCAAATTATAGATGTGACAATTTGGTCACATTTCAAAAACACTGAAAATTTTATGCTTTTAAAATATATTTTGAATGCCATATATATTGATAACTATGAAAGTAAAGAATAGAAACCAAAAAAAAAAATTTTCCTAAATTTAAAACTTGAGGCGTTATAGGGCTAGTGTTCTTCCAGATTTGGTTTGTTCCTTCTTACAGGCTGGTTTTCCGTGGCCCAGGCTTAGGCCAATGGCGTTCGGAAGCCTAGGCGGAGTCACTGTTACCTTTAGGCTTTCAGTGATGCTGCTTCAGGCACTTTTGGGGACAGCTCTTACTTAATACACAGCTCCTCTGCCATGATGTTCCAGCCAGAAATTCCAATTTCCCTTAAGGTTCCCTGAGCTGCCACGTGTCCCTTCCCTTCAGAGATTTGAGCATCAGCCCCGCCAGCAGGCGTCTTGGAGGGCCTTGGAGCCATCCCAAGCAATGGTCCTCCTAGCCTGTTGTCCAGAAAAATGGTTGGACCTAAAGGTCGCCCTCGGCGACTAGTCCTTGACCCCTTCCCTCGGGCTGAGGCATGAGATTCAGGGCAACCCAGGGGTGCGCTCTCAAAGTGGGGGTTATTGACCTGGAGGCAGCAAGCTGTCAATCGCCTCCTTGTTTTGTGCTTTCTAGATGGGACTTAGCAGCTTGATGCTCAAGAATTGCCCCCTTGCATGAATCGTGTCCAATTGGGATAGAGTTGATACAGAGACCCTGGGCAAACAAAAGCTGATAGATTCACTTTGCAACTCTATTTGGCCACAGTATCGTTTTGAGAAAGGAGAATGGTGGGCAGAGAATGGTACGCTTTCCCTTCCAACCGTGATTCACCGGGAACAGTTCGGTAGAGTGCCGGGAAAGTGGGCGGAGATGCCAGGACTTAGAGCATTTCTCCTCTCGAGGAGCAGTAGGAGACCTTCATCCCCAGTGCACCCAGGAACCCCTAAGGCAGGCGTCCTCAAACTGTGGTCCATGGGGCACATGTGGCGCCATGCCATTTATCCCACACTCGGGGTGTTTTTGCTGCCACTGCCTGTCCTGCTTAGCAGCCGACTCGTGCAGTGTGCATAGGAATTTGTCCATAGGTTTTTTGAAAACCATAGTCTGGCCCTCCAACGGTCGGAGAGACAATGAACTGGCCCCCTGTGTAAACAATTTGAGGACCCCTGCCCTAAGGGATCCTGGACTTCAGGTCACTATTGTCCCAGCCCTGAACCCTCCCTGAACATTCTACCCCTAGTAGAGGCACCAGGGGCATTTGGTCCCAGGGTAACTTACAAGCCTTTTACTCAAATGGAACCCGAGAAAATTAAAAATGACACAGGCAGTTACTCTACTTTTGATCCCTGTTGAATCCGCCTGTAGCATCCCAATATTACAATTTAACCCTATAACGCCGAGCATGACCTTTCCCTAACATTTAATGAAATGAATATAAATGTATATATATTGATAACTATGAAAGTAATGAATCAAAACGAAATTTTTTTGCCCAAAAATTTAAAAGTGAGGCGTTATAGGGTGAAAAAGAAGGATGGTTCTTATCAGAGGGGCCAATGCCTTAGGATCATAAGTGAAGCGGTGATCCCACTGCACCCAGTAGTGCCCAAACCCTGGACCCCCCTAGGGGAAATTGTGAATGCTTTTACCCCCGTGCCGGTACTTAGAATGAACAAACACACACGCCTGATAATCCTAAGATTTTTACTTATTTCCTGTGATACTCACCTACTTTCAAGGGCACTCCCACCTCACAATCCTAGCCTTGTCTCAGTTAAACTGTTCACCCTTTTGTGCGTTTGTTGTTTTTTCCAGAAGTTCTCAAGTTACCAAAGCCCCTAATCCAAGTGTGCCAGCTCCAGGACCACCATCTCCTGGACCACTTCAACCTTATCCATCCTAGCGCTGAATGGACAACCCCTCCCAGCACAGCAGGAAGGGTGTGGACCCAAAGCTCCACCTCGTCCCTTTTGCCAGCAGGAAGTAGCTAGAGATGTCGTCGCCCAGTACCCCAAAAATTTGGGTCCACATCTCTTCAGGGTGGAAATGTTAGGTAGCTAGCATAGGGACTGGGGTGTCCATTACACATGCCCAGAGGGCCCAGTTAGCGGCCCAGGAAAGAGTGGCACACTGTGCGTGCTCAGAGGTCCAGGTTTCCGGCCAGGAAGGGCAGGTCCACCTGGGTGGGCGCTGCACCTGCATCGACCCACCTAGGCCAAGTATATTCAATTCAGCCACTAGGATCGACCAGGGTTGCCCACCACATCTCCCTAACTCTCCTAAACCTCACTTGGATCACAAACCAGGCTTTGGCGTGAATTCTTTCTAACGCAGAACCAAGGCCCGAGGGATATCTGTCCCCAGAGAGATCTGACCAACCCAGGAAAGCTCTTTGGAGGCAGCAGGAGTGGACGTGAGTGGCTGGTGGATACTGTTCAGATGCATGGCTTTCTGCTTGGAAGGGTTTTTAGTCTCGGCTGACAGGATCAGAGGAGGTAGTATGTCTGGATCACATAGTATCCATGTCCACAAATGAGCTGCCCATTCCAAAGTCCTGACAGTGCTTTTGGAAAACACTGTGCTTTGGAATGTCACCCCTTGCAGAGGGCAGTGGGAGGGGCTGGGACCCAGGTATGCTGCCCCTTGCTCCCAGTTGCCGGTTTCTGGATCCTGATTATATCTCTCACAGGATCAGTTAGTGGGCTTGTTGTCTGCCTCAGGCTTTGTTCACCGAGGTCCTCCAGCTAGGTGGTGGTGTGTGTGCATGAGCAGAGGCTTCCTGCTAATCCCCCATGAGTTGAAGAGCTCCCCTGGTGTGGGCTCCGTGAAAGAGGTGCCCCAGACAGCAGGAGGGTGGGCCCTACAGGAACCGGAGGGCCATTCCCCCTGTGGAATGACCTCAGAGCCCCGCCTCTCTCACTGTCCAGCTGCCGGGGCTGTGGACCCTAAGCTTCATGCCTCACATAGGAATAGACACAGGGTGAGGCGACTGCAGCACCTGCTTTTGCTGGTCTAATCCAGCCTGAGATCATCCTAGCATCAGCCCTCTGCCAGGGTCCTTTTTTTCTCTCCTTTTATAGGGGCTCATACAACAATAACCACAATACGTGCAAACATCACTGATATAAGGCACATTTGTACATTCATTGCCCTCATTATTCTCAAAATATCTTCTCTCCACCCAAGCCCCTGGCCTCAGCTCCTCATTCCCCCCGCCCCCATTCTCACTACCCCTCCTCATAAATCCTTCATCATTTACTAATTATTATTTTGTCATATCTTGCACTGTCTGATGTCCCCCTTCACCCCCTTTTCTTTTGAGGTTTTATGTAGATCCTTGTCATCGGTTCCCTGCTGCCAGCCTACCCTCCCTCCACCCTCCCAGCATCCCCATTCATAACACTGGTCCTAAAGGGCTCATCCACCTTGAATTCCCTGTGTTTCTAGGTCCTATCTGTCCCAGTGTACATTCTCTGGTCTAGTCAGATTTGAAAGTTATAATTGGGATCTTGATAGTGAGGGGAGAGGAAGCATTGAGGAGCTAGAGGAAAGTTGTGTTTCACCGTTGCTGTCTAGTACCCTGTGTAGGCTTGTCTCTTCCCCAAGACCTTACTTAAGGGAATGTCCAGTGTACTGCAAATGGGCTTTGGCTCTCTACCCAGCATTCCCTGCTCATTCGCAATGAGATTTTTTTGTGCTGATGATGCCTGATCCCTTTGATACCTCGTGATCGCACAGGCTGGTATGCTTATTCCATGTGGGCTCTGTTGTTTCTGAGCTACATGGCCGCTTGCTTACCCTTCAGGCCTTTAAGACCTCAGACGCCATATCTTTTGATAACAGGGCACCATCAGCTTTCTTGACCACATTTGCTTATGCAACCGCTTAGACTTCAGGGAACGTGTCGGGAAGGTGAGCATCATAGAATGCCAATGTAATAGAACAAGGTATTCTTGCAATGAGAGAGTCCTTGAGTGGAGGCCCAAAGGCCATCTGCTACCTTAATAGGACACCTATAAAGATATGGACATAGGTGTATTTCCCCATGCTCACAGATAAATATATTTACATCTGTGCGTGCCTTTCTTTAGACCTCTATAACTGGCCCGTGCTTCCTAGGTCGCTCTGCTATTCCCTTTCATTTCCCTCTTGTGCCCACTGCCATGCTCAGTTTTCATTTGGGTTTCAGTAAATCCTCTTGGTTCCTTCACCCTTGATCACGCCCTACCAGGATTCCTACATCGCCCTCACCACGGATTTGCATCCACTTGTTGTTCCCTTGTCTCTGGGTTTCTTGACATCACTCCCTTTCCCCCCAACTCCCTCTTTCCTGTGGCCCTCCCACGAAGTTTTGGTCCCCTTTTTCTCTCCGGCAGATTGTGCATCCAGCATCTCTTTTTAGACATACAGTAGAGGTAATAACATGCACAAACAAAAGACAGAGCGAAAGCAAGCACCAAAAGAAAGAAAACAGCCAAAATCCAATGACCATCAAAGAAAACACAACTCCTCAAGAAAGGAAAGCTTGTAGTTAGTTTACGGACTGTTTGTTGGCCCTTAGCAGTGTTTTCCAGTCCAGTCTGTGCGGGCACCAAGTCCTGCCCCCAAAGTCCTCCTTTGGCATTCCCTGGGGACCTTGTTGCTCCACTTCCTTGCTCTTCTGCTGCACGCCCTTAGTGCTATGCCTCGGTGTGGCGGAATCCGTTCCCGCACTGTCTCTCCAGTGTTGTCTATTCTAGGGCTGTGGGTCTTTGAGGGACGTCGTGTCTCATCTTGGGCTGGCCATGTGGTCTTCTGTGTGGACTGTCTTCTCTGAGTGGGAACATCATCCTCAAGCCTGGTGGGCCAGGATGTTCTCCACTCTCCCCTCCTCCCCCTTCGTCTTCTCCGTATTCTCTATCAGATCTGTCCCGCTTCCAGAGCTGCAGATTCAGTGCCGTCCTATGAAAAAACATATTTGGGCGTGGGAGGGGGGAATGGGGGGGGAAGATCTGCTCAGATCTTTCGAGGGTCCAGGAGAGGGTGACTGCTCAGCTGGGCACAGGCATATGGGGCTCTGAGCTCTGGCTCCAGACACTGGTTGGGAATGTGGCTTTGTTGTTAACCAGTTGTGTTCCTGTGGGTCAGTACCTATGTCTTTTTGAGTGAGTTTTCTCATCTGGAAAGTAAAGGTATTCCAGGGTCTAGTGTCCCATGTCACTAAGTGATCGAGAGGGGTTAACCTGAACCTGAATCAAACCATGTGGACATGTCAGGCGCATTCTAGATCCTGGGTGGCGATTCAGAGTCCAGGACAATGTTAATATCCAAGAGGTGATATAGGTGGCTTCGTATTGAAACGGGAAGCCCACGGTGGAGGTTTTGTCCTTCCGCTGATGGCCACTTCAACTCCTGCTAAAAGAGTTTCACTGGCTCAACAGCCGAGCCGGGAGCCAGTGCCATGAAAACCATGTGGCTAACTGGGACATAGGGCAGAGAGACATTTTTTACCTTGATGGCTTGGGAAGCCCCCCAATCTCCATGCAAACCTTCTGGTGTGAGTACTTTGGAAGCAATCATAGGCTGACAGTAATTCCAATCTTTCCTTTGACAATGTGTCCGTTCTCTTTTTTGAACCTGAGAAGATGGCCCCTGTGTCCTCCAAGACATTTCCTGGCTGGCCCCCAACTTGGACAGTTAGCACGGGATCCTGGGGGCCAGTGAAACAGAGTCCTGAGACATTCCTTCAGCTTCCTCAAGCGTTATTGTCTCTCACTTGGGTTTTTCTAGGCGAGGACGAGGCCTGTCCTCTCTAGTGGAGGTTTGTCCGTCTCTCCTGGACTTTTCAATGCAATGTTTTTTCCAATGTCTGTCTCTTCTGTAGTAGGCACCTGGATCCTTCCTTCCTCAGGGCTTGGTGGTGCCACAGGTCAGTCTCTCCGTGAGTGGGCCATGATCTCTTTTTCTGAGTCTCTGTTGTGTCTCATGGCAATTCCTAGTATTTTAGCTATTTCTTTGTCTCTGTCGTGGTAGGGTCATCTGTGTTGTGATACACCCAATAAGACACTTCTACCAAATCACGAAGATTGTTCCCTTCAAATGCTTCCCATTTCTTTTTCATGTCTGAGGCGGGCTGAGTAATAAAGGCAATACTTATTTCCCTCTTGTTCTCGGGGGCCTCTGGGTCCTTGGGGGTACAAAGAACGCAGGATTCCATCAGCCACTCTAAAAAGGCAGGCAGGCAGGCAGGCAGACATTCGTTTGTAGGCGCCTGAAAATTCTCACTGACCTTAGATAAATGCATAGGTTTCCTAGTTGTCCCGCGGAGGCCCTGCAAGAGAGACTGGTGATACCTAGCTAAGCCCTCGGGGCATTACTGGGAGTTTGGGTCTCACATTATTCGTGGAGTGGTAAAAAGAGTTTCTCTCCACTGGGGAGTGCCCGCTGGCTGACCATCAGTTCTATTGACTGCTTTCTGGGCCTCTCTCTGGAAGGGCTCCCATTCCTCTGCTGTGAACAGCACCTGCAGAAGTGGCTGGCACTTGTCTGAGGTGGGCTGAGCATGTGGAAAAGCTAGTCTAGCAAAGAAATCAGACCTTGTGCTTTCTCAGACAGGGGGTTTTGTTTATTCCAATTATGCAATCCTGGGGAAAAAATGGGACATAGACCCAAAGAGGGACGCTTGGGGTTTCCCCAGGTGTTTGGGCTGCTTGCCTTAAGCAGAGAATGCTGCTGACCAGTGATCCTTCTGGGGGGAGGAGAGGACATGCCAGCCCTAGTGCACGTGTTGGGGGGTGACTTTAAAATAGGTGGTATTTCTCTTCCTTTTGCCCCCATGAACTGATAGGCAGGCAGCGGTCACAATGGGTCTTAAGCCAGCTCTCCCGATCCTGAGTCGTCCTGCAAAGTGGGATAAAGAGGACGGGGATGGGGAGGGGAGGAGAGGGACGGCCTCCACTTTGGTGGCTTTAGGAATTTGGACCTGTTGTCTTTCCTGGTCATGCCATGTTTCGTGAAATCATGGAGAAAAGAACCCATTCTGTTGGGGGAGGGAGTAAGTCTTTTATATATGCTGGCTTACTAGTGGCCCTATCAAGTCACACATCAATTTTATCGAACCCTAACCCTAACCCTAACCCTAACCCTAACCCTAACCCTAACCCTAACCCTAACCCTAACCCTAACCCTAACCCTAACCCTAACCCTAACCCTAACCCTAACCCTAACCCTAACCCTAACCCTAACCCTAACCCTAACCCTAACCCTAACCCTAACCCTAACCCTAACCCTAACCCTAACCCTAACCCTAACCCTAACCCTAACCCTAACCCTAACCCTAACCCTAACCCTAACCCTAACCCTAACCCTAACCCTAACCCTAACCCTAACCCTAACCCTAACCCTAACCCTAACCCTAACCCTAACCCTAACCCTAACCCTAACCCTAACCCTAACCCTAACCCTAACCCTAACCCTAACCCTAACCCTAACCCTAACCCTAACCCTAACCCTAACCCTAACCCTAACCCTAACCCTAACCCTAACCCTAACCCTAACCCTAACCCTAACCCTAACCCTAACCCTAACCCTAACCCTAACCCTAACCCTAACCCTAACCCTAACCCTAACCCTAACCCTAACCCTAACCCTAACCCTAACCCTAACCCTAACCCTAACCCTAACCCTAACCCTAACCCTAACCCTAACCCTAACCCTAACCCTAACCCTAACCCTAACCCTAACCCTAACCCTAACCCTAACCCTAACCCTAACCCTAACCCTAACCCTAACCCTAACCCTAACCCTAACCCTAACCCTAACCCTAACCCTAACCCTAACCCTAACCCTAACCCTAACCCTAACCCTAACCCTAACCCTAACCCTAACCCTAACCCTAACCCTAACCCTAACCCTAACCCTAACCCTAACCCTAACCCTAACCCTAACCCTAACCCTAACCCTAACCCTAACCCTAACCCTAACCCTAACCCTAACCCTAACCCTAACCCTAACCCTAACCCTAACCCTAACCCTAACCCTAACCCTAACCCTAACCCTAACCCTAACCCTAACCCTAACCCTAACCCTAACCCTAACCCTAACCCTAACCCTAACCCTAACCCTAACCCTAACCCTTACCCTTACCCTTACCCTTACCCTTACCCTTACCCTTACCCTTACCCTTACCCTTACCCTTACCCTTACCCTTACCCTTACCCTTACCCTTACCCTTACCCTTACCCTTACCCTTACCCTTACCCTTACCCTTACCCTTACCCTTACCCTTACCCTTACCCTTACCCTTACCCTTACCCTTACCCTTACCCTTACCCTTACCCTTACCCTTACCCTTACCCTTACCCTTACCCTTACCCTTACCCTTACCCTTACCCTTACCCTTACCCCCCACCAGAAAGCCAGCCTTTGGTGGTGAGCCATTTTCAGTATATAATGTCTGGCTCTACATTTTGCCAGACCTGTTAGATTGACTAAGTGCCCTTGTGGCATAGTGGTTACAAGTTGAGCTGACATCCCAAAGGCCAGTAATTTGATACCACCATCAGCCCTGTGGCAGAAACCTGGTGCTTTCTGCTTCCATAAAGTTAGTCTTGGAGAGTCACAGGGACAGAGCTACCCTGTACCATAGGATCCTGTTCAACAGCGTCCCTCACTAAGAGCTAGTATTGACTTGATGGCCATGAGTTTAAGGGCCATTTTGGCTTCCTTTTCAAAGGAACCTCATTCAGTGAACTGACTCTTTCTGGTCAATCCTTTCCTCTGACTCTGGTCTGAATGTAGCACCTCACCGGGGGAGTGAAGAGGTCTGAAGCTTGGAGCTGCCTCCCAATGAAAGAAAGTAAACCATGATAGTTCATAAAGGCACTTGTGCAAATTGTAAACCACCAACCTTGGCTTAATTCATTTTTTAATTGGATAGAAATACTCTAATTATGTTGATGACAAATAAACCAAACATATATATGTGGATATACACATACACACACACACAAATACACACACACACACACAAGACGGATGTTTAGGGGCATCTACCCAGCTCTGTCAGAGAGATTTGTCCCAGGTCTGGGCATAGGAGTCAGTCTTCTTGCATTTCAGTGTCTGGCTCTGTACCTGACCTTAAGCCCCATGACCTTGATCAGATTGCTTAACATCTCTGAGCCCTTTTGGCAACACCGTGTATCAGGGCTGAGAAGGGGCACTGGGTAAGCCCTGACACATGATGGTGGAGGGACTCAGCCAAAATAAAGCATACAAGGGTAATGACCATGGCATTCTCTCCAGTGTGGGCCTCAGAGCAGCCCTGGTTCTAGATAATCCCACAGAAATAATTTTACCAACCTGGGCCTTCAGCCCTCATGCCAAACTTAACACGTTTTTAATCCACACAATGTTTACAGCTTTGGGTTCTCATCCCTCTCCTTCTTCCAAGAGACCAAGGAGAATGGAGTGTTTGAGCAATATCCAGGCCACATGACCATCTTTCTCAGTTCTTAACTCACCTTTTCCTCTCTCAAGCACAACTTTAATGTTTCCATGAGTGTCCGTGGCTATGATAAAGAATACGTGTTATGGGAGGTAATCAGGGCCTGTGTCTTCCATAAACCAGTTGCCAAAGACTCTTTACAGATAGGTAATGGTAGGCCCATATGTTTTACTTACCTATTGCTGCTTAGTGACTTTCAATCCCACTCGGTGTATTATTTGCTCATAATTTTGTAATTTGAGGAAGGTTTGGCTGGGGCAGCACATCTCCACTCCACGTGGCATTGGCCAAACCAGCTCAAGCAGCGAGACCCGGCAAGATGGGTTTGCTTTGGTTCATAGGTCTAGGGCCTGGGTTCTTGCTGTTGCATTGGCTCCCCAATTTCCCTCCATGTGATCGTATCATGTGCTTGCCTTTAGCTTCCTCACAGCAGGGTGATTTTCAAGATAGATTTTTTTGTCAGGATAGTTGGGCTGTAGGCCCAGTGACAAAATCCCTTAAAGGGATTAAATTGAATGCACAATTTAATACGTGACTGCCAAATATCCCCCAGAGCACACAAGTTGAAACCACAAGACTTCTCCCTAAGAGAGGTTCCTTGTAGCTTTTGGTTGTCTTCTAAGTCCCTTTTCCTTTTCCACAATAATGTCTGGGTTGCTTTATCAATCATCTTCTTTCTTTTTATGTAGCACTATCTCTGGCTGTTTAGTCCAAGCCAATGCAGTTCCTTCCCAAAGTTACTGGGTTTCCCTTGCACTGGATTACATGATGCATTCAATTTTATGAAAGCCATGTCCCCACATCTCTTTGAAATGGGTCCCTCTCTGTTTTAGGCTGCAATTCAGCCTATTTAGGCTGTAGCACAGCCTTCTGGAGACTCTTAGAAAACCTTTTGTGTACACGAGACTGTCTACAAGGCACTGGATTACATTCTTTTGTGATCTTAGTACAGGGCATGAAAGCTATCTTCTTGATCTGATCCAACACAGAAGCCCTGCTCATGCCATTCCTATTATGGGACATTATTTTTTGGCAAGAAAGACTTGGGGTTGAAAAATAGGTTTTGTTAGGCAGATAGGCAGGAATGAGATGTCCATTGACGCATGCCCAGGAGAACCAAGCATAGAACAAAAGCCTAGGTTTTCCCGCTGGTGGGTACGGATGGGCGTTAAACCTGGATCAGCCCACCTGGGCCAGGTGATTGCAATTCAGCCAATGGGATCGACCTGGGGTCATTCACCATGCCTCTCCCCGGGAATCCTTGAAAAGGCAGGAGCGAGGGGGAGAAAGGAAAAACTGGGGACAGGAACTGGGGAGAGAACTTGAGAAAGAACATGAGACAGGTCTTTTTTTGGAGGAAAACTTAGGAGAGAGATCTTTGCGTGACCTCGAGCAGTCTCTGCCAGGCTGCATGGTGGGGAGGAATCCTAGGGGTGGCGCGTGAAACCTGAAACTTCTTTTAACTTTCATTAAACTCACTTGGATCACGAGCCAGGCTTTGGCGTGAATTCTTTCTCATTCGGAGCCAAGAACTGAGATGTAACTCTAGCCCGGAGAGAGATCTTACAGTTCATATTTAAGTCCAGCAAGTCCCTGCTCCTTCATAGTTCATATTTTCTGCTAAAAAAAGCACACAACTAAACCCCAAACAGAAGTAACTTCTTTAGCTTTTCTTTACCCTTCTGTAGTTTATAATTATTTGTCTGTTGCCTCCATTGTTAATGACGCTGAGAGTTCAGATTCTAGATAAAGCAGAAGAATGTCACTGCCACCCAAAATAGTTGTTCTTAGTGTTAGTTGGTGCCCAATCAATCCCTGCCCATCCACTCACTTGCTGCCATTGAGTCAATTCTGACTCATGGCAGCAGAGTATACTTGCCCTGGTAGGTTTCTGAGACTATACATCTGTACAGTAGAAAGCTTCAGCTTTCTCTCTCAGAGCAGCTGGTAGTATTGAACTACTGACCTTATGGCTAGCAGGACAATATGTTACCAGGGATCCTTTTCAAGACTGTGCCCTTTCAGAAACAGATCACCAGGCCTGCTTTCCTAGGAACCTGTGGGTGGGTTTGAAGCATCAACCTTTTGGTTAATATGCAAGTGCTTAACAAATGGTCTTTATCCCGGTTTGGAAAACCTAAGTCACTGGTCTTTTGCCTAAAGAGTCACTTTCAATGGCCCTGGCTTGTTTCATGGGAAGGGCCAGTTCAGGGGCTCCCGGACAGATGGTGGGGTAGGATCCTTATTTAGTAGGGCCATATTGGGTGGGGTGGCAGGGAAGTGTGTGTGTGCTGTATGTGTGTGTAATCTGCATCTTTAACAAATGCCCCCCCCCACTGAAATGAGAAACACTGGCCCCAATTGTCCTCTGCCTCTCTTGTTGCTGCCTTTTTTGGGATTTTTCTGGCTTTTAGCAGCCCTGGAGGCCCCTCCTATCTAGGCAGGAAAAGGAGCCAATAAATAAGTTCACACTAAGGTGCTAGAGAGTGATAACAGCTAATCCCTTCCAAGGGCAATTGCTCTCAGAAAGAAAGAAAAAAGAGAGAGAGAGAGAGCTCAGGGGGTTGGGGGGAGCAATTTAACTCCAATGAATAGTGTCTCCTGGAAGAGTCCTACACTTTGTCGCTGCAATGGGAGTCATATATGAACACGTGTGTGTGTGTGAAACCCCTCGCATCAGTCTCTTCTTCTGCTTTTGTGTAAATTGGACTTTAAACACATTCTCTAGGAAGTGTTTGAATGCCTCTGTTTATGGAAGCTTCTTGACAGAAGGGGGATTTTTGTCTCTTTTGTTCAGTGAGAGAGCCCCAAGGTGTGGCATTTAATAAGTAAGTAACAAGCTGGTTGAATGAATGAGTGAGTGAGGTAAAGAAGCCTTCAGCAGCCTTCCAGGTCGAGACTGGCTCCCTCAGAAGCCTGGCTCTTGTCTAAAGTGAGGTAGATCTCTCCCCCTTCCCATTTCATGCTTCCCCGTGGTCTGCCTGGGATTGAGCTGAAAAATGATTTTTCATGCATGTCATCCTCATTATATCATTATCCCTCACAGCAAAACTCTCTGACCACCCTGAAGACCTGTATTTAATGTGAGGAAAGGTGATTTAATGGAGTGGAGAGCGCAGCATAAAACAGACAACCCTTTCAGAATAGCAGAGCAGGCTGTCCCTCCAAGGGGAAAGGGACAAAAAGGGAAAAGAAAAGAAAAATGGCGAGGGAGGGGGGGCAACTCTCACTCTCCTAATAGGCTGAAATAAGAAGTCATTTTGGTCAACTTCATCAGAAGACAAACCTGAAAGGGGCCCCTTGCCCTCCCCGCCAGCGCATAACTGACTTACCATGCATTTTACCGTGGAGCTGATTATGCGGTGAGTTGTGGTAGACGGGGAGAGTTTATTGACATATGGTCTCCCTTCACACCTTTTGTTACAGCCAGACATCAGGGACTGAGCTGCAGGATATTAAAGGATTTGGAAGCGTTATCAAGGAATGGGACATATTTATCAAAACCAGGGTGATATTACAAAGCTGGGTTGCTGCTACACCTGGGTGTGTTATGTGAGTAAAAATAATGACAATGCATCCTCTTGATGGATTTTGCACCTGGGCGAATACTGAGCAGGTCTGCTGGACCACCCTTGGTCGAGAATTCACACCTAACAACCCCTTTGGTCTCAGAAGAAAATTGTGGCTGCTAGCTCACACTTGGAATCCAGGTAGGGCAATGTTTAAGCACTTCACTGTTAACCGAAAGAGCAACACTTGGAATTCACCAGCTATCCCGAGTGAGAAAGATGTGACCATGTGCTGCCACAAAGATAACAGCCTTGGAAACCTTCCGGGAGGTTCTTTCCTGGCCTACAGGGTTGCTCGAGTCAGAATTGACTTGACTTCCATGGCATTGAGCTGTTTTGAGTTTTGAATGGCTGAATTGGAGACTTCAGGATTGCAGGAAGATTTGAGAACAGCCTGAAATATGCAGGCGACCAGCCTTGCTTGCTGCAAGGGAAGAGGAGTTGAAGCACTTACTGATGAAGTTCAAAGATGATAGTCTTCAGTATGGATTACAACTCGAGGTTAAAAGAACAAGAATCCTCACCACTGAACCAATAAGCAACATGATAAACAGAGAAAAGATTTAAATGATGAAGCATTTCATCTTACTTGGACCCATCCACAACCAACGCTCATAGAAATATCTGTAAAGAAATCACTGGATAAATTGCTTTCAGTGAATTTGCTGCAAAAGGCCTTTTAAACATTTTTTTGAACCAAGGTGACTTTGTCACCTTAAAAATTCAGGAGTATCCTATCCCAAGGCATGATTATTTTCATGTGGAAGCTGGAAAATGCATAAGGAAGTCCCACGAGAAGAATTGATGCATTTGAAATATGGTCCTGGTGAGGAATATTGAATACACCAAGGAACTTCTAGGAGAACAAACAAATCTATGTTGAAAGAACTACAGCCAGATTGATTCTTAGAAGCGAGGATGGTGACATTTGGCTTCATGTACTTTGGGTGTTATCAGGAGGGACCAGTCCCTGGAGTTGGGCAGCATGCTTGGTCAAGCCAAAAGGAGGACAAACCTCCACAAGATGGGTTGACACAGTGGCTCAAATGTAGGAATGGCTGTGAGAAATGCGCAGGGCAGCGTGTTGTTTTGTTCTGCTGTACATAGAGTGGCCATGAGTTGGAACCAAATTGACAGCACCTGGTTACGCAATGGACTAATGGCAAGATCAACCATTCAAAACCACCAGCCACTCCTCAAGAGAAAGATGAGGCTTTTTTACTCCTGTAAAGAGTCACAGTGTGAGAAAGTCACAGGGGGAATTCTACCCTGTCATATAGGGTCACTGTGAATCGGCATCGACACTACGGACGTGAACGGCAACAACAACAACAACAACAACAACAACAACAACAACAACAAACACACTAATGGTGGCTGGGTACATGTGCAGACACCCATCCACTCGCACTGGAGCTAAGTTAGTGGTTTCAGCAGGAAGCTTACCTCGGTGGTTTCCAGAACTCCCCTGGGCTGAACCAATTTACACCAGGTCTTTCAAATATTCCTGGTACCCCGGGCATCTCTCATTTCCCAGAGTTGGTTGCATGACTTAAGGCTTGATGATCATGGGGCCACATGAAGGACGCCTATGTGCTCCAACCACTGCCTCCTAGAGAGTGCTGTGGACAATTGCCTTCAAGTCAGCCAGCTCCTGACTCATGCGGACTCCATGTGCTACAGAACTCAATGCCCACTGGTCCTGCCCCATTCCTTCAATGGGTTGTAGATTTGACCCCTTGTCAGCTGGGGGGTTTTCAGTGGCTGATGGCTTGAAGGAGTTCACCAGGCCTTTCCTCCTAGTCTGTCTGTAGGCAGAAAACATCGCTAAAATCTGTTCAGCATCATAGCAATATGCCAGCCTCCACTAGCAGTTAGGTGGTAGCTGTAACAGGAGGCGCACTGGCCAAGAATCAAACCCAAATTTCCTGCATGGCTAGTGAGAATTCTGCCATGGAACCACCATTTCCTCTCTCTTGGTTTCTAGTGTTTATGTATATAAGATTTCAGTACCTTCTAACAAGCAGTAAGTAAGACTGCACCACGGGTCACCTCTATTTAGCTCTCCCTCAAATTTTTCCACATGAATTATAAAGTGTGTGACAGTTGTAATATGTTTCTCTTTTTAAAAATTGCTGGGTGAACTTAAAACAGCACAAGGAAGTGCCAGCATAGCAAAAGGATACCCACCTGCTTATTTATCTTAAGAGAAGAAAAGTCGTGAATGCATTCACTCAGGTGAAAATATCATTCATGGAAAGAAGTGCCTAATGGTCACCAGGACCCATGGTTAATCCAGGCGTGGTCATCTGATTCCAATCGATCAGACCTAGCTATAAATCACTTATATGTCTGGGTAATTAAAAGCAAATATAAATTTTCAAAAAAATAACGTTGCATGGGATAGAAAGAGAATACATAACAACATCAGACATAAATATGCCTCAAGACAAACTCATTGTGCACATCCAGAATACATAATGGCTCTTGCTAAGATGCGTTTCCCACTAGACCCTACCCCAAGCCAGTAAAAGCCAGAAACTCTACAGGAAACTGTGGATTGTACTACTCTGAAATGGGAGCTGTGTCTCTAGACCGAATTTGGGGCTGTTCGTGCTGAGGACTCACCAATACCTGCTGCAGTGACAACAGTCCAGGTGAGAATAAGGAAATCTAGATGACAGCCAGGATATAGGAGCACTGAGACCTCAAATTGCTTCTAGGCGAGCATGGCCTGATGGGCTTCCATTTCTGCACCTCTGGCAGGAGGAGTTTGTTCTGGAAAGTAATGGTTTCTAAGGAAGTATTTCTTAAACTTTCACATGCATGCACTTACCCAGGTTCCTGGAAATCGGGCTGGGGGGCAGATTCTGATTTTGTGGGTTCAGGGTGGGGTCTAGGATCCAGCAGTTCTAGAGGCCCTGGTACTCTTGGGCTGTTAACCACAAGGACAGTAGTCCTAAACCACCAGCCACTCCTTGGGAGAAATATGAGGCTGTAGACTCCGGGCAAGAGTGACAGTCTGGGAAACCCACAAGGGCAGTTCTACCCTGTCCTGTAGGGTCACTATGAGTCAGCATCAACTCGATGGCATTAGCATGGGAGAAGCTAATGCTGATGTTGCTGGTTCCTTGACCTATCGTACTTTGAGTGGCAAAGTCCCAAGGGCCTTCCCGGATGTGATGGCCAAAAACAGTAGTGTTCACCCTTGGTCATACTTTGGAATCCCTTAGGAGCTTTCAAGCCTCCCATTGGCCTGGCCCCATCCCAGACCAATGAAGCAAGGCTTAGTGGAAGCAGGATTCAGGTCACGGTCAGTGAGAAAGCCCCCTTGGCAATGCCAACGTACAGCCAGTGCAGAGTCAAACTGGTCGACAACTCCACATGGTTCCATATACTTTGGTGAAGCCAGCTGTTTGGGCAAGGTTTTCAGAGTTACCACCCATGTAGACTTGTTGGTGATAGTGCATTAAATAGAGCACATGCAGTGCATTGCATGAGTGGCCTATGTCATGCAACCACATCAGGGGGATGTTGAGCCAATTTCTCTGGGAAACCAAGGGTGTTGGCTCCATCCTGAACGTTGGCAGGGTAATGGACTGACACAGAGAAAACTCGTTCTCTTTGTGGCAGTGCACTAATGGGTTCTTCACAGAAGGACAAGTCCATGGCTTCAGATGCAGATGCTCACGGGGCTGAGGGAGCAGGTCAAATCCTAAGTCCGAGGTGGGTGTTTGCATATTTACATGCCCTCACTGCCATCAAGTCCATTCCAACTCACAGGCCCATGGGACTGAGTAAAATGGCCCCCGTGGGTTTCTGAGACTGTGATTCTTTAGAGGAGTAGAAAATCTCCTCTTTCTCCAGAGGAGCGGTTGGCCATTCAAACTGCTGACCTTGAGATTAACAGTCCAACTCCTGACCACTCTTGCCGTCAGAATTCTATTTATATACACAAGTATATATATATATATATATTTATACTTTCCCAAAAGAACTCCACATTTTCAAATCATTCTTGACACTCATGGCCTTTTTTCCTTTATAGCCATGCCTTTGGTTGAAACACAGATATAAGAGAAATATTTATCTACTTATAGGGGTCCAAAAGGAGCTTTGGTGGCATAGTGTTTGCATGTTGGGCTGCTAACACCAAAGTCAGCACTTTGAAACCACCAGCCACTCCGTGGGAAGAAGAGTCTGTCTACTCCTATAAAGAGTTACAGTCTCAGAAACTCACAGGGACAGATCTACTCTGCCTCATAGGGTCACTATGAGTCAGCATCACCTCCCTGGCAGTGAGGTAGATTTTGGTTTCATAGAGATACAAGTCAGTCTTGAGCTGCTAAAGACAAGGTTGGCAGTTTGAACCCACCAGCTGCAGAGAAAGAGGAGGCTTTCTATTCCCATAAGGCGCTACAGTTTCAGAAATACCCACAGGGGAAATTTTAACCTCTCCTGTAGGATCAATATGAGTCAGAATCGACTTATCGGTGGTGAGCAAGTGGAGGGGACCCTAAACAGGTTCCGGTGGACCTTAAGAGTTCTACTCATTGTGCATGCTCTGTAAAATGTAAACCAAGATTTTACTTTTGCAAACATTATTTTTTTCTAAACACGTCTAACTGTGAAACTATACACGCATGCGGGTCTTTGAACCTGGTCAGTGGTCTGGGGAAGTGAAGGGCCCTGACACCCTTTGTTGTTGTTAGTGCTGTCCAATCATTCTGACATCACAGGGACCTTCTTTGCAACACAAGGCAGCACTGCCCGGTCCTTTGCCAGCCTCAGGGGTAGTATGTTGGAGCCCATGGTTTCAGCTACCGTGTCCTCCAGTTCACCAAGGAGTTTCCTCTTTGTGCTGCTTACTAAACCCGTTTCTGAGGAGTCCATTCCAACTCACGGTGACGCCGTGTGGGTCAGCACCACGGGACCCCACAGAGCTTTCAAAGGCTGGTCGTTCAGAAGTCAATCAGCAGGCCTTTCTTCTGAGGGGCCTTAGATTTGAACCGCAAACCTTTTAATCAGCAGTGGTTGAGCGTGCTAACTGTTCACATTACCCGGGGACACCCAACCCTTCTTACCCTCATCGCTTCATAGGTGATCCATCTCCAATCCAAGAGGGCAGAGAAGATAGATAATACAGCCTGAGCTGCGTATGTCAGGTCCAAACTTTTCAGTGTCATGGAACAAATAGCCAAAAACCTTGATGAAATGGCTGGGAAAACTCAGTCCAAATCATTCCAAAGAAATGAGTAGCGGTGCACTCTTGGGAACTTGTGCTGTGACAGCAGCCACCAGGAAGACCCCGGTAGTCCAGAGCCTTGCCACCCCAAATATGGTCACAGACTAGCAACATCAGGAGCTTGTTAGAAGTGCAAATTCTCAAGCCCTACACAAGGTCCACTGAACCAGCGTGTGCAATTTACCAAGACCACCAACGGATCGGGGTACCTGTGAAAACCAAACCAAACCCATACTCACTGCTGTCCAGTCGAGTCAGACTCAGAGCAGCCCTATGGGCCAGGGTAGAGCTACCACTGTGCATTCCCAAGACTAATTCTTTAAAGGAGCAGACAGCTTGTTGTTCTCCTTCAGAATGCCTGCTAATTTAGAACTGCTAGTTTGGTGGTTAACAGCCCACTGCCTAACCGCTAGGCCACCAGGGCTCCTTTTGTGCTTGTGAGGGGTCGAGCAAATACCATTAGCAACTAGAGAAGAACCTGGAAGAAGAAGAGCAGGGTGGGAACTGTGAGTCAACTTGGTCATTAGCACATTTCTGTGTTCACTTATTCTGTTCCTTCCCTTGTGTATTCAGTCAACAATTCTTCTTTGAACATCACCTCTGAGCCAGGATCTGTGATATGCTAATTAAGCTGGTTTAGGAAAGGGGTCTGCCTAAGTGACTCCTGCTTCCTGGCTTTTCCTGCTTCCAGATCCCCTCTCTTTACTTCCTTCCACATTAGAAGCACATCCTTACATGTGCAGCTGATCCCTAGTTCAGGACCGGAAGTTACGTGTTGGCATGCATGCATGCTCATAGCTCGCTCAGTGGGAGTGCAAAAAGTCAATTCCTTCAAGAGCCTAGCACAGTCTGTAAGGTTGGGATGGTGTTAAAAGTGGTGGGGTTGGTGTTAGTTCCCGTTGAGCCCATTCTGCACAGGATGCCTTCATGTGACAGAGTAGAAATGTCCCCATTGGGTTTCCTAGTCTGTCATCGTTACCAAAGGAGCCCCGGGGGGTACTTTAAGGGAAGTGTTGGACTGTCAATTGCAAAGTCAGGGGTTCACACCTACCAGCTGCTCCGCAGGAGACAGATGAGGCCCTCTGCTCCCATGAAGATTTACAGCCTCAGAATCCCATGATTGGGTCGCTATGAGCCAGAGTTGGTTCCATGACAGACCCAAAGCCCACTTTCTGTCGAGTTGATTCCAACTCATGGTGATCTTATATACGTGTTGTTGTTGCTGTCGGGTGCCATTGAGTGGTTTCTGACCCAAAGTTACCCTATGCACAACAGAACCAAACACTTCCAGGTCCTGCACCATCATCACATTTGTTCTCTGCCTGAGTTCATTGATGCAGCCACGGTGTCAATCCAGCTCGTTGAGGGCCTTCCTCTTTTGTGCTGCCCCTCCACTTTACCAAGCAGGATGTCCTTCTCCAGGCAATATGTCCAACGTATTTGGGAGGCAAAATCTTGCCATATATGCTGTCAAGGGCACTCTGGCCTGACTTCTTCCAAGACAGATTAGGTTGTTCGTTTAGTAGTCCATGGCAGGGTAGAATTTTCCCTATAGGTTTCTGAGATATTATGTCTCTATAGGAATAGATAGCTTCATCTTTCTCCCACAGTGAAGCTGGTGGGTTAGAACTGTTGACTTTGCATTTAGTAGCTCTGTGAGTAGCCCGCCATGTCACCAGAGGTCCTTTGCGTTTGATGGCAGTGGGGTGGAATGCTTACAATGGCAAGACCTTTTTCTCATGCATTGCTACTGACCGCGGTCTAAAGCCCAAGTGCTTAGCCATTGGGCCACCAGGATTCTTCGTGGTAAGGATGTGTTCCTGCCAAAGTTCATGAACACTACATAGCAGTGGGGTTTTGGAGCTGCTAGGTAGTTTAGCTTAGGGACTGAGGCATCCATTACGCATGGTCAGCAGTCTGAGCCTTTGTCCCATGAACGAGTGGTACACTGCACATGCTCAGAGGCTCAGGTTCCCAGCCAGGAAGGGGAGGTACACCTGGGTGTGTTCTGCACCTGAATTGGCCCAACAAGGCCAGGTGAATTCAGTTCAGCCAATGAGTTCAACCAGGGTCACCAGCACGCCCCACCTCTTGGAGTAATTTAAAAGGCAGGAGCACAGAGCAGACCTTGTGACTTTCAGGGAAGCTTCTAAGGAGATGCACATTTCTGAAGAGCCCTGCAGGTGCCTTTATAAACCTGAAACTTCTTCTAATTCTCATAAAACTCACTTGGATCACAAACTAGGCTTGGAGGTGAATGCTTTCTCGTGTGTAGCCAAGGAGCAAGGTATATCTCTATCCTGAGAGATCTCACAGAACCATAGATTGCCCTGGCATGTTTTGGAGTCCTGATGGTGTCATGGTTATGCTTTGTGCAACAGTTTAAAACCACTAGCCACTCCACAAGGGAAAGATGGGGCTTTCTATTCCTATAAAGAGATACATCCTCAGTAACTCACAGGGGAATTCTACCCTGTCCTATAGGGTTGTTATGAGTCAGCATTGACTCAATGGCAGTGAGTGAGTGCCCTGGCAAGAAACCCTTGGGTATCTACATTGACTCTCAGTTTCTGGTTAGCTTTTCACCACTTCACCCCATGAACTTGAACTGCAGTGGATGAGGGTTGGGAGCTCTGGCTCTGGGGCTGCTTGCTTGAATTTTCACATCATGGCCCTGCCCGTGATGGGACCTTTGACAGTTGGGCAAATGAGCTCAAGCCCGAGTTTCCTTTTCTGCAGCATAGACTGAGGAAGGAGATGTCTTCCTTCTTGTGTGCTAACTGACTTTTACCAGTTAGTATGAATTAGATCTTTCCACGAGGAAGATCAGGGAGAAGGGGGAAGGATGAAGCAACTTGGATAGAGGTGAAGGCAGCGTGAGGGGTCAGAGAGAGATGAAAGGACCACCATGTCACCTTTGACTACTCTTAGTGAGGCTGGCTTGGAGTGCAGGAGACGGGGAGAGTGAGGACACGGGCTAAAGGCAGTGCTCATTCATTACTTCCGGGCAGAGTTCAGCCTTTGGCATGCTTGTTGGATGCTGGCGCTGTGTTCATCCAATGAAACTTCAAAATTCTGTCCTGTCATTAACCCTTTGTCTCTCCTTTGTTCACGATTTAGAACTTCTATTCTCGGGTTCTCTTTAGAGCCCCAGGAAATCAAAAGTCACAAGTCACTTCTGTTTACAGAGAGGCCCCCAGCATGCAAAGGCAGGAGGGTGTGTTAACAGCACACCGGTCCAGTGGCTGGTCACGTCCATGCAGTACATTCTCCATCCCTTAGCTCAACAAAAGGAAAATCACCAAAGAGAAAAATTTTTCTTTTTCATGGATATTTACTTTTTCAGTTCCCTCCCCCACCCATAATCTGTGTGAATTACAATAGAACACGCACACACACACACATACACACAATTTTCTGCCAGAATGTGTTACTCCAGTACATTCTACCCTCCTCCCTCACTGCCTCCTACCCTTTTTTCTCCTATCTACTTTCTTCCCATGACACCCAATGGACAGGTAGGGGAATTCACAATAGACCCCAGTCTCAAATGTAGTTTAAAGCTCAATCACGAACTGCTATTGTGCCAGTTCTGACCCATAGTTACAGGATACAACTGTCCTTGTGGATTTCTGAAACAACAATTCTTTGTGGGAGTTGAAAGCTGCCCTTTCTACAGGAATGCAGCAGGTGCGTTTGAACTGCCAACCCTGCAGTTAACAGGCCAATGTGAAGGGATTTTGCCACTTTGCCACCAAGGATCCTAAAGGTAGCATGAGGAGAACATTTATTAAATCTTCCATGGTACACAGGCAAGGGGGGGACCTGAACTACAGCTCTCGGGATTCTTGGTGCCTCGCAGTGGACAGTTCCAGCCGCATCGGATCCAGGCTTCCCAAGATTTGCAGAGCCACCAGCATAGTCTTTGCTCCTCTCCAGGATTCACAATTGCTTCCTGGTTGCTCAGGTATATAGGAGTTTAGTGGTTCTCTAATGCAATCATCCCATTTTGCAAAGAAGATGCTGATGCCCAGACCGGGGAGAAGATTATCTGAGGCCACTGAGAAGGACACCATCACCTCAAGTCCTTCTGACCCCCCACAAGTTTCTGCCAACAGCAATGAGCTCTGGGTTACCTACTCAGTCTTTTGAAGCCTTAGCCAGCTGATGCAGCTGCCAGTTGGATTGATCAGGGTATGTGACCCAGAGCTCCTTAGAACGCGCCCCCTCCCAAATGCAAATTTACTGCCATAGAGTTGATACTGACTCATAATGACCCTATAAGACAGGGTAGAACTTCCCCTGTAGGTTTCTGAGACTAACTTTCAGCCTTTCTCCTGAGAAGTGGCTGGTTGTGTGGTGGTTTAGATTTTGCAGTTAGCAGCCTTTCAGCATGAGAGGTAGGGTCACATTTCTGTTCTGATTATGCTCCATTTTCTGAGATGCCAGTGCCGAGGCTCCCCCCTGGCAGGTAGCAGTGAGATTTTTCTCACTAAACTGCGCTGGATGGGAAACTTGGGGCAAGTAGTGCATCGCAGCCAAGGAAGATCTCATTGACAGTGCAGTACTTGAATAAGGCAGGAAGACACAGGAGTGGCCATCTGGTGGTGGGCAAAGTGTTCCAGGTAGGAGACAGTCAGTGCAAAAACCTTGTGATTGGGTTCTCCAAGCTTCTTCCTGGAACAGCAAGGAGACCAATGTGAGTGGGGCATGACACTCTGTGTAGTGAGGAAAGATGATCACTGTGTGGGCCTCCTGTATGATTGAGAAGCCAAGGGGAATTTTTAAACCCTAAGCCAGATCAATGCTCAAGGAAGCATCAGTCAAGACATCAAACGACACGTTGCATTGGCTAAATGTGCTACAACAGATCTCTTAAAAAGACTGAAGATCAAGGATGTTACTTTGAGGACACTGCGTGATCTTGTGCCAAATCTCGCCATGGTTGTTAGGTTGGAGTCCATTGTTGCAGCCATGGTGTCAGCCCATCTCCTTGAAGATCAGTCTCTTTTCTTGTGGACCTTCAGTTTTACCGAGCATGATGTCCCTTTCCATGGACTGGTCTTTCCTGATAAAATGTAGTAGCTACCAGATTGGATGTCATGCCTTTAGAACAGTGGTTCTCAACCTTCCTAATGTTGTGACACTTTCATATAGTTCCTCATGTGTGGTGCTCCTCCCAACTATAAAATTATTTTTGTTGCTACTTCATAACTATAATATTGCTACTGTGATGAATCGGATGACCCCTGTGAAAGCATTGTTCGACCCCCCCCCAACGGGGTCGCGACCCACAGGTTGAGAATCACTGCTCTGGAACATTTTCATCATAGAAGAGAGTTCGGTTGCACAGCTCTGAGTTAGAGGGTGAGACGGGTTATTTGACATTCATTTGCTGATGTGTTTGCGAACCCAGTGGAAACACTCGGGAATGAGCATGTTCTTTAGCCATTTTCCTGGATCATTCAAATGCCATCTCCCCTGTGAATGCCTCACTCCATCCTTGGCTTTCCATATTTGCCATATGAAAATGGGATAATATTTCAATACTTAGCATTATATATAACCCAGTATTTGGTATTCTGCCTCAAACAGATGCGAGTCTCTCTCTTTTTCTACTAGTATTTAATTTTGATATGTGAAAACATACAAAGCAAAATATGTTCCATTTCAACCCTTTCTGGACACAATGTTCAGTGACATTGGTCACACGCTTCATATGAATTAGCATTCTTGTTCTTTCTATTCTAGGTGTTTCCTTTCTTTTTACTTAATCTCTCTGCCACAACCCTCTCACATATATTTTGACTTATCTGTAGCCCATTTAGATTTGTGCTGATTTTTTAAAGACTGCAATACTCAAGGATGCAATCCTTTAAGAGCTAAATTGTTATTTAGTTTAAAGATGACTTCAGGGGACAGTTTCAATTAAAGGTTTGAAGAGTAACTCAGGGTCATAGTCTCTGGGACTCTTCCAGTTAAGTAAGTCTAGATAATTAAAGAATTTTAAATTATGTTCCACAAGGTTCTCCCTTTCTATCAGCATCCTTAGGAATCATGGTGCTATGGTGCCTGCTAACCTCAAAGTCAATAGTTGAAACCACCAGCCACTCTGCAGGGGAAAGAAAAGTTTTTCTGTTTCCTTAAAGAATAGCAAGCGAGGAAACCACAGGGGGTGTTCTATACTGAGTCAAAATTGACTCCATGGCAGTGAGTTTATGTTGTTATCGAAAAAAGAACACATTTTAATGGGGGCTCTGACAGATAATATAACAATCCATAAATCAATTAGATCAAGCGAGTTTGTACATATGCTGCCACCATCATTTTCTAAACACTATCATTCTACTTGACCCCTTTGATATCAGCTCCTGTTTTTTCCCTCTTTCCTCAACCCTCACACCCTTACTAAATTATATATAAATTAATATCTTTATACACACCGTCTTCTGTGTCCCTCTACCCATATTTCTGTTATTTGGCCCCTAAGTTGTGTGTGTGTGTGTGTTCCATTGTTATCAGTTCCCTTTTCCTCCCCTTCCCTACACAGCCACCCTGTGCCCTCATGGTATCTGAGTCAGTTCGAGTTGACTAGAGAAGCACATTCATAAACACTCATGTGTCTTAAAAAAGCTTTATATAGAAGAATAATTGTATATTAAGAAAACATGCCAGCCCAGTCCAGACCACGTCCATAAGTACGAAATTAACCCATATATCCAATAACAGTGTGTAAATTTTTTTCAGACTTATGCAACACATGCAATGACACCAAGTGCTGGAAGATCACAGGGCAGTCGGTGGAATGTCTTATGGACCCAGTGGAGGTGGAAAGTGGCATGGGTCTCCACATGACTCCTCCCCGTTCAAGGCTCTGGCTGCCGTCAATGTAGATCCATGTATCTTGTCAGCAGGAATATCAAGTCATGGGTGTCTCTCACCCCCAGGAAAGAATACAGGAGTTGCCAGAATCCTCAAGAGAAGGCCATGCCCACATTGAGACCTCACTGGCTATGGCCTGAGTGACAGACTGGACTCCACCCCTATGCAAGATGATGGGAGATTAAAAAGCTACCACAGTATCGCTACTCCCATTACTGTTCCTGAGGATTTTATCTGTCCTGGATTCCGTGCGTGGTTGCTATTTCTTTTTATGATTTTTCTTTCAGCATCTATCTGTGGTGTCCCTGATCTGAAGGCCCTGATGCAGTATCTGTGAGTCTCCTGTGAGCAGGGACTGTGTTCTCTACATCTGGGTCTTCTTAAAGCTTTGCAAAATGTTGTCATTTGAATAACACTCAACAAATATTTATTGAAGGAATGGCATTGCAGGTGACAGTCAGTACCTATTCTCCCATCAGTTATATGGTTGGCGGTCTTTTTACCTCTCAGACATATAGCTGAATCATTACAATGTGAGGGTCTGAGCCTGGTTATATTATAGGGACATGTAGTCAAAAGACAAAATATGTTTGCCTAAAGCACCTTTTGAGTATGATGTTTCAATAAAATAAATCGGACAGATCCTGGCAGCAGACATGTTTCAGCCGCTCACAAGCTATGTGGCTTTGGGTAGTGTACCCTAAGCTCTGAATTCAAGGTAAGTAGTTTCAATGGTCAATTGCATGTGAGAGCTGGACAGTGAGTAAGGAAAACTGAAGAAGAGTCAATGCATGTGAATGATGTGCAAACAATACCGAAAGTCGTCTGGGCTGTCAGAAGAACAAGCAAATCCCTCTTGGAGGAAGCACAGCCAGAATGCCCCTTAGAAGTGAGGATGGCAAGTCTTCATCTCACATCCAGTGGACATGCTATCAGGAGAGACTGGTTCTTAAGAAGGGACATAATGCTTGTTAAAGTACAGGGGCAGCAAGAGGGAAGAAGACCCTTGATAAGATGGATGTCCACAGTGGCTACAGCAATGGGCTCAACATGGACCAACGACTGTGGTGATGACACAAGAACAGGCAGGGTTTCATTCCGTTGTACAGTTCCGGTCTCTGGTACAAAGGAAAATAAGTTGCCCTATCCTGTGGGGTCGAGGCTATTGTGCCTGCTGTGTATTTTGTCCTAAGGACTTGCAGTGTTGTTCTTTATACAGTGTTGTTGTTATTAGCTGCTTTTCGGTCCATTTTGACTCATAGCGACCCCCATGCATTTCAGAGTAGAACTGTTCCATAGGGTTTTTAAGGCTGTGACCTTTTGGAAGCAGATATTCAGGCCTACCTTCCTTAGGCACCTCTTGGATTCTGGGTGGGATTTAACTGCCGACCTCCTGGGTGCTAGTCAAACACTACCCAGGGAGTCCTCCCACTGAATAGTGTGAGTGTATTCCCACCTAGGGTGCTCCTCTTCCAGTACTTGTTTGGATGGTATTCTCTTTTGATCCATAGGGTTCAATGGACTCATTTTCAGTAGTACATCATCAGGTCTTTCTTCCCAGTGTGTCCTAGCTTGGATGCTCTTGTGAAGCGTGTCCAGAGTGGCTTGCTCTGGTTATAATCGTAGCTGGTGACACCGCTTACAGCAATCACAGCTATAGACAAATGACAACATGATGACAAACTGACAGATGGGTGGCAGCCTAGGGAAGGAATGATCAACACAACACAACCTGAGTGGAAATCGAGCTATGGAGTCTCTGAGAGTCCAGGCTCTTCGTCCTGGCACAGCCTGGGGCAGGGCCTGGAGCCAGGAACTGTGGCTGCTGGGGTGAGGACCCCCAGCTTCCCCACTTGTCATTCCCTCCCCAAAAACAGCTGGCAGCCTGTGGGAATTGTCTTTCCCCTTGCACATGACGGCACTGACGAGCATAACGCAACCCTGCTGGTGGTTAATGACTGGTGACATTATGAGGCCACTGCCCACCTTTGGTTGAGGGAATTTGCCAATGCTCGGAAGTTGTTGGGCTCTAACGAAATGCAACCCCTGCAAGCAAGCACTGAGTCAAGTGCACGAGGTGTGGGGCACTCTGACATCCCCGCGTGACCGTGAAAAGCAGGCTGCGGAGCAGTGGTGGCTGCTGAGGCTCCTTTCTCCTGGCAATACTGGCATGCTGAAATGGCGGGCTGATTTGCCATGGAAAGCAGGGTTTCATGGGAACTTGAGGATTAAGAATCCACATGCCTGCAATCAATATTGTATGTTCATCGTATAATTTACTTTGAAAGGGAGACGACACAGTTCTCCAAATTTTGGGGTGAAGTAAACCACTTTTTCAAAGGAGTAAGTGGATTTCTGTGTTTATAAATCATGCCCACCACTTGGGGGTGCAGAGGAGGATATGGGAGGATGGTAAAGAAGAGCAGCAGGAGAGGACCTGAAGACCTCATGCTTCCTCAGGGTCAGGGGCCAGGCAAAACCAATGTCCCTGGAACACCACTGTCTCTCTGGAATGGTATTAGCACAGCTTGTTACTTGCATACTGTACTGAGTTCATTCTGACTCGCAGCGCCCCTATAGGGAAGAATAAACATGCCTCAATGAGTCTCTGAGACTATAATTCTTTACTCAAATAGAAAGCCTCATCTTTTTTCCATGGAGGAAATGGTGGATTCACAACTGCTGACCTGGTGGTTAGCAGGCCAACACTTAACTTACTATACCACCAGGACATTTCTGTTTAGCCTAGAGACTTTCAAATGGATAGAACAAGACCCATACCAACCCTGTTCACGGCTATCAACCCCCCTTTCTGAGAAGTCCCCACTACGTTCTGTGAAGTTCACCACTTTCTCCGTATGTGTGTGTGTGTGTGTGTGTGTGTGTGTTACGTAACCTTACCCTTGATCATTCCCTACCAGGCCTGCCACTTCCCCCTCACTACCATATTGAGTCCCCTGTTGTTCCCTTGTCCCTGTGTTTATTAACACCACTTCCTTACCCCCGCACCTCCCCCTATCCCAAGTGCCCCCGGAACTCTCAGTCCTGTTGTTTTTCCTCCAGATAGTTCATCCAGCCTCTCTTATTTAGACAGACCTGTGGAGACACTAACATGCACGAAAACAAGACAGAGGAAAACAAAGCAACAGTTTACAACCAGACAACAAAACAACAAAAACAAACCACTGACAAAGAACAAAACAAAACACATCAAGAAAGAAGACCTTGTAGTTAGTTCAAGGATCATTTGTTGGACCTTAGGAGTGTTTTCCAATCCAGTCTGTTGAGGCACCACAACCTGGCCCCAAAGTCCACTTTCAGCATTCCCTGGGGACCTTGCCACTCCATTCCCTTGCTGTTCCACTGCACTCCACCACACTTTGCCTCGGTGTGGTGGAATCAGGTTAGGTGCAATTCGCACACTGTGTCTCCAGTGCTGTCCCCTGTATCACCCTTGGTCACTGAGGGGCATCATGTCTCATAGTGGGGCCAGCCATGTTGTTCTCTTTGTGGACTGGCTTCTCTGAGACTGGAACTCTTTAGGGGAGTAGAAAGCCTCATCTTTCTCCCTTGGAGTGGCTGGGGATTTCAAATTTGCCATTTCAGACATTGCGTTTAGCAGCCCAACACATAACCCCTATACCCCACCATAGCTACAGAAAACAATAAAGAAACAAAATCCAACAACATTCATTGCCATTGGGTGCATAACAATCCTATCGAGAGAAAATACTGCGGCCTCCTGGGTTTCCAAGGCTATAACTCTTTGTAAAAATAAAATTGTGTTATGTTTTCAGTGAAAGTTTACATAACCGATTAGATTTTCATTTAACAAATTCTCTACTTGTTTAGTGACATTAGTTAATTTTTCAATAAAAAGGAAAGCAGAAAATTAAAAAAAGAACAAATGAAAAACGTTTTAAGAGTAAAGACAAATGATAAGATGTTAATTTTTAACCTAATCATATCTGCAACAATACACTTTCTGATGTACTGACGGTGAGCAGGGTTTAATCCCATCCCTGGTGAATGGTCCCAGGGGATTTAATGGAGGCTTATTCTCTGTGGAATCTCTGCCAATGCATTTTGAGTTTTTATACTCATCTAAGGCTATAACTCTTTATGGGAGAAGAAAGCCTCATCTTCTCCAAAGGAGCGACTGGTGAATTCCAACTGCTGACCTTGCAGTTAATAGCCCAACACATAACCCATTATGCCACCAGAAGAGAGATTTGTATCTGGGTGCCTTCCAAATCAAGCACTACAATTATGCAAGGAGGATATTTTTTTCTGTACTGGAGCCAGGTCAAGTCAGAACCAGTGTGTCCATGGTTTGCAGCGAAGTCGGAGGAAGAAGAGGGTAGACTGTCTATAACTTCTCATAGCCCAGGGAAATGCTAGGCCTGGAAGGGGGCATGTGGCTCAACCATATTCAGAAAATCTGCACACTAACCTCCCCGGCTCAAATAATTACCAGCACCATGTCTCTGAATATCACCTGAAAGCAAAATAGTGAAAGCACCATTTCCATTTCATAATACTTTTATTAAAAGTAAAGTTCAATTCAGTGATGTGAAGAAGCTGGGAAAATTATCTTTTCATTTCTTTCTTTTTCTTTCCCTCCCTTTCCCCTTCTTCTCCACAGAACTGAGAGGCAGAAGGAATAAAGGCAGCATGGCACCAGCTGGAGGACACCGTGGGGTCAGGGTCACCATTTAACTCATGCTTCTCCAGTTTGGAGGGGCAACTGGATGTCCTCATTTGTGAATTTGCTTATTAATCTTTTTGAGTTAACAAGGTCATGGTAAAAAATGATTGTTGGCGTTTTTGTTAGGAACCTTGTAGTCCAGTCCAACTCAAAGTGACTCAATGCATCAGTGCCGAGCTCTCTAGACCAATGGTTCTCAACCTGTGGGACCCTTGCACAGGGTGACTGTAACAAAATTACAGTTATGAAGCAGCAATGAGAATATTTTTATGGTTGTGGAGGTCACCACAACATGAGGAACTGTATGAAAGTGTTGTGGCATTAGGAAGTTTGAGAACCACTGCTCTAGGCTTTTCTATGCTGTAATCTTTACAAGAATGAGTTGCCTGGTTTTTCTTCCAAGAACAGAGCCACTGGTGGGTTCAAACCTTCAACCTTTTGGATAGCAGATGAGCACTTAACCATTGTGCCTCCAGGGCTCTTTGATAAACTCTATTAGAGGGTCTTAACCATTGCAACCCCATGGATCCTTTTGGCATTTAGGATTGGCTATGGAACACCTGCCCACTCCCCAGAATAATATTTCCAAATACCTCCAATGAAATACAGAATCACAAAGGCACAAATTGTATTGAAATGCAGTGATAAAAATAAAAGACATTGGATTTGTGGCTAATATACATGTTAATAAATCCATTAAATATGATCTGATGGTGGGTCTAATAAACCAAACCCACACCATTGAGTTGATCCTGACTCACTGTGACCCTATATAAAATTCCTCAGGCTAAATCTTGACAGGAGCAGATCATCTCACCTTCCTCTCAGAGAACAACTGGTGCCTTTGAACTGCCAACCTTGAGGTTACCTGCCCAATGGCTCACCCACAGCGTCACCATGAGTTCTAGATAGTGATGAGCATGAACTGTACTCAACGATGGCTGCAACGACTAGCATGGGGTGTGAAAGCATGTAGAATTTCTCTCGGTGGTAATCGCATGGCTATTCTGAACACAGCTGTGGACATGCTAAACTGCCCTACGAGCTTAGGGGAACTAACTCAACCAGGATTGTCCCTCATCCAATTTGACATTGCTCCCCAGCCTGCTGGGGCTCAGTGGTTCAGTGTTAGGGTCCCTTGTCTAGATACCAGGGCTGGCATGGAGAAAGTCATTCCTCTGCAGCCTTCTAGTGTGTGGGGGAAGATATTAGTGTTAAGCCTTGGCAGGAAATTGGTGGATTTTCCTGGCAGCCACATTCTTAATAACCATTTACTGGATACTTATTATATTCTGAGGGTAAATTGTGGTTCAGTTGTAGAATTCTCCTTTTCCATGTGGGAGATCTGGGTTTGAGTCCAAGACAATGCAACTCATGTGCATCCAACACTTATTTGTCAGGGGGATGCTTGGTTATTGCTGTGGTACTGAACTGATTTCTGTGTTGCTATGATACTGAAATGGGGAAGCTTGGTTGGGTGCGGCTATGAGACTGAACCTGTTTCTGTGATGTGTCCAGACTAAGATGAGCGATGAAGAAGAGCCTGGTATTCTACTTCTGAAAACCAATTAACGAAAACCCCTGTGAATCACAATCTGATGCACAACCAAAGAGATGGTGCAGGACCAGGGAGAATATTGCCCATGGAGTCACTGGGAACTGGTTGTCACAGTGAGTTGGACTGGAGGCTGACTCAACAGCAGCTAACAACCATTGTGTTCCAGGCACTCGATTTGCTTTAAAAATCTAGCTCAGCCTTCTGGTACAGGGAAGTGATTAATCATGCCTACTTTATAGCACACCGTGAACCCTGATAAATGTCAGGCCCTGCTTGTGTTTTGTCCCTCCTTTTCCACATTCACATCACTTCCATTCCCCTCTTCAGACTAGTACCCCCTGCTGGGTGCTTGGTGTGTGTGTGTGTCCTTATAGGCATACAGCCATGTGCACTAGACCATGCTGCCATGTGCACTAGACCATGCTGCTTGGTGAATGGGCTTTCAGCTTCCATGAATGGTACTGCAATATAAATCTCATTCAGTTTCTGACCTTTTCAACTCCTTGCAATGTCATTAAGAGTTATTGCCATGCTGCATATCAATTGCATGTGCTGCTGCGTGCCACTTGGTCATGAGCAATCATCATCTTTCTTTTGTTTCCTTCTTCAGTTGTCTGTTGATTGGCATCCAATTCGGCTCCAACTCTTCTCTACTGCAGGTATCAGCGTGGTGACCATTCTTGTAAAAATGCCCCAAGGGCCCTGTGAATTGGATAAATAGCTTGGCCTATATACCCAGGAATTATGCGTTGGGCTGCTAACCCCAAGGTGAGCAGTTCCAACCCACCAGCTATTCCATGGAGCAAAGAGAGGCTGTCTGCTGTCATAAGAATTTAGTTTTGTAAACCTATAGCAGCAATTCTACTGTGCCTTGTAGGGTTGCTAATGAGGAAGAATCAACTGGGGTTCTGTTTGTTTTTATACATCCAGGAGAGAGCTTTGATGGGGGAGATATTAAGTGCTTGGCTGCTAACCCAAAGGTCAGTAGTTTGAAGCCGTCTTCCACACACTGTGGGATAAAGGCATGGCTGTCTACTTCCCAATAGAAGCCTTGAAAGCATCATGGGACCATTCAGCTTTGTTTGATAGGGTCATGAGGAATGAAAGTCAACTCAGTGATTGCGCTTCTTTGGTTGTATGCCCAGGAGGGGCTCACTAGGTCCCAGGGTCCATTCAATGGGCTTTCACTAAGCTCTGCCAGATTGCTGTGCAGCAAACCTGCATCATTAGCAGTGTTTCTCTGCTTTCCCCGGATCTCCAATGACACTTGGTATGTTTGTCTTTCTAACTGTTGCCCGTTTGATGATTTTAAAAGGTCAAGCACAATAAACTCATCTATCCCAGGCACTTTATGGTTCTGTAGCAGATTCTTAGGGTTGCCATGCCACATTCCTTTGACCCATCTCTGACACCATCTCACTGCCTTCCAGTCAATACCGACTCATAGCGATCCTGTGGGGCAGTGTACAATTGCCCCCTGCGAGTTTCAAACACTACAACTCTTTATTGGAGTAGAAAACCCCATCTTTCTTCCTTGGAGCTAGTAGTTTTGAACTGCTGACCTTGAAGTTAGCAAACCAACTTGTAACCACTGCACTTCCAGGGCTCCTCCTGATATCCATCATAGCAGTGGCGAACGGCTCTATGTAAGTGCAGGCTCCTGCTGAAATGGTGTCTTATCACAACTGTGCAGCACGCAGCTCTCCATGTCCTTCTGCCTCGAAGCCTTTTCAAAGGCATGGAAAGCCAAACCCAGGAAGGTAGGAGAGGTCACCTTACTAGGAGGAATGCTCAACACCACTACAGGCGAAGAAGAGCCCAGCCTCCTGTTTCTGGTAGACAATTCTAGGACAGAACCCATGTTGCTCAGAAGTCCTGGGGGAATCAAGCTCCTGTATCCTACATTAAAAGCCTCAACACCCCGTTCCCATTGTGATTGCTTCTCCCCCTAACTCAGTCTTGCGTCTGCTTTCCTATTCCCACTCCCTGCCATCAGATCTCAAATAGACTCCCTGCACCCAGGCCTGAGGAATAAGCTCGGCATGCAAGGGCACTCAATCCAAGACACACACATTACTCTGAATCTCCAAAACAACCCTGTGGGCTACGTGTGTAATCCCCAGTTCACAGATGAGAAATGGATTGAAAAACAGTGACACACCCAAGATCACACAGGCCAGGGTTCAAGTCTGTGTCTATCAGTTATTCTTTTATTCAAGTATGCCAGAGAAGACTGGGTCTTAACACTTGAGCAATCTTCTTGGAAGAATAAGGCAAACTACAGAAAACACAAAATGAATATCGCATTTGTTCGTTTATCCATTTGCAAAAGACATAATACCTAGTGCTAAGAATAGTATTCAAAGTACCTATTACTACCCCCTCAAAGCTTACATACTAGTCACCAAACTCAAACAAATACAATGCTATCAAGTTGATTACAACTTATAGCAACCCCATATAGGGCTTCCAAGACTATAAATCTTTACAGAAGCAGAGAGCTTCACTTTTCTCCCCCTGAGTGACTGGTGCATTTGAACTACTGACCTTGTGGTTAGCAGCCCATTGCTAAATGATTAGTTCCATAATCATTACGCTTACTTAACTCTACATTCTTTTAATTATTTCTCTATCAGTCCAAATTGCATCTGGCTACATGGGAAAAAACAAACCGACTCTAGTGGTCTAATCACAAAAGCTTAATTTTTCTTATATTAACACCAAAAATACCAAACCAGTTGCCACTGAATTGATTCTGATTTACAGTTACCCCATATGATTCAGGGTAGAACTGTGCCCCATGAGGTTTTCAAGGGCTGAATTTTTAAATGTAGATTGCCAGGTTTTTCTTCCAAGGCATCTTTGTCTTAGCAGTGAATTGTGTTAACCCTTTGCACCACACAGGGGTTTGTCTTATACAACAGTAAGTCTTGAAATAGGTAGCCTAGGTCTGGCGTATTTGCTCAGGGACTCATCTTGGATATAGGAGAATGCATGCTTTTTGGTCTGCCAAACTCATGTAACCTATGTGACTCTCTCATCTTTCAATATTCTGACTAGGGAGCATGACAGCAGAAGAGCCAAGGACAAAAATGAAATGGGTTATGCCAGACAAGTGTTTTGCCTTAAACAACAACAAAAACTTTCTTGGGAGTCCTACTCAGTATCTTTCACCTACACATATTTGGCCCAAACTGGGTCAAATGCTTATGCATAGCTGCAAGGGAGCCTAGGAGTGAGCGATTTAAGTAGGTACATTATCACCCTAAACAAAATTGAGCTTCTATTAGTAGTAAGAATGAGAAAAATGGATACTGTTTAGGCATATAGCAGGGTTGGATAGAATTCTATTTTGTGTCTTAATTTACATTTTGAATGAACTCAGAAAAAGTCATAGAGAGTAGAACAAAGGGATGGATGTGCATCCAACCACCTCAACTACTCATTTCTTTTCATGCTCTCCCTCTAGCTTCCCTGAATAGTTCTTGGTTACACATTGGGCTGCTAATTGCACGGTCGGTAATTTGAAATCACCGGCTGCTCTTCGGGAGAAAGATGGGACTCTACTCTGTAAAGAGGTACAGTCTCAGAACTTCACAGGTACAATTTTACCCATGTCCTGTAGGGTCGATATGAGTTAGCATTGATTCAATGGCAGTGAGCTTGGTTTGGATAGATCTGTGGAATCTTAGGATGGAATAGTTTGAATACACAGAAAAAAATTCAGTGGAATCATAACCCTCTAAATAATTACCCTCTAAAGCCACAAAGATCAACTGTGTCCAGCATGGTGACAGTTTAGCATATGCCATGGGGACATTGCTCATATCCCAGTGTTGTTAATCAACAAAAACTCACGCACTGCCACTTATAGTGACCCTATGCACAATAGAATAAAAGCCTTTCTAGTCCTGTGACATCCTCACAATGGTCATATTTTAGCCTATTGTTACAGCCACTGTGTTGATCCATCTCATTCAGGGCTTACCTGTTTTTTGACGATGCTCTACCAAGTATTTTGTCCTTTTCTAGGGACTAATTTCTCCTGATACCATGTTCAAAGTATATGAAATGGAGTTTTACCATCCTCACTTCTAAAATACATTCTGGCTGTACTTCTTCCGGGATAGACCTCTTTGTTCTGCTGGGCATTCATGGTATATTCAATATTATTTGCAACATCATATTTTAAAGGCATCATCATATTTTCTTCAGTCTTCCTTATTTATGTTCCATCTTTCACATGCATATGTCAAACATTACCATCAAGTCTATTCTTATTCATAGTGACCATCTAGGGTTTCCAAGGCTGTAAATCTTTACAGGGTCAAATAGCTTCCTCTTTCTTCTGTGGAGCAGCAAGTGGGTTGAACCACCAACCTTGATGTTAGTCATTCAACCCATACCAGACACTGAAATTAAGACTCCTTTCACATGCATCTAAGGTGATTAAAAATATCAAGGCTAAAAGCAGGCATAATTTGCTAATCCCCAGAGTAAAACATTTGCTCTTTCACATTTTAAAGAGGTCTTTTACAACAGATTTTTCCAATGAAATACGTTGATTTATTGACTGCTGCTTCTGTGAGTATTGATTGTGGGTCCAAGTAAAATAGGGTTTAGCTACATTTCTCTATTTGTAATGATGTTGTGTGTTTATATTTGTCAAGTTGAGAAGACATTTGTATTCTTAGTGTTGAAGACTAATTCATACTGAAGGTGTACTATATGAGCTTTATCAGTAAGTACTTCAAGGCCTATTGACTTTCAGCCAGCAAGATTGGGTCATCTGCATAATACAGGTTGTTAATGATTCTTCCTCCAATCCAGATGCCTCAACTTCTTCATACAGAGCAGCTTCTCAGATTATTTGAATAAGTATAGTGTGATAGATAGGTAGGTTTATAGTGCCAACCTGGCCAATAAGAACATGTGGGATTAATAAGTTCGCAGTTTGATTCGTGGGCAAAGAGATAAATGGCTCAGCAAGCCACACCTATCTCTCAGTTGCTCTCTGGTGATCAGACCAGTGTGTGGCTGCCTTACCTAGTTCTGCAGTTTGCTGCCTGGCTGTACTGCCATATTTACTGTTGCATGGAAGTGAGTTAAACTGAGTCCTCTGTACTGCTATGTGGACTAATTAGCTGTTATATTCCTTCGTGTTCTATCTATCTATCAAATCATAAATGTCCTGGTTTTGTTTCTCTAGAGAACCCTGTCTAACACATATGGTGAAAGGATATAACCACAACACACACTCTCCTGATTTTAAACCACGCACTATCCACTTGTTCTATTCAAACCACTTCCTGTTGGTTTGTGTACAGGTACCACAGGAGCACAATTAAATGTACGGGAATTCCCATTGTTCTCATATGTATTCATATGCTACCCAAAGTTTGTTATGATACACAGTAAAATCCTCTGCATAGTCAATAGTACATAAGTAAGCATTTTCCTTGTATCCTCTGTTTTCAGCCAAGGTCCATCTGAAACCAGCATTGATATACCTTGCCTCATGCCCTCTTTTAATACAGCCTGGATTTCTGGCAGCTTCCTGTTGACATATTGCTATAACTACTTTTAAAGGTATCGTCAATAAAATTGTACTTGCATGTCATATTAATGTTATTTTAAATTAATTTGCAAATTTTGTTGCGTCATATTTCTTTAGAATGGACACAAATATTAATCACTTCCAGTTGGTTGGCCAGATAGCTATCTTCCAAATTTCTTGACATGGACTATCACTGCATGAGCGTGTTGAAATATTTCCATTCCTATCCCTTCCTTGCTTTTCACTAATGCTTACATTGCAGCTTCAACTTCCTCTTGGCCTTTTGAACTAGTAGAACCTCAACTAATTCTTGGGAACAGAGACTCTGTACACTCCGTCCATATTCTTTGGATTCTCCCTACATCATTCAATAGTTTGATAAATAATCCTTGAACATTGTAATCCGAGGCTTGGATTTTTTCTTCTGTTCTTTCAATTTATGATATGCTGACCGTACTCATTCCTTTTGCTTTCCTAATTCCAGGTCTTTACATGTTACAATATAATTCTTTACTTTATCTTCTCAAGCTGGCCTTTCAAATTTTTCTGTTCAACTCTTTTATTTCATCATTTCTTCCATTTGCTTTAACTGCTTTAGGTTCAAGAGCAAGTTTCACAGTCTCCTCTGATATCCACTGTAGTATTTTCTTTCTTTCCTGTATTATTAATGATCTTTTTGAGGAGCCCCCAATAAAATGATTTATGATAAATAAATAAATAGCCACAGGTGACATGACAAAAAAAAAAAAAGATTGATGACCTTGATGCTATTTCACAAGTCTTCTGGTAGCTGATCATTAATGTTCAATATGTCCGAACCATTCTTGAGATAGGCTCTAAATTCAGGTGAGATATTGTGATAGTAAGGTTTGGTGTCAATTTAGCTTGACCAGGATCTTCAGAAGGTGCAGGTCACACTCTCCTTGGAGGTATGACCTATTTCATAGCTATAAGTAGACTGTGGAGAATGGGCTCACTCTTTTTCTTCCTGATGAAATGACCCTGGACCCTACGTCTGGCTTCTTGGGATGGCAATCACCATGAGACCTGCTGACCCTAAGAGCTGTCTGTGGCCTGCCAACTGCCTGTTGACTTTGGATTCTCCCAACTCTGCCTCCACCAACCTGTGGTTTTCCTGTTTCTTGGGCTATTCCTCCAACAGCTTCAGGAGTCTGGAAGGGCCTCTAGTTTGCATCTGATTTATGGGCTGGAGTTGGACTGGGGTTTCTTGTTGTGTGGACTTCTTAATGTAAAATTCTTTATTGATATAAATTTCCTTCTTCTACATGTATCAGTATCACTGGTTTGTTTCTCTAGAAACCCCAGCCGACCACAGATATAATATAGGCTGTATTTGGGCTCTTTTGCGTTCTTATTTTAATTTTCTTCAGGTTTGACTTGAACTTGCATATTAGTAATTGATAGTCTTTTACATAGTTGACCCCCGGTCTTGTTTTGTCTCAATGATATTGAGCTTCTCTATCATGTCTTCCCACAGATTTAATCAATTCCATTCCTGTGTTTTCCACATGTATATATGCCGCTCCTGTTGTTGAATAAAGGTGTTTGCAATGAGGAAGTTATTGCTCTTGCAGAATTCTTTCATGCAGTCTTCAGCTTCTTTTCGATCCCCAAAGCCATAGTTTCTAATTATTCTTCCTTCCTTTTTGTTTCCATGTGTGCATTCCAATTGTCAGCAATTATTAATGCATTTTCAGTACATGTGTGGTCAATTTCAGACTAAAGAAGTTGGTACAATTCTTCATTGGCTTTAGTGGTTTGTGAGAAAATTTGAATAATGGTTCTATTAACTGGCCTTCCTTGTGTATGAAGATAGATATTATTCTGTCACAGGCAGCATTGCACTTCAAGATAGATCTAAAAATGCTCTTTTTGAGGATGAAAGAGACATTCTTTTGAATTTGTCATTGTCAGCATAGTCATTCTTATCATTTTAAGATTCAAAGGGACTATTTCAACTCACCAATGCCTAGGATATTGATCTTTATAGGTCAGATTCCGTTTTTTTATGATTTCCAATTTTCCTAGATTCTTATTTTGCACGTTTGATGTTCTGATTATTAATGAATGGTTGCAATGATTTTTCTCATTTTGAATTATAATCCATTAGCAAATGAAGGTGCCAGAAGCTTTAGTACACTTTGTTGCTAGATGCCTTCAAGTCAGTTCTGTCTCATAATAATGCCTACACAACAGAATGAAACATTGCCTGGTCCTACCCCATACTCAAAAATTTTGTTATGTTTGAGTCCATTGTTGTAGGAATTGTCTAGATCCATTTGATCGGGTGTCTTCCTCTTTTTGCAACCCCTCCACTGTAATGTGTATGATGTCCTCCAGGGACTGGTCTGTCCTGATAACATCTGCAAAGTACATGAGATGAAGTCTCGCCATCCTATCTGCCAAGGAACATTTAGCTGCACTTCTTCTCAGACAGATTTGTTTGTTCTTCTCTCCACCCATGGTACTTTCAGTATTTTTTGTCAGTACCTTAATTCAAATGCACCAGTTCTCCTTCAGTCGTTCTCATTCAATGTTCAAATTTCACATGCATAAGGTGTGGCGGAAAATGCCATGCCTTGGGCCAGGCGCAACGTAATCCTAAGTGAAATTCTTGATCTTCAGTACTTTAAAGTGGTTATGTGCAGTAGATTTGCCTAATGCAATATGTTATTTGGTTTTTTGATTGTTGTTTCCATGAGCATTAGTTGTGAATCTAAGCAAGACGAAATCCTTGATAACTTCCATATTTTCTCCATTTATTATGATGTTATCTACAGCTCCTGTTGTGAGGTTTTGAGTTATCATTAAGGTGGACTCTACTTTGAGGAAGCTCTCCTTCTCGGTGATATTTTGATTGTTTTGCAATCTGAGGGGCTCATTTTCTGGCATTATATCAGACAATATTTTACTGCTATGCATAAAGTTTTCAATGGTGAATCCCTCAGAAGTGGACTGATTGTTTTGTCGTCCTGTCAGTTCTTAGTCTGGAAGCTGTGTTGAAATCTGTTCACCGTGGGTGATCCTGCCTGGTATTTGAAGTACTAGTGGACTAACTCCCAGCATCACAGCAAAGCACAAGCTACCACAGTGCAGCAAATTGACAGATGGGGCACGGGAGGGGAGTTGTCATTGTTAGACACTGTTAATTTGGCTCTAACTCATAGCACCCACAGCATGTTTCCTCACAGTGAATGTTGGAGACCATTTTTGCAGCCAGTATGCCAATTCATCCCATTGAGGACCTTCTTCTTTTTTTCACCACTCCACTTTACCAAGTATGATATCCTTCTCTAGGGACTATGCTCAGCTGTTAACATGTCCAAAGTATGTGATATGAAGTCTTGCCATTCTCACGTCTAGGAAGCATTCTGGCTCTACTTCCGCCAAGAAAGATTTGTTCCTTCTTCTGAAAGTCCATGGAATATTCAATATTCTTCACCAGCATCATAATTCAAAGACATCAACTTTTATTTTATCTTTCATAATTATTGTCCATTTTCAAGTACATATGAGGTGATTGAAAATGCCATAGTATGATAGTTATATAATTTTATGTCAGTTTGAAGATATGTAAAAGTGTAAGGTTGGTATCCAATCTGTCAATCACACCATAGTCTGATGGTGCCTCTTTGTGGCCATGGCCTTCTCATAAGGAGGGCCCTGGGAACCTCCCCTTCTTTTTGCATTCACCTGACTGCTTCCTGCCCACGTTGAGAGCTGCCAGAGTCTTGCCATGCTTCCATCGACCTTGGGTCCACACGACATTGCAATCACTGGCCTTTGACATCCCTGCATTCTGCATCATTGCATGTAACTGCGTAAGTTGGAAAGGAACTTATGGGCTAGTGTTGGACTTATGGACTTGAGTTGGACTGGCCTGGGATATTTCCTTGAAATAGAAATACTATAATGACTTCTTGATTAAAAACTATTTATTGCACATATATGAGTGTCACTTGATTTGTGTCTCTAGTCAGCCTGGATTACATCCAGTTCTCTGCCATCAAGTTGATTCCAACCCTTAGCAACTCTATAGGACAGGGGAGAGATATCCCTGTGGGTTTCCAATACTGGAACTTTGTATGGGAGCAGAACTGCTGATCTTGTGTTGAGCAACCCAACCGGGTTGGTTCTGATGCATTATGTTTGTAACCACTATACCACTAGGGCTCAGCTGTGCCTTATTCCTCAAAGTGACATCTTTTAACACTGGAAATTGGTCTTCAGCAAGATCTACCAGTGTACTCGTTCATATGACTTATTTTCTTTTTACACTGTTTTGATTGTGATGTGAGGGAAAATCTACAGAGTAAATTGATTTTCTTTACAATTCATGCAATGTTTTATGATATTGATTGCAATACCTACAATGCAATACTACTTTTCCTATTCCCTCCCTTTGTTTGCCGTTTCCATTGGTCTTTCGTTCCCATGCCTTCCTGCCTTCTGAGTAACTCCCTGACAAATGCTGGGCTCTGAATTGTACATCGTTGACAGTATAGGTCTCCTATTTGGGGGCTGAAAGTTGAGCCATGGAGGTGAGGTCAGGTGTCAAATGGGAATTCCACTAGTGCCTATCATATCCTAAGGTTAGTCTTCTTATTTTGAGTTCTACATTTTCCCCAGTTGATCCAGGGCCTACTACTGTGAGCACTTTCAGAGCAATCTGCAGTGAGAACCCTATGCTACCTTGGTCTTCTGGACTCAGCGCTGTGGAGCCTGGGCTTCATGTGGTCAGTGAATCCCTTTCATCTTCTTTTGATGCTATCTGTGTAATTCTGTATTTTGAATTTCTCTTCAATTTTTTCAGCTAGTGAAATGCACATGCTTTTCATTTTTGCTGTCCTAATTCCAGGTCTTTGCACCTTTTAATATAATTCTTTATTCCATCTTTTTGAATTCCCCTTTGAAATTTTATGTTCAGCTTCTTTATTCAGCGTCTTTACTTCATCAATTATTTCTATATTTCTCTCTCTCTTTTTCGTACTTCATCATTTCTTTCATTGGCTTCAGCTACTCCACATTCAAGGTGACATCCGTTTTGTCTTTTCTTTAGTTTCTATCTTTTTAATTATCTTTGAATTTCTTTATTTATGATGTTCTTGATATTATTGCAGAACTCGTATCATCTCAGGTGATTTGTGTTCAATGTGTCAACTTTCTTCTTGAAGTAGCCTCTAATTTAGATGAGATATACTCAAATTCATACTTTGACTCTTGGGGACTTGTTTTAATTTTGTTGGAATTCGAGTTGAATTTGCCATTGATGGTTTGTTCCACAGTTCGTCTCCAGTCTCGTGACTGATGATATTGAACTTCTTTATACCGTAAATACTTGAGTATAAGCCGAGATTTTTCAGCACATTTTTTATGCTGAAAAAGCACCCCAGCTTTGGGGGGTAAAATTAGTTGCCTTGGGTTATACTCGAGTATGTATAGTAGATTATTTCAACAGATATAGTTGATTTAATTCCTGTGTATTTCTATCCAATATACATAATCCATGTCTATGGTTACTGTTTACATCCCTGAAAAATAAATGTTCAATCAATAAGCCATCCTTATTGGAAAATTCTATCATGAGATCTCCCATGTGGCTTCCATCCCCATGGCCATATTTTCTAACTAGTGATCCTCCTCCTTAGTTTCCAATTTTTGCATTCAAGTCATCAGTAATCTTGATTGCATGTTTCATCAATTTCAGACTGAAAAGGTTGGTAAAAATCCTCAATGGCTTTATTGTTAGCATTAGTGGTTGGTGTGTAAATTTGAATAATAACTTTATTAATTATTCATCCTTGTAGGTGTAATATATCCTACACCTAACAATGGTGAACATTGGAATCGATGTTGAAACATTCTCTTTTTTAACATGAAAGTCATCCATTCCTTTCAAATTTGTTACTCTGGTATGTAAACCATATTATTGTGACATTCAAAATGGCCAATACCAGTCTATTTCAGTTCAATAACACCTAGAGTGTTTGATCTTTATGTGTTCCATTTTTTCATGGCTTCCAATTTTTCTAGATCCATATTTCATGCATCCCATCTTCTTGTTAGTGGTTATTGCAGTACTGCTGTTTCTTCTCATTTTGAGTCATTGCCACATCAACAAATATAGGTCCTGAAAACTTTATATCACTAAGGTCAACTCTACTTTGAGGAGACAGCTCTTCCCCAATTATATTTTGAGTGTCTTCCAACTTGAGGGGTTCATCATCCTGCACTATATGAAACAATATTCCACTGCTATCAATGTGCTCCACAAACACCACTATTTTTTTCAGATGTAGATTGGCAGGTTATTCTTTCTAGTCTATTTAGCTTGTAAGCTTTTCTGAAAATTTTCCACCACGGGTAACTATGCTTGTGTTTGAAATACCAGTGGTATATCTCACAGGATCATGATGACTTTCAAGTTATGATAGTTCAAGAACCTGACATGTCTGACAACTTGGCATGCTAGCCTAATTCCGAATGGCCAGCACATCTCTCTTCTTGCTTTCTCTAGTTTCTGTAGACCACTGTACCTGAGCATGCATGGCTTAGGAGGTTGTGGAGTTAATTCTTGCTTCCTGGAGTAACCCTTAACCAATGACCCATAGGAGTTGTTGGACAAATAGCCACACTCCCTCACATTCTGGGCAGAATAACTAGTGGATTTTCTACAGTGTCTCCAGTAAGATTAACCTTCAGTTGCTCACAATTTTAAATTGTTTGATAATGTACTTTTCATTGGCTGCCTTCTTTCCCTTTTCTATTTCCCATTTCCTTATTGATATCTCCCCAGAAAATGGCTTAATTAAAACCTTTGTCTCAGGATCTAATCCTATGGGGAACCCAAACTCAATCACACAAGACATTTGTCAAATCATGGACTTAGTGGTTATATCTATTATATGTGTAGGTCATGGAAGAGGAGAATTCATACCATCCCTTTGAATAGTCACTCGGAGTGCCAACTGGGTCCCCAGCATAGATCCTGGACATCAAAACTCACTGTTTCCTGTATCATAACACTTCCTTTTAGACTTCAGTCATTCAAAAAACTCAACAAATAGCTTGCTGTCTCACTTCAAATTTTGTAGTGTGCAAATATGGCTATGTTTTCATTGTGTGTTTAGCCCTGGACAAATCAGCTTTGACCAGGAAGGTGAAGTCATGTGGAAAAACAAACCAAAAACACTAGCAGCTGTGTGTTGTGGAAGAAAACCCTGTGGATGAAGTGCAATTTTTAGGGAACAGAGACCAGTAAGATAAACCAATAAGTGTCCACTGTTCTGATGTTAAGGAGAACCCTGGTGAGGCAGTAATTAAGCACTTAAGGGCTAATCAATCAGCAGTTCAAACCCACCATCTTCCCCAAGGAAGAGTTACGATGTGGCAGTCTGACCCCCTTAAGATTTACATTTATTACCACTACCAACTGATCTGAGAGGGATAGCATTAGGGGATCCTGGATCGCATTCTTAACGAGCTCTAATGGCAGAGTGGACTCCTCATTGATCTCCTAACCGCAAAGAAAGTGGTTCTAACCTATCAGTTGGTCCATGTGAGAAATATGAGTTTGTCTGCTCTGGTAAAGATTTAAGCCTTGGAAAAATCAAAGGGTGAAGTTCTATTCTATCTTGTAGGGTCTCTATGAGTCAGCTTCAACACAATGATAATGAGTTTGCTTTGGAATTTTGGGATAGAATAGGAGAAATATGTGCAACAAAGTTTAAACTTATTTTAAATGTTCAGTGGTATTGCTCAGAGAGAGATTCTTGGAACCCACAAGACTGTTGTCCTTAGGCACCTTCAGATCTGGAACTGAACTCACTCCCTTGGCTCAATCTTCAGCCAAACAATAGGTAGATCTATAAGGTAAAAAGTAACACTAATCAACTATTTGAATCAAAAGGATATAATTTATTCAAAGATAAAGTTCAGAAGGGTCAGGAAAGATGGGGGAATGGAAACAGGAAATACAAGGAGGAAGTGCGATAAGTGATATTACGTTGAGCAGATTGCAGTCAATATCATGAAGCAAAATATGTGTGAACTGTCAAATGGAAAACGGATGTATTCTGCAAACCTTCACCCAACTCACAATAAAGAGATTTTTTGTCAGCCTTGGAAACCTATGAGGCAATACTATTCTGTCCTATAGGGTACCCATGAGTTGAAATCAACTCAGTGGCAATGGGATATTGATACTGATGCTTTCTGCCGATTCTAAAAAATAGGGTTATTAGCAATTATTGTGGAAATAGCATGAATGAGACTATGTAAATGGGGTTGGTTACAGATAAATTCTTGTAAATGTTAAAGGATAAGTGATTGAGGATGGACTTACCCAAAAAGAGAAAATTATTGCAAGACTTTGTTCCAGGGATAAAATAAAAATAGGTTTCCTGTGGGTAAGACTTAAGCCTATAGATATGGAATTTAAGGAACTGGTATTCCATGATGGTCACCTTCCCGACACAATCACTCAAGACAAAAAGTGGGTGTATAAACAAATGAGGTGAAGAAAGCTTATGGAGCCTAGCTATCAAAAGATAAAGAGTCTAGGGTTTTAAAAACTAGAAGGTTCACAAGTGGCCATCTAGCTTAGAAGCAATAAAGCGCACATGAAAGAAGCACACCAGCCTGTGTGATCACAAGATGTAGAAGGGATCAGGTATCAGGCATCAAAGAACAAAAAAATCATATCATTGTGAATGAGGGCGGGTACAGTTAGGGGATCCAAGATCTATCTGTAGGCAACTGGACAAGCCCTTACAGAAGGGTCGCTGGGAGGAGATGAGCCAGTCAGGATGCAGTGTAGCAACGATGAAACATATAACTTTCCTCTCATTCCTAAATGCTACCGCGCCCACTATCATGATCCCAATTCTACCTTACAAACCTGGCTAGACCAGAGAATATACACTGGTCCATATAGGAACTGGAAACACAGGGAAACCAGGACAGATGAACCCTTCAGGACCAGTGCTGAGAGTAGCAATAACAGGAGGATGGAGGAAAGGTGGGGTAGAAAGAGGGATCTGATTACAAGGATCTACATATAACCTCCTCCATGAGGGAGGGACAACAAAAAAGTGGGTGAAGGTAGATGTCGGACAGTGTAAGATAGGACAGAATAATAATTTATAAATTATCAAGGGTCCATGAGGGAGGGGAAGGGGGAAGGAGGGGAAATGAGGAGCTACTACCAAGGGCTCAAGTAGAAAGCAAATGTTTTGAGAATGATGATGGCAACAAATGTACGCAGTGGATGTATGTATAGATTGTGATAAGAGTTGTAGGAGCCCCCAATAAAATGATTCTTTTTAAAAACCTCAAAGAGCAAAACACACTATGGTTTATTATACATCAATGATACTTCAATAAAATTACATAAAAAAGGGGAAAAAGAAATGGAATTTAAGGTAAAGAAAGTATTCCCTTTGAGGACCATATTGCAAATATATATTTAGGCAGGCAATTAGATAAAGACATTTTAAGTCTGGGCTTCTATACCTGCCATCTGTCTGTTATGAATAGTATAATTAGCAACTAGAATCTCTCACACAAAATCAACTCAATATGGTATTTCTGGTCTGACCTCCGTGGTGTTCTACTCTGCTTTGATGGAGCTCATCATATCATGACTCTATAACAAGATTGAGGAGTTATTTGCATTCTTATGTGGAAGGTAAATCTGTTTGGCCATTCTGTTAGACTAGTTCATTTTCTTTCCTACCATCCCATCTGCCATTTTAATTCAAAACAAGGAGAAAAGCATGTATGTGCCTTTTGAGGAAGGAGAAGATTTTGGTGTGGAAGAAATTCTCTTCTAGACTGCAAGGTAAGTATTTACCCCCTCTAGCCCTGTTGGAGGAGGGGAAAAGGAAGAGAGACAAGGCAAAGAGAACAACATAGTTAGTTTCATGCCTCCTTACTTGACCTGGGGATTGAGGGGAATATCAGTGACTATGGACCTGTTGTGCTCCCCATTTGGAAGCATGAAGAATAGAGGCTGCCAGGCAGAGCAGCCCTCTGGGAAGTCACTGAAGACAAACATATAGAGAGTGCCATCAAGTCTACTGTGATCCATGGAGACCTTATATGAAATGGAATGGAGTGCTGTCTGACCTTGCACCATCGTCACACATTCCTGAATGTTGAAGTCCATTGTTGCAGCGATTAGGTCAATGTGCCTCAATAAGGATCTCCCATGTCCCTCTATTTCATCAAATATGATGTCTTCCTCTAGCAATTGTCCCCTGATAGTGTGTCCAAAACACATTAGTCAGTCAGTGTTCTCTTGTGATCCATAAGGTTTTCTTTCAGTAATTTTTGGAAGTGGACTAGCAGGCCCCTCTTCCTTGTCTGTCTTAGTCTAGAAGCTTCACTGAAACCTGTCCACCATGGGCAATCCTGCTGGTATTTGAAATTCTGGGAACAGAGCTTCCAGCACCATAACAATACACAAACCATTATAGTACAACCAACTGACAGATGAGTGGAGGATATCTATATCTATATATGGAGAGAGAGAGAGTAAAACTGGCAATGCAGTCTGATTAGGCAGTATTCTGATAATCTGCTGCTAACAGAAAGTATCCCCACAAATAACATCTTAAAGTAATGATAATATCAATTTTGCTCACAAATCTGCAATCTGGGCAGAGCTCAGCGAGGACACTAGTTTTGGCTTCATCAAGCATTAGCTGGGGTAGCTCAAAGGACAGAGGCTGCAGCTCTCTTAAGACTCACTCCCTCACACGACTGATACTTCTATTGGTTGGAGCTCAAGAAGAACCCTATATGTGACATTTTCATTTGGCTTGGTCTTCCTTGCAACATCCTGACAGGGTCCCAATGGTGAACAACCCAATACGACCAGGTGGAAGTCACAGAGCAACACTTCTGCCATAGTCAAAGGCCTGCCAAGATGCAAGGAAGAGGGAAAGCAGGCCCTGTTTCTGGAAAAATGAACACAAATTCATCTTGTAACAAGAGAATGTGCGATGTGCAACATTAGGACAGTCATCTTTGAAGGACACAACCTGCCATGAGCCAAGATACAGAGACAGATTTCTACGAAAACGAAAGGGCAGGACTTAGACTTAAAGATAAAGCCACAGACTTCATAGGACAAGAGCAATAGGGAGACAAGCAAAGGAAAGCTCTAGGACGCAAGCCTAACATGGCTAAAGATAGGGACAATGTCAGGACTGAACTGGAAGCAAGCAGACACCTGTGCAAGGCAGAACCCGTGAAGTTGTGAGTGCCTTCAAAGCTAAGTCAAAGTACCTTGGGGCGTGAGAAGGGAAGGAGCAGGAGAAGGAATTAATGGGTAGGTTTATGGAATTTGTAAGTCTGGAGACAGAGCATCAGGAATAGCTGGGTTCTGGCACTCAGTTGAGACCATCAGAGTTTGAACCTTTTCCTTTCAGAGCTGTTTCCTTTTGAGTTTCACGCAGGCTTCCTGATGACAGCTGTAGTTTTATCTAGAAGCTCAGGAATTCTATTAGAGAGAGGCTCTTTTCCTTTCTAATCATTGGTGGTACTATCAGGTAAGCATTGGATTGCTAACTGCAAGGTTGGCAGTGCTACCCTACCAGCTACCTCATAGGGAAAAAGATGGAACTTTCTGCTCACATAAATATTTACAGTCTGAGAAACCCCACAGGGACCTTCTATGATTCAAAATGGACTCATTGGCAATGGGGCAATTGTTTCTGGGGCATTTTTTAGGGTTAGATATCATTAACCTAGCATGAGTCTCATACTGAGTCTGACCCAGTCCCTTTGGACAGAGGAAAGTCATGCCCTGACTAGCCAGGCCTGGAGCTGGCAGATTGGGTCAATGCCAGCAGAAGCATGGAGATGGAGCATGGTGGAAGAGTGATCCCAAAGATACAAGCCATGTGCTGTGAGTGGAAGAAGGGCAAATGAATGCTGCATTAATTAACCAGTCATTGACAAAATGAGGTTGCATGACAAATGGCTCCAAAACCCAGCAGTTCAACAAACAGCCCAACCCCTTCCCTCCCACACACACAGTTCTTAAAATTCAGGATCAGGGAGATTAACTGGAACTTTGAACTTGGCACTTCAGGGCTTGGAAGAGGTGACAGTGCATGTAAAGGCCTTGGGGCAGGAGAGATCTTGGTGTGACTGAAAGCCCAGAAGAAGACTAATTTGGGGGAGGTGAGATAATAGGAATGGAGTTTTCAGTGAGCATTTCCTTGAGAGCCTTCAAGCGAAAGCGATTTTTCTATATTCATGTTTTAGAAGTAGATCTCCACCCATTGGGTAAAGCTTTGGGTATTGGATTGGTGTCGGTATGCAGGAAAAAAACAAATGGGCTTGTTATGGATTAGGAGCCTGTGGTAGTCACCTAATCTTGTGTCAAGTTAAGGATTAGGAGTGTAGGCGTGGAGTTTAGGCTGCCAATCTGGAGAAAGTCAGTGAGACTTTTATGTGGGCATAGCCTCCTTCTGAGAACTCTGAGAAATCTGGTACTTCCTCCTTGGAGGTGGAAGACACCTCTCGCTCTCTCGCTCTCTCTGCTACTCCTTGGGAGACATTGCAGAAGGCAAGCCAAATGGATGCGACCAGACCTCTGAAGCCAAAGAAGCCTCAGAGAGATCGCTGCCAGCACTGAGATGCTTACAATGCCACTGGATCCACAAGACTTTCCACCCATTGGCCTGTGAGTATCCTGCATTCAGCATCACTGCACATGTTTTATGGGTCTGAAAAGGAATTTATAGATTGGTATCAGACATATGGGCTAATATCAGACTTATGGATTTGATGTGCACTGGGCTGGGACGTTTGCTTAATGTACAATTACTGTTTGATATAAAACTCTCTCTCTGGATTTATAAGGTAGAATTAGACCAGAACATGTACTCTGGTACAGAGAGGAGCTGGAAACACAGGGAATCCACGACAGATGATCCCTTCAGGACCAGTGGTGAGAGTGGCAATACCAGGAGGGTGGAGGGAAGGTGGGGTAGAAAGGGTGAATCGATTACAAGGATCTACATAAAATCTTTGCCCTGGGGGACAGACAACAGAAAAGTGGTGGAAGTGAGATGTTTGACCTGTAAGATACGACAAAATAATTTATATATTACCAAGGATTTATGAGGGAGGGGGAGGAGGATGGTAGTGGGGAAATGAGGAGCTGATACGAAGGGCTCAAGTAGAAAGCAAATATTTTGAGAAGGATGAGGGCAACACATGTACAAATGTACTTGACACACAATGGGTGGATGGATGATGGATGGATGGATGGATGGATGGATGGATGGATGGTTGGATGGATGGATGGATGGATGGAATGACTGTGATAAGAGTTGTATGAGCCCCCAATAAAATTATCAAGGGTTCCTACGGAGGGGGGAGTAGGAAGGGAGGAGAAAAATGAGGAGCAGGTGCCAGGGGCTTATGTGGAGAGCAAATGTTTTGACAATGATGAGGGCAATGAATGTATAAATGTGCCTTATAATGGATGGATGGATGGATGGATTGTGATAAGAGTTGTATGAATCCCTAATATAATGATTAAATAATAGGGAAATGATTTTTAAAAACCACCAACTCTCTCTCATACACATGCGTCTCCCTCGATTTTCCTCTAGCATACCCAGACTAATACACAGTTCGCCCCTGTCCTATAGGGCCGCTATGAGTTGGCATGGACTTGAGGGCAGTGGGTTTGTTAGGGCTTTGGAGTTCAGCAGGCCTTTGTTGGTGTGTTTGAGTCTATTTTTGTAGCTGTTGTGTGCAGGTCAGTGGCTCATCTTCCAGCACTCTATAGGACCATATTTTGTTGTGACCCATAAGGCTTTCATTTGTTAATATTTGGAAGTAGATCACCAGGTCTTTCTTCCTAGTCTGCCTTAGGCTAGAGCAGTGGTTCTCAATCTGTGGGTTGTGACCCCTTTTGGGGTCCAGCGACCTTTTAACACGAGTCACCTGATTCATGGCAGTAGCAACATTACAGTTATGAAGTAGCAAGGAAAATGATTTTATGGTTGGGGGTCACCACAACATGAGGAATTGTATTAAAGGAAGGTTGAGCACCACAGGGCTCGAGGTTCCACTGAAGCCTGCCCATCATTGCTGACCCTTCTGGGGTTTGTCATATCGGTGGCACAGCTTCCAATTTCACAGCAGCACTCTAGCTACCACTGCACCACGAACTGATAGACAGGTGGTGGACTGTTCTTAAAAGCCACCTGATTTACGATGCTTTGTTTTGACAGCCCTGGAAAATGGATACAGAATCTAGTTTCATAGTCAATGCTAGACACACCTTGGGGCAGTAGGGATGGCATGAAGTGAATAGATTCAAAGTATATTTTAGGGAGAGGAAGGATGACAGTTAATGCCTGGGGGGTGTGCAAGAAGGAAGGAAGCAGAGACACCATTGATATTAAGTGCCTGAGTTAAGACAGGAATTTCCAGGGAAGCTGGTGGGTCATGATGGGAGAATTTCACACTCCCCGGGGACAGGGGGAGCATTGATTACTTCATATGTCTGCGCATCTTCTCAGACAATAGAGGCTTTGTCATCCTCAAATGAAGCATGCAGTTGGAGCTCAGAGAGGGCATGCAGTGCAAATGAAGACTGGCTTGGTTGAGATGGGTGGACCAGGGCCACTAGTCAATTCTGAGGAGCTTCAGAAAACCTGCCCAGTGTCTCTTGGAGAGTGGGCATGTCTCATGGCCACAGAGGGCCTTTTAATGTTTCACCTCCCACTGCAGCAGCGAGAGGCTCTATCAGCTCATCCTGGAAAGGAAACATACTACCTGCCATCAGGTTCATTTCTTCAAAAAGGATGGAAGAATACAAATGAAAGACTACAGTTTGAAGGGGTCTTAGGCAGACTATCAGGCTCATTAAAGCTTCATTTTTTAAAACTTCATTATTCAGAGACATTCTCCAAGTAGGATGTATGCTGGGGTGGGGGTGGGCATGAGGAGGAACGCTTGGAGCAGGGTAGGGGAACAACCCCACACCCCCAAAAAATACCTTCCCAAGAAGCAATTCCAGTGGGCACAGATTAGATAGAAGTTTCATCCTCTGGTCACTTGATGTTTGTCCCTCTCTTTTATCTGAATGCTCTTTCCACATTGCTCAGATGAAGCATCAAATTTATATTAAAATGCAAGTTAGGAAGCATCATCCCCAACCAACCTTGTTCATCAAAATGGTAGTGCTCTCTCCGGGTACCCTGAGTTCAGTTTGTCAACAAGCTGAAGCAGTTGAGCTGGGGCTCTGTGAGGCCCAGGAGCATGAGTTCATTAATATCTGACCCATAATGCCTTGCTGGGTTTATGCCAACAAAGCCCTGTCACTCCTTACCTTAGGATTTACTCACTCTTTGAAACAGGCATTTATTTACACACAGTTTGACCTCATGATGGTGTTCAGCAGATGTGGATCTTACTTATTTGCATTGTTCTGTGACAGTTGCAAAATTCGTTAGTGGCTCAGGGATCAATCCTCTGTGGACTGCCCCGAAGCTAGATGAAGCAAGCGGGTTCTCCCTGATTCATCCTCCCTCCTTAGCAATGCTTGCTAGTCAGGATAACATAGTGCCCATTAAAGAAACTGCCTGTGTCACTTTAAATTTGTGACCTGGGCGGGAGGGAGGGTCATGATCACAAGTGACAGAAACTGACGCTTGACTAACTTAGGGAAAAAGGCCTAATGGTGGATAAATGTTGGGAAGACAAGAAAATGTGGCAAATGCCTGGGCAATCTCAGGGCTGTGAAGCAGGTAATGGCGAAACACTCCTCCTGAGGCCAAAGCGTGCCCTCTGTAGTACATTAAATCACATTCACACACACCCATTCATGTTCACATGGGACCTGAGGCTATGGCCTTACTTGGAGAGGAGGTCTTGGCAGATGTGCTTAGATAAGTATTTCAAGAGCTCCATCTTTCTGGGTTTAGATTTCAGATGGATACTACATGCACTGATTGGTGTGTTCTTATAAGAAGAGGAGTGGGCACACAGAGACCCCGTGTGAAGACACTGGCAGAGATTGGATCAGTGCATCTATAAGCCAAGAAATATCAAGGATTAGCAGCAGTGACCGGAAGCAGAGAGAGGCTACTTTGATTCTCCTTCAGAGTTCTCAGAAGGAATGAATCTTGCCCACACCTTAATTTTAACCCATTGTCCTTCAGAAAAGTGAGAGAACAAATGCCTGCTGTTTAAGTCACTCGATTGGTAGCCATTTGTTACAGCTACCCAAAAGAACCATTATGGATTGATCTGTAGCCCCCTCAAAATATGTGAGAAATTTGAACCTTGGTGGACATGATCCTGTTTGAAAAGAAGGGAGTTCTTTTGTAATATAAATGAGGCCGTATGGCCACTGGAGATCCCTTCATAGAGGGGTTTAGAAGAGGAGATGGGTCAGTCAGGGTGCGAGGTAGTACCGATGAAGAACACAGCTTTCCCCCAGATCCTGTATGCTTCCTCCCCCCAACTACCATGATCCAAATTCTACCTTGCAGGGCTGGATAGGGCAGAGGTTGTACACTGGTGCATATGGGGGCTGGAGGCACAGGGAATCCAGGGTGGATGATACCTTCAGGACCAAAGGTGTGAGGGGCGATGCTGGGAGAGTGGAGGGTGAGTGGGTTGGAAAGGGGGAACTGATTACGAGGATCCACATGTGACCGCCTCCCTGGGAGATGGACAGCAGAGAAGGGGGGGAAGGGAGACTCGGGATAGAGCAAGATATGACAAAATAACAATGTATAAATTACCAAGGGTACATGAGGGAGGGGGGAGCGGGGAGAGAGGGGAAAAAAAAAAGAGGACCTGATGCAAAGTGCATAAGTGGAGAGCAAATGCTTTGAGAATGATTGGGGCAGGGAATGTGCGGATGTGCTTTATATAATTGATGTATGTATATGTATGGATTGTGATAAGAGTTGTATGAGCCCCTAATAAAATGTAAAAAAAAGAAAATGATTAGGGCAAAGAATGTACAGATGTGCTTTATACAATTGATATATGTATATGTATGGATTGTGATAAGAGTTGTATGAGTCCTAATAAAATGTTAAAAAAAATGAGGCCATATGAGAATAGGCTTGAGCCTAAACCTAAACACTTCTGAGTTAAAGGCCAGGATAGACCCAGTAACACACAGTACGGGGAGAAAGATAGAGAGGAATGCCAAGGAACTTTCTGGTATCCACAAAGAAGGACCCTGACCTAGAGTCGCACCCCAAATTTGAACCTGTAAGCTCCAAAGCAGGGGGAAAAGTGTTTTAAGGCTACTGACTTGTTGGATAATTTTTGGTTAAGGAGATTAAGACAGGAACTTAAGACATCCTCCAATCCTTCCTCTGGCTTCGTTCCATTTTTCTCACATTCAAGAGTCCTCCTAGAGGATTCAGTCAGGTTGTTGTTGTTGTTGTTGTTCAGTGTCATAGGGAGGGTTTGGATTCATTGTGACCATACATACAACATAATCATACACTGCCCGGTCCTGTACCATTCTCACCGTTGTTCTTAAGTTTGAGCCCATTGTTGCAGCCACTGTGTCAATCCCATTTGTTGAGGGCCTTCCTCTTTTCATTGCCCCTCTACTTTCCAGAACACGATGTCCTGCTCCAGGGACTGATCTCTCCGGACAACATGTCAAAGTTAAGGCGAAGTCTCATTATCCTTGCCCTGAGGAACATTCTGGCTGTACTTCATCCAAGTTAGATGGGTTTGTTCTTTTGGCAGTCCATGGTACATTCATTACTCTTTTACATCACTACTAATCAAATATATCTATTCTTCTTTGGTCTTCCTTATTCAGGTTTCAACTTTCACATGAATATGAGACAGTTGAAAATACCATGGCCTGGGTCAACCCGCCCCAGTCCTCAAAGTAATCTCTTGCTTTTCAACACTTTAAAGAGGTCTCGTGTAGCAGATTTGACTAGTGAAATGTGTCATTTGTTCTCTTCTCTGCTGCTTCCATGAGAATTGATTGTGGATTCAAGCAAGACAAAATCCTTGACAATTTCGATCTTTCCTCCATTTATCATGATGTTATCAATAGGTCCAGTTGTAAGGGTCTGGGCTTTCTTTACATTGAGTCATAATCCAAACTGAAGGCTTTTAATCCTTCATCTTCATCAGCACGTGAATCAAGTCCTTCTCATTTTCAGCAAAATTGTGTCATCTGTATAATGCAGGTTGTTAATAGGCCTTCCTCCAACCTGATGCTCCATCAGGCACTGCCCCTTAATGAGTTTAGGTCATGAAGGATAGTCCTCCATAGGCACATTGATTATTACACTACCACCCTCACATAATAAATTCAGAGAGAGAAAATTTCCCCAAAGCAATGGAAAGCTTACTAGAGAAGTGGAGGGTGCTAAAAGCCAAAGGTGACACAAACTGGAAATCAATACTAGTTTTCAATACCTGCAGTCATCTAATAGTTCACTGCACTATCTAAGGAAAGGTGAGGAGAACTGGGGCAATTCCATTAAAAAAAAGACAATGCAGGGTATATAAGTCCGTCATTCCTCTGGAGAAGAAAAACACATAGTTGGGTTGTAGAGCTTTGTTTGCTAATCAACCGAATGTAGTTGTAAGGCAGGGGTGTGTGTGTGCGCGTGTGTGTGTGTGCGTGCGTGTGTGTGTGTGTTGAAGGGAGGGGCTTGCCATTCTATTTCATAGCCAGGAGAAAGATGAGCCTCTTCCCATATCTTTTGCTCTGTGGCAAGTTACTGATCTACAAGGAACTTTTATTTGACAAGGACATTGCCGAGCAAAAAACGGGAAGCTTGTGTTCATCTCTGCTGAGAGGTGGAGTCAAAGAGATGGGCTTTATGACAGACACCCTGATCGTGCAACCAAACTATGAAATGGCCTCATACATTCAACACACATTTGCTGCACCTTCCCAGTGTGCTGCCCAGATATTACCAGGCAGAGTGTTTTATGGGCAGCATTTTAGAGTTAGGCAGGCAGAGGGAGTGTCTTTGTGGGTGTTGCCTTTACCAGTCCTTGGATTGTTCTGGGACAGGCATGTCTTTTTCCTCTAAAGTAACTGATTGCGTGTAAAGAAGGAGTCTCCTCAGTAAGACGGGTTGAACCAAACCCAACCTATGACAATCATCTCAATTGGAACACATAGCGACCCTATACAAATACCTGTAGGGTTTCCAAGTTTGTAACTCTTTTGGGGGGGTCAACTACCATATCCTTCTCTTGCAGAACCACTACAGAGTTGAGTGTTGTGTTAGCAGCTGAATGCTTAATCACTGTGCCCATTTTGTTTGCTGAGCCGCCCTCAAAACACTGAACAGGTTTTCTGGGTACCAAGCATGTCCACTTCTATATCATGCCTAGGGTGTTTTCTCCAAGTTGATAGGAGGTGCAAATCAGTTACTAGGGGTTTGGCAGAGTCAGTATGGAAACTGGGAGGGTGTGTGAAATTTGAACCAGAGTAGAACAATTCCAAGACACTTCCTAGGGATTCCTGGCATATAATATGCAAATGATAGTCAAGATATATAACTGTGTCTCTGTTCTTGGTTCTGTCAGTACCTGGTGTGGCCACAAAGGAGAAACCTGGTCTCCTGCTATTTTGAGCATCTAGTGTGAATGACAGGAGATAAGTCACATGCTAATGAACCCTGGTGGTGTAGTAGTTAAGCACCATGGTGCCCGGCTATCAAAGCATATAGCGTCTGGGGTCTTAAAGGCTGGAAGATAAACAGGGGGCCATGTAGGTAAGAAACAACAAAGTCCACATGGAAAAAGCACACCAGCCTACACCAACATGATCGCTGAAGACAAAGCGGGTGCATAAGCACATGTGAGCATGTTTTCTTGATGTGCACTCACCCTTTACATACAACTCTCTTATACATACGTGTTTCTGTGGATTTGTTTCTCGAATGCACCCAGACTAACATAAGCAGCGTGGAACGCATTTTAGAAGCCTAGACAAGGGCAGGGCAGGATATTCAGAGGGACTGGATCCAGAATTAGAGAGGAAGGAGCCCTGGTGGCAAAACGGGCTGCTAGCTCCCTGTCCCAAGGGGGACAATGAGACTGCTGGCTCCCATGAACATTTACAGTCTTGAAAACTCCATACAGGGTCACTGTGGTTGGAATCCACTGGACGGCAGTGACCTTTTGGGATTGAAGGTGGAAGCCACCAATGACTTCCTGCCATTGAGCCAAGGAGCCTCCGGAGAGTGTGTGAACTTCTGGAATGCAGTGAACAACCTCTGCACATCTGCTTTTCGTGCTGCCCAAGTCATGCCCTTGGCCTTTGCTTAAACATATTCATCCAGAAGTGAACCATCACAGCTGCTCCCTCGGGAAGCTGGGGGCTGAGCTCTCTGGTTCCACTCTGTCAGCATTTCTGGTCCGGGTACCTCCCCTCTGCCCCGGCACAGGCAATGTGCTTTTGGAAGCAGTGCTCCCTGGGTAGTGGGTGTGATTTGCCTCCTCTGGCCTAACATGATGAATGCTGAGAGGGGGTGGATACTAGGGGGTTAAACTCCCTGAACTTTACCTAGCCCAGGGGAAAACTTATTATTTAAAGTAAGCTTTAGACAGAATCTTTAGAAAGAGAAATGGTTAACTTTATGTACACAATTACTCCCCAACACATAGGCTCAACCTCATAGGCTGTGGATGACCTTGAGCAGGTGCTCAGTCACAATGGGTTTCTATCAGGATTGAGAGTTCAGCTCTCTCAACTCTCCAACTGGTTATTGGCACCATAGTCTCGTTTCTATTTTTGTATTTACTTTGTTTTGAGGGGGAAAAGACTCCCAATCCAACTATATTTTATTAGGAACTCCTTTGCTAAGTTTTACACAAGAAAAAGGCACAAACTGCTGTTCTGGATGAAGGAGAGGATCCGCATGAGGCCACAATGGTGTCGGAAGGACCCACAGCCACAGTGACTTAAATAAAATGACACCCATTCTGTCCTGCTGACTCTGACTCATAGTGACTCTGTGTAGGGATCCTGAAGTTGCTACCTTTACAGGAAGCAATAACCTCATCTTTCTCCTGTGGAATGACTAGTGGCTTTGAACCAGCGACCTTGCTCTTAATAGTCCAACACTATCCAGCATTACCACCTGGGCTCCTGAAAACTTAAATAAGAAATAGAAAACAAACAACTTTGTCACAAAATTGTGACTGAAGACAGATCAATTCATGGAGTTTCAGGAGGGCCTGTGAGAGCATGAGCGGGACCTTCATTGGGATGTGCACACTACCGTATATCGTTGAGTGTGGCCCGGGGAGTGGATGCAAGCACACTGCTTGAGGGACAAGCTTTCCACTGCCAGTCAGCAGTAAGAAAGAACTCAATGGTGGCTGAATCTGTGGCCCCTCAAAATGGATGTAGCGTCTCCACATAGACTCTCACTGTGAGCCACAGCCTATTGCTCAAAATTTAAGCTCAAATACGACTTAAACGCCAAACATTCTGTTTCCTTAAAATAGGGTACTGCCAGGAACAGCTAGAAGTCTGCATGACCTATCAGATCTCAACGCCGATCTCAAATCACTTCACATGATCCATTCTACCAGGCATGTCAAGGACAACTAGAGGTCTGCATGAGCGAGCCCAAATCGCCTCCTCACTTACCCATTCCAGAGGCTGTGCCTGTATAACCTATCGACTAACACATTCCCATATGCCGTGGTTATGAAACCAACCATCATGCTGGAATAAGGACCAATCACGATGCAAGGGTCAGGGTCAATGGGAAAGCAAAATAGGGGCTGAGGGGAGCCAAGAGGGGTCGCTTCACTCAATCCCTAAACCTGATCTAATGTCACTAGACTGGGGTCTTCCTCACATCTCAAGGGCACCTGATTCATGATTGAAGTGAATTGTGCTTATTCAATCTTTGTTCTGCTTGCTGTCCTGCTGTGCTGCATCCTCTTCTTGCTTTTTTGTGCATGGCTCCCTCTGTTGTGGTGACAAATGGCTTGAGAGGGATTTGACATAGGGAGAAAGCCCACCCACATCAACTGTCACCAGAAGCAGACACTAAGTCCATTTCTCTCACCTCACAGAACTATGCACACCAGACACTGGTAGGGCTGTCTGGGAGGGGAACACTTAGTGCAGTGGTTCTCAACCTGTGGGTTGCGACACCTTTGGGAGTCATATGACCCTTTCACAGGGCTCACCCAATTCATAACTGTAGCAAAATTACAGTGATGAAGTAGCAAGAAAATCATTTAATGGTTGGGGGAGGGGGGCATCACCACAACAAGAGGACCTGTATTAGGAAGGTTGAGAACCACTGCCTGAGTGTGTTTAGGACTTTGCTGCCCTCAAGGTCATCAGACATTCCTGATGGCAGAGCCACTGCAGGAAGCCCTTCTGGGAAATGCCCTGAAGACAGGTCTCAACCAACTCCACCCTCACCCTCTGAGATCCTAATCATAGGATGCATGGAAATGCTCCCTGCCTCTTCGAAGGCTGTAAGTCCATGGGAGCAGAAAGCCTCCTCTTTCTCCCTTGGAGTGGTGGCTGGTGAGTTCAAACTGCTCACTTTCTGGCTAACATAACCCACAGACCAGCTCCCCCTGAGCTCAGTTTGGTTTGCCGCACAGCACACATTGTTTGGAACCTTCTGAAATAGCTATGCACATGTGCAGGTTGGGGGGATTTCGCACAAGATGCAGTTTTCCACCCTCTCTTGGCAAAAATAATTTTTGCAAAAGGCTTGTATTCTCTTCTGGATCTGAGTAGCAGCTACTCTCATGAAGTCATAGCACATACATTCATGCTACAGTCCTCCCAACTCCCAAATGTCTTACGCCGAGTCTGCTCCATGCTTTTCTGTGTCCTACATGGCAGCTGTAGGCACCCAAGGCATGGGCTCTGCAGCCTGGGTCCAAATCTCTCCTTCCCACTTCCTCACTGTGTGGTCCTAGGGTCATGACTTTAGAGTTGTATGAGCCCCTAATAAATTGTTAAAAAAAATGATCCTCAATTCTATCTGAATCCTTGCCATAGCTCCAAGTTGCCTTAATAAACACGAGCAAGAAAAGTACCTCTGGCAGCAGACCGCTCAGGTTCAAATCCAGGCTCTCTAACTTATTGACTATGCGACGTTGGGCAAACCTGGACCTCTCTGTGCTTCCAAAGATTCACTTTCCAAAAGGGAAGTCATAAGCCAACTTTTCTTATTCCTCACTGGGTTGCTTTGAAGATGAAATGAGACATCTGTCTAAAAATGCTTCTGACCATCCCTTGGTTCTCACAGCTCCACAAATGCTATGGATTATTGTTATAAGATTATGAATGATTTTTTTCCAAGGGTAGTGCAAAGATTAACATCAGTGCTACTTCTCTCTGACAAAATATCAATCCAAATTTCTAAAGAGCAGGGTCTGAACGGATGCGCTGTTAACAGCATCTTGCTTTTCTCCCATCACTTGTCACAGTAAATCTGATAAGAAATGCTGGGCTAAGGCTGGCAGCCAACCCCTCACTGGCAGCGTGCAGGACCTCAGGTTGTTGACAGGCCAAGGGGCATCACAATGGCAAGAGGAGACTCCACAAAGAGCCCCTGATTCCTCCCCCACGCCCTCCTTCCTCACGTTCAGGGTTAAACGTCAAAATACTATTTTTTTGTCACCTGGTGAAATAATGAGCCCCCATTCCCGTTGCCTTGGTATCATCAGAGCGCAACAGCCACGTGGGGTAATCGCTGTCTCCGTGTTAATGCTGCTCACTTCAAACATTTTCACAGGCCCTGGCGAAATGAAACCTGTGCTTTCTACCTAGGTGGAGTTTGAGGCGATTCAGCCCATTTGCTTCTGCTGAAGAGGCTACCTCAGAAAAACAGGAAATAAAAACATAGAGGGTGCCATTGACATTAGGTTTCTCATTCTCTTCCTTTCTTCCCTACCTTCCTTTCTTCTTCTTGCCCTTCTCTTTCTCTTTTCTTCCTTCCCTCCCTTTGCTCACGTGTTCCTGCCTGCCTTCACCTTCCATCTTCCCTCCCACACTCCTCCATTTCTTCTTCGCTCCTCTCTCCCCACCGCCACCTTTCTCCTTTCCTTCACTTCCTTTTCCCTTCAGCCTCCCAGTCTCCCTCCTTCACTCTCTCCCTTTGCTCCTTCCTTTCCCCACCTTGTTTTGATCCAGTGATTTGTACTCCTTTCTTCCTCTCATCCCACCCCTCCCAATTGCTGGAAAAACATCAGTTCCTTGTGGCGCTGGTTTCTTGGCGCCAGACCCTGTTCTTTGGGTGTTCACAAGTCTGTGTCCTGTGTGCAAACATAAGACAGACATATGATCAGGGTTGGACAGAAGATGGGATTTGACAGGTGTACTGCATCCCAAATCTCCAGGAGGCAAAGGTAAAGTCAGGCTCCTGCCTTTAAGGTTATGTCTCCCATTGTAACTGCATCCCACAGAGGCTCCTGCCTCCTGGCAACCTGAGGCCTGCTGCCTGCCTTCCTCTAGCTCCTGGGGAATTGGGGCAGCAGTGGCAAGAACAACAAAAATCCCCAGGAGTTGACAAGAAGGGAGGCTGCCTTGCTCGAGAGATGGCCCCCTCACCCACCTGCATGTTGTTGAGATGCAGGTTCTCATCCCTGTGGCTGGGCAAGAAACGCCCCCTCCCCAAACGCAGTGGCTTCAAACGAGGACCATCATCGTGTGGTTGCTGGGAGGCCACTGGGTGGTGCTTGGAGTCTCCCATGAGTTGGCAGTCACATGGGAGCTGGGGCAGGGGCCTCTGGTGACTCCAGTGCCTACATGTGCACTCAGAGGGCTGGAAGCTGAAGCTGGGTGCTTAGCTGGGTTGTTGGTTGGAGTGTCTCCACGTGGCCTTTCCAGGCGGCTCAGGCTTCTTTCAGCATAGTGTCCGGGTGCTGAGAAGTGTCCTGAGAGGTAGCACGTGGAGGCTGGACATTCTAAGGGTGAGCACTCAAGAAGAAGTCTTTGAAGGGATTTTTCAGAAGCTGTGAAGCACTTTGTGGGAGGGAAGGGGGTTGCCCAAACTAGATGTCACAGTGTCATCTTCTCCATAATCTATTGGTCACAGAGGTCATGGAACATCCCAATTTAAGGGGAAAGGGCATAGACTCTACCTTCCTATAGGTAACCTGTCAAGGAATTTGGGGGTCACATACGAAGACTGGGAGACCCTGGGTGGCACAAATGGTTAAGGACTCAACGTATCAAGAGGTGGGCAGCTGCACCCCTCAGAAGGAATAACTAATGGCCTGCTTCTAGAAGCCCACAGGCTTGAGAATCCTGTGATGTGTAGTTTCTCCCTGGCACCCAGGGGGTCCTCGGGAACCAGAACCAACATAAGAGCAATGGGTTGGGTTTTTGTTGGTTTTGTTTGGGCTAATATTAAAACGACTAGTATGAAATTATATATGTATTGTGTTTAACTCTCAGGACTCTGATTTTGCTGAAGTTGAACAAAACCGTCTGCCTCTTCTATGAACACCAGCCGATGGAGGCAAAGGGTGAGGGTCTAGAGGAAGAATGAATGTCCCATTCCCGTCCTTATGTTTCAGTTGTCCTTAAAGGGCACAGGGGACAAACCAGACGTCTTTGATATGATTTTAGCCTAATGATGTGCTAGTATGATGATGAGCAGCCTGAAAAGTGGTTTTAACTAATGTGATCCAATATTTGAAAAGTTGACGATTTCACATCGAATTTTATATTCTCAGCATCTCAGTTACAAACAGAAAATCAGGCCTTAAAATCCTTGCATTTCCCCAAGGCAACAACAGTCTGGAGCTAGAATTTGAATGTCCCCTGTGGATGAGCTGACACGTGCCTGTTAACCACAGTCCCCAACCATCCCTATTGCCCCCAAAACAGAGGTTGGCTACAAGTATCCTTTATCTATATGGCTAAATAGGTTAGTTAGTTTGGATTGGGTTGCTAGTTTTTCCTGTTTTGTTTTGCTTACTTTTGATTTTTTGGGGGCTAGGAAATGGTGTGTATTTTGGTACCATGTCTTCCAAAGCGAGAAAACCAAACCCAGTAAGCCAAGAAGGTCAAACAGTCTAGATTAATGATGAAAGGAGGAGCCCTGTTGGTGAGGTAGATTATGAGTTGGACTTCTAACTGCAACATCAGAAGTTTGAAACTCCCCCCACCCCCACTCCACAGGAGAAAGATGAGATTTTCTACTCCTGTAAAGATTTACAGCCTTGGAAACCCACAGGGGCAGTTCTATACTCTGTCCAAAGGGTTGCTATATGTCAGAATTGATTCCAGGGTAGTGAGGTTGTCTTGATTGATATAAATAATTTTTGGTGAGTATTGAAAAATCCAGTCAATATTATTTTTAATACACATCAAAGAAGGTCCACATTAATTGTTCCCACAACCCTGCCACATTCTTTCTTTATTCCCTTGCCTCCCACTCTCCTTTCTTCCTCCCTATGGTCTTTTATCTCATTCATTTTCTTTCAAGGGTTAGCCTAGGAGTGGGAAAGTCTGACTAATTCTTAACCAAAAGACTAAATTGGTTTTATTGTTGGTGTTATTACTTGGGTTAAATTTTTTTCTTTTCTCTTCTTCTATTGGTTTGCGTCATGTAACCCAGAAAATGGGGAAACATTTGGAACATCAAAACACTATCCTTTCTCAGTAGACTACAAGCATTAAAGGCAACAGAGATAAATACTCCAATAATAACAATAACATACAAGGATAGCTAGAGAGATAAATAGATAGATAGAAAAACCACAAAATCTGAGCAGTTGTGGGAAGGGGAATGGGAATAGCCCCATGAATAAATATAGGTTTGCCAGAGAATAGTTCTATATACATATTAGCATATACTACAAATATGACCATGAATATAATAGTGCATCCAGGAGGCATAGTTAGGAAATGTCTTAGCTAGAACAAAACCCCTTGAGGGAGCGTGTCCTAAATATCGGGGATCAGGAACATAGCTCTGAGAGACCTCAAGATCAATTGGTACAAACTAGCTCACAAAGACAATGTTCTGTATCCATCAGGGAAGTGACTGGGGTCTTCAAAAGCTAGTGAGTAGCAAACTAAAAGTCGGTTCTTGGTCTCACCCTATGTGTTGGACAGGGTTCTCTAGAGAGACAAAACCATATTGCTAGTAATTATATATAAATATATTTTTAAAGCTACATATGCAATACAAGAAATGAACCACTAAATTAATTACAGACAGATAACACAAGAAACTAACAGTTAAATTATAAAACAGTGAGACACTAGCTGTCCTTTAAGGCTTGAGAGCCGCCAGTTGCCAGTCCCTTTCTGTAGAGAGAGCTGGGCTATATATACCCAGGCAGCAAACAGCAAGGCAAGTCACCAACTGTCACCAACTGTCGGTCCCCAGCTCCAGAGACGAACATTCCAATCCTGTGGGATTAAATGGACCTCAATTTACAGCGACAGAGTCCACAAGCTAGGCATCCCACAGGTAGTGTACCCCTTTAAATTGAGGCATAGAACAAGCAAGGCGAGGCTCACGAAGCCATTTATCCCTCTGTCCTTTGATTAATCCTACTTGTGTTTATCGGCCAGGCTGGCACAATAAACTATTGCACCCTGTCTGGAGCGAATAACATTGAAGAAGCTCAAGATGCCTGGCAACAATTAGTCCAAATCAGTAATGGACTATGCGTACCTCAGCCTCTATGATGCTAAGGTCAGAAGAACTAAATGGTGCCTGCCTATGACAAACAGCTGCTCTGAAAGGGATCATGGTACATGGTCCTAGATAGAGTGGGGAGTAATGTGTAAGAAAACTGAAAGTCATACTACTACTACCAATAGTAATAATAATAATGGTAAAAGATGAGGTTTATTGGTTAGATAGACTAGTGAGATCCCCACTACTATGGTCCTTCATCACCCTTCAGGTCTGGAACTGAATTCAACCCCCTGAAAAATAGACAGGTTTATAAAGTGAACCTTATGAGAAAAGATTGCAGCCCTCAGTATGGTTTACAACTCAATGTCAAGAAGACACACATCCTCACAACTTGATCAATAGGTACCATGATAAATGGAGAAGTTTGTTGTTTTTTTTACTTGGTGTTATTTGTTGAAGTTGTCACGGATTTTTTGTCTTGATGAGGTCTATAATCAATGCTGTTGGAAGCTGCAATCATGAGATCAAATGACGCATTCCATATGGATACATTTGGTGCACAATACGTCTGTAGAGTGCTAAAAAGCAAGGATGTTACTTTGAGGACTAAGGTGCACCTTACCCAAGCCATAGTAATTTAAATTGCCTCATAAGTATGTGAAAGTCAGACATTGAATAAGGAAGGCTGAAGAAGAATTGATATGTCTGAATTGTGGTGCTGGTGAAGAATATTGAAAGTAACATGGACTGCCAAGGGAACAAACAGATCTGTCTTAGAAGAAGTATGGTCAGAGGGCTCCTTAAAGGCAAGGATGGTGAGACTTCCTCTCACATACTTTGGTCATGTTCTTAAGAGAGACTAGTCCCTGGAGAAGGACATCATGCCAGGTGAAGTAGAGGGACAGTGAAAGAGAGGAAGCCCCTTAAGGAGATGGATTGACAGTGACTGAAACAAGGGGCTCAAGCTTGGGAACAATTAGGAGAATTATTCAGGGCTAGGTAGTGTTTCTGTCTGTTTGGCATAGGGTCAATGTGGGTTGCAACTGGCTCAATGGCACCTGATAAGAACAACTACACCAAAATGAATCATAGCACTGAGGAGCACACATTCCTCAGAACCATCAAACATTCAAAAGCAAATAGGCAGTATTTTCCCAAGGCCAAATTCAAAAGGCAGGCAAGGTTAGGGGAGAAGGGTGAATGAAAACAGGAAGCAGAGTTTCAATGGCATGAGTGATATTACATTGCAGGAGATTGTCATCAATGTCACATAACAAAACGTGTATAAATTGTTACGTGCAAAGCTGATTTTCTCTGTAAACCTTAACCCACCTTACAATAAAAACTTTCTTTTTTTAAAACAAAGACACCATCGTTCATATTATAGACACAGCCAAAGAAAGATCTCCTGGACAATCCTAAAAGGATCTCCCAAATGATTTGGGTAGTTAGCCCTCCCCAGGGAGTTCTACCCATTGAAACGCTGGGCGGTTATGGCTGCAATTATATTTCAGGCCAGAAGAGGCAGCAGAGGCCTGGTTGTTCAAATGCTACAAAACTACCAGACAATGGGCAAACAGTTTCTTTCCACGGACGACTAGCGGCTCTGTCATATCCATGTCTGGTGTTCAACACTTGGCGACAGAATCCAGCCCGCTGGGTTTGGGTGGGGTCTGTTTCTCACCCATGCTTGGCTTGGGATTGTTCTATGGCATCCACAAAGTGGAGTCCTTTCCTTTCTGATGTCCCGAGAAAGCTGTTTTCTCCTTTTTCTCTCTCTGGCCCTCTTCCCAAGAACCCTGGGGTTCACTCTGCTTTCCTCTGGTTGATGTTTCTCAGGCAGTTACTTGACCTCGGTTCATCTACTGCAGGTGACCATTAGCAAGTAACTGTACCGTCCTTGGATGGTATTGTTCATGAGCTAGGCTGCGAACTACGGGTTAAAGGTTTGAGTTCACCCAGAGGTGCCTTCCAAGAAGGGCCTGGTGCTATGCCTCTGGAAAAAAACCCACCCCAGCCATGGAAAATTCTAGGGACCGGACTTCTCTACCACACTTGGGCTCTCCATGAGTCCGAGTTGACTCAATGGCAATTGGTTGCTGGTATTCCTGTAAGTAGAAGACAACAATCTTTAAGCAGTCCCTCTTGGATTCATGGGAGGAGGATGGCTTCCTCTGAGAGAACTTCTCAGGGCTCCAAGGGCTCAATGATCTTACAAAAAATGAGAGAAATGATGAGCCTGATGACAGATGATATTGCTATGCAGGCCTCGTTTCAGGATGCTCAAGTTTCCAGGTCTTTCCCTGACTCACAGTGTAGCCCTGTGAGGTTCCAAATAGAAGGGCACCCTTGCTCCCAGGACCTGGAGCCTTGTAGCTGAGCAGAGCAGTCATGATGAGAAAGAGGACCCAAGGGGGAAGTCAGGGGGCTGCTTCACTTGTCTCAGTGTCAAGCAAACAAATGTTTTGGCAGGAAATTTCTCTTCAAGAGTGTTCTGATTTCTTGAAGGAAATATTTTTCTGAACCATTTCCTCAGGGGAAAACCACTCAACTACCTCGGGAAGGAAGATTTTTCTCCTTCCAAGCTTACCAGGCTGTGCTAACTCACAGAGGAGGTGTGACTAGCAGGCAATGAAACTGATTTCCAGACTCCTATGAAAATCAGCAAGTGCTCGGCTGCTAAGTGAAAGGTCGGCAGTTGGAAAACCCCAGCTGCTCTGCAGGAGAAAGTGGTGGCTGACTGTGTCTGACAAGATGACAGCTTTGGAAACCCAATGGGGCAGTTCTCCTCTGTGTTCTACAGTTGCTTTGAGTTGGAGTGGACTTGACAGTGATAGATCTGATCTTTTTCCCCATGAAAATCAACTTTCACGAATACATGTGCATTCATGGATGTCTGTGTCTGCTTTGGCATGCATGTGCACATATGTGCCTATTTGCACGTGGATGAATACGTCTGTGAATGTGGGTGTCTCTATTTACTTTGCCATGTGTGTGCACATGTCTGCCTTTGTCAGTATGCATGCGGGCTCAGGCAGCATAAAGAGATCACAGAGAAACTTGGAGAGAAAGAGAAAAGTAACCTATTTTCTCATGGGTCTCCCATACCTGACGGTCTACTGGCATCCACCGCCACGAAGACCAGAGGTCACTTCATGCCATGTGTCCAGCTGCACATTGCTGGTTGAGGTCAGTCACCAGGGAGGCAAGTGAGACTGGCCTCGCCAACCTACCACCCACCTGCAGGAGTGATTCCCACCATCTGTCCTGGAGCCCCTCCCACCTTACTCAGCCTCCCTAGACCTTGAGTGAAAGGCGTTTCCAACGTTTTTACATAAAGATTTCTGAGATTGACTGAAGAAATAATTTCATTTGACAAAACAAGAAGCTTTGAATTTAAAGATTTGAGGCAAGTGCCCTTCAGAGAGGGGCCACAGGACGGGGCCATGCTCCCTTCCGGTATGCACAGGGGTTGCTATGAGTTGGAACCAACTTGATGAGCACCTGCCAGCAACAACAACAACCAGAAGTTGTCCAAACTTCTGTGGCCTCAACTCGGAAATGAGAATATTATTATTGCCTCCTAGAAAGAACTCAAGGTATGTACAATTGGTTAATAGGCGTTTGGAAAGTGAGTACATTAAGTGGACTGATGACATTGATAAGGCAATAAGAAACTGAGAAGGCTTCACTAACAGGTGCTTTCACATCTGTAACCAGTAGATTCCTTCCTTCTTCATCTCTTGCCATCTTAATCAGCTCCCACACTTTCCAGGCAGCTTGAGGGATTAAATGTTCAGTCTGATCCTATTATAAGCCTCAGCCTCAGAATCAGAGGCTTTACCTGAGGTTTGAGGAGCTATACTGGGAATGAGGGAGAGTAACCTGTCTTTTCTATTGCTCTCCTATCGCTCCCTCTTCCCTAGCCCTTCCCTGTCTCTGGGCCTGCCTTTCCTCCCTAGAGCATTGGCTTCCGGGAGAAGGGGATGGAAACAATGAGCACAATGAGCACATTCCTGACCAGGCCTCTTACCATGCTATGTTCCAACCCTCTCTTGGAAGGGCCTCCACGAAGTCCTATTATGTCATCTCACAATAACTTGTTAGATACCATTGAGTGAGCTCCTGACTCATAGCAAAAGTACACACAAGAGATTGAAGCACCACCTGGTCCTGCACCGTCCTCACAATGGTCCTTGTGTGTGAGCCCATGGTTGCAGCAGTGTGGAGGAGATCCTCTCCAAGAAGGCTGCCAGTGGGTGGGAGGGGCTGCAGCTTTCAGAGACTTTGGAGGATGCCAAGGTGGATAGTTCACGGCGTATCATATGAGGTCAGTCAGCGGGCCTTGGGGGCCCTTCCCATTATCCATAGATATATGAAATAAATGGAGGCCCTCAGCAAGATGGGCTGCAGACACCTCCAGGACTCACTTGATCCTTGGCAAGCTCCCTTAGCCTTAGGACACCACCTGCTGGAACTGTGGCTTTGCTGCCTCTCCTGGCTCTCAACTTCCCTCCTAGAGGACTCCAGCCACCCTTCTCCTTCCAGATCCTTCCAGCAGGAGGCAGATATTGGTCTCTATGCTTTTGCATGTGGCCAGTTTTCTAGGGACAGATCAGCCTCTCCCAAGAATTTGGGTTCACCAGAGTGAGCGTGCCCACAAGTCTGCAGAGCGTACGGCCAGGCCTCTGAAGAGAGAACTGCTGGAAGATTTGCCCCTTTTCAAAAGCGCTAATTCCACAGTTGAGAGCTCGTCTCCTGGGGACTCAGCTTGAGTCTCAAGGAGCACATCCCCTTTGACACTGCTGGCAACTCGAGGTGCTGTGGGTCATTTTCTTGCCTTTGAGGAGTGCAAGGGAAATGCTACAATATGTCCCTTCACATGAACCACCAATCCTTATCTGGACAACTCTCTGAGATGACAGGGATGAGAGGGAGATGTTCCTGGGGCACGCTTTCACCTGCACATCTCTCAGGTGAGTCAAACATTTGACCCCCAAAAGTTGAGTATGATGGTGAGAGTTCAGGCTGGGAGATAGAGTGTCTGGGTTCAAATCAAGAGACTGCACATCTCAACTCCCATGGTTCTCCTGCATAAAACCCAAGCCAAGCAGTTTATCACTTCCCGGCTGAGTATCCTACTGAGGCCAGCTAAACTCATTCTTTGCTGATGACAACGTTGCTTGTACCAAATGGCTTTGCCATGTAGCCCTTAGCAATGGCCAGAAGGGCTGCTCATCAAACCGCAGAGCAGGGCTTCTGGCGCACACGTTAAGAAGGGGGCTATTCACAACAAGGTCAGTAGTTCAGAACCCACTAGCTGTTTCTCTGGAGAAAAACTGTGGCTGTGTGCTTCCATAAAGATGCCCAGCCATGGAACCCCCCTGGAGAGGGCCATGATGAGCTGGAGTGAGCTCTACAGGAGTGGGATTTTTTACTGTGGATGTAATCCCACCTGGGCAGAGATTTTCTTTGTGACTTAAAGAGGCTGTACCTTACACCAATGACTTGGCTGATACAAAAGGATTCAATTCAACACTGAAGCAAACCAACTCCAAGGGAAGAAGGCAGCTGCCATGCAGAGAGCTCCAAGGACCACCAACCATGGAGGTCATTGAAGCCAAAACAAGAATACCGCCCGCCAGCCCTCAGCCCCCAGGGATGGACAAAGAGAGCGTGCCCATCAAGCTGGTGCACTGGCATGATGCTGTCAGCCTCCGGTGCTGTGAGAACATTGACTTTGGTGTGTTAAAGGCACCCACTTGCGGTATGTTTGTGATGTCAGCGTGTGGAAACTATGGCAAGCCCCCCTCCCTGCCTCACAGCAGCAAAGCCTCGGCATTAAAACCCTGTGCCTTCTGTGGCGCTTGCCAGCTGTGAGAGGGCAGGAAATGCCCTTGGCTTTTCTGCTCCTTGTTGCGACCTCCCTCTGAGGCAGGGAGCAGAGGATTTGAGGTTGGAATCTGTTTTGTTTCATCACTACCCTTTGTCATCTCTCTGAACACTGTCATGTGCTCCTCACCAGTGCTTCGCCCTCTCTATCACCACGCCATGTGCTCTTTAAAACATGCACACACACACACACACACACACACACACACACACACACCTAATGTTCACATTTTGAGGCACATTTGTCTTTAATTCACTAATAATAACAATAATTATTCAAAGCCACTTTACCATCTGAAAAGAAATCTCTATGCATACACTTAGATCATGGATGCCAACTGCCTTCTTAACAACATTTCCCAATGAAATATTCAGCAGCGATTATATTAAGCCTGAAGCTGTTCATCCAGTTTGTGTTAATCAAAACAAAAACAAGAGACGAAGGGATCCAAAAGGACATGTAAGATCATAGACTGAAAGTAGCCCCATCGAGCACCAAAGGCTTGTCCAGAAGGGCAGAGCCACAGGGTAAAGCTACATCTCTCTGGAGTTGCTGGCATTTAACTAGATGCAAAATGTCAGCGCAGGAAATGGCTTGCCCAATGCAAATACTAACAAGGGAGGCATGTGTTCCTGTGTAAATGGAGCTTTAGCCAATCCGGGCCTTCAGGATCCAGCTCCCATCGCAGCATCCACGGGAAGCACCAGGGGAATGTTCCGTTTGCTTATTTTCCCTCTCTTTGCTAAGAAGAAAAAGAGCCTTTGTGGCCTAGTGGCTACAAGTTGGGCTGCTAATTGCTATATCAGCAGTTTGAAACTACCAGCTGCTTTGTGGGAGAAAGATAAGGCATTCTGCTCCCATAAAGAGTTCGAGTCTCAGACACTCACAGGGGCAGTTCTACGCTGCCCTATAAGTTGGCTGTGAGTCAGCATGGATTCGATGGCAGTGAGTTTTCTAAGAGTAAGAAGTATCTAGGGGTGTAAACAGTTAATGAGCTCTGCTATTAAGGGAAAAGTTGTCATTCCCAACCCACTTAGAGGAGCAGTGAAAGAGAAGCCTGGCAATCTTCTTCAGAATCCTCGGCCATTGAAAAGTTTATAGAATGTATTGACCTAGGTTGTTAAATAGATACAGGTATATGGTGGAGCATACAGGGACCAATGTCATAAAACGGGGTGGGGGTGGAAAAAATCTCTGAGACAGATGCAAAAACAGTGAGGGAATGAGTTTTTGAGGCTGGGGGATCAGGACCATCGTCTCTGGGATTTTCAAAGTTCCTGAGCAATCAGGAAAGGGGCAACAGTTGGTCTCTCCCCATCCAGAGGACAGCAGAAGAGGAGAACTGATTGGGCACAATGAATCAATGACTAGTGACTCAAGCAATGATCACCCTCCACCACTGGAGACCAGAAGAACTAGATGGTGCCTAGCTCTCACTATCGACTGCTATGAAAGAGATCACATTAGAAGGGCTTGATTAGAGTAGAAGGGAAATGTGGGGCTAAACTCAAAATCATGATTGTCGCGCGCCAGGTCTCGCCAGCAAGAAAAGACGCACCACAACAGGATTCTTCCACAAGCATTTAATTTTTCATAATGCGGTAAAAGACCCCGAAACCCCAAACTACTGCTGCTTATATATGCTCTATGGGGACGTGCTGTGCCCTGATTGGTGCATTTGCCAAAACCTCATGCATTGATTGGTGAGTTCGCCAGAACCTTCGTTTGCATACTCCAGGGTGGAGTTATGACTACGTCATCTCAGCATCACGCATGCGCTAAGTGGTTGTTTATCACTTAGTTGGACCACCGCCCTGACTGCCCGGCGCCATCTAGTAATGGCGGCGAGAGCTGCGGCTACCCACATCACGAGAGCTGTGGCTTCCCACATCTCGCGAGAGCTATGGCTTCCCACATCTCCTCCTTTCTTTTTTATTTTAAGCCTAATCCATCGATCAATTCCAGAGCCTCCATCAGCTCCAAAAGATCAAGATGGATATAAAGTCCATCGATCCATCCCGGAGCCTCCAGCAGCCCCAGGAGATCAAGATTGATATAAAAACCCAAATCTGGTCACCCTAATGTGTGCAATGAGCAAAGCTCCACATGGTGCAAGGGCTGACCAAGATCCAATTTCTGTCACTCTTCCCAGTGCAATGGGACAATTCCCTTGGGGTGCAGGAGCTGACAACTTATGGGGGTTAATTTTCTCTTAACAAAGAAAGCCAAAGATCATGGGAACCACCGCGCTCAATCGCTAAGAGCGCCTGCGTGATGATGACTTTGTCACGTTTTTGCTGGGCTTTAAGCTTGCAGAGCAACCATAGCAACAACACTCCTCCACAGCACATTATTGCAGCAAATGTAAACACCCCCACCCACTCTTTAAAGTAGGAAAAGGCAGTAGAAAGCCAAGAAGTAAAATCTCCAACAGTTATGGGTTTCATTCTTGTGCCATTAAGAGTCGTAATCTGCATCCGGAGTTGTTCTTGAAGTTCTTCCAGCTCAGCTGTCCATTGTCCTGTAAGATACTGGGATATATTCTTGCTGCTAAAAGAAGACTCATTCAAGAATTTTAAAGGTGTTATGCACAAATTAGGTGTTGAAGAAACACAACTTAATTGCACCATGCTCGTAAGAGTATCCACTTGGTGTTGTAATAAATCAACTCTCTGGTTCACTAACAGTAAACCAGACATTAATCGAGCATCCAACATATGAACTGTAGATAAAGCTTCTGATGTAGATTGTGTAATATTGCTAATGACATTTGCTGTCATTACTTGATTAGACATAGCCAATCCTGCTGTAACCGCTGCTGCAGCTGAGATAGTAATAGCTGTAATAATTGCTGCGGTAATGCCAAAATCTCTTTTATATCTATAAAGTGTAGCAATAGGAAAAGTATTGGGATCTGCTTCAACCGGTACAGGTATCATAGTGGGAATCTTTACTATCAAGGCAAATGCCTCAGAGCCATTCCAACATTCAGCAAGCCAACACTGACTGCTAAATCTATTACATGAAGCTTCCCAAAATGTATCATTTGCATGACTAAAGTTGAATGTTAACAGAAAGAAAAATGGGGGCTGGACACAAACAGGTGATGGCTGAAATTGCACTCTTGATATATTAACCATAGTATTTACTTTCAGCCTCTTTGTAGTGGTATTGTATACACCAGTGACATTGTATGAAGTATCATTAATTCCAAACATTTTTGCAAAAGGAGTTACTATCGTAGATGCTCCACGTTGATTATATACCATCCATTCATACCATGGCCAGGTATTATCAGGACCAGTGGTATTAGTATTACTATTCCATTTTGCTTTACCTAAAGTCGGAGTCATATCAAAACCTGGTATAATAGGGTTGCTCCGATAATTTGGAGACTGACATTGAGTAAAAGTAGGCGGAAAACTTTTTTCAGGTGAGCAACTAGGTAATATGACACGTCTGGTCACATTAGGTGGCACTACTGATCCATTAATGGGCCCAGAGGGCCTGGATCCTTCACGAATCACCATAAGTGTTGTTGTATTTACACGTTTTCCTTTCTCAGAGGTGCCACTTCCACCTGTAGCACCTTGTGCAACTTTCATAAGGGTGGATATAATATTATTAAATGTAGAGTCTCCAGAAGGATCCACCCAATTGACTAAAGATCCATTTCTTACAGATATACAAGGTGCACTAGTATTGATGGTGGTAAAACACAAACTATATGCCAATGTAAAATTGCTTGCATTATATACTTTAGGAGGCTCCCCTCTAGGCGTAATACATGGTATTCCCAAATCACATTGCGTTGATAAGAATAAGGGTAATATTGACGCATTCGAGTGTATGGGAATAGGTACAGGCCAAGTTTTAGCTATGGCCCATAAAAAAACTCCTTTAACTATTGGGGTCCATATTACCATCAGTATCAGCAACATTATTAGGTTGATCATCGTCTTCTTCATTCTTCCTGCTCGCACGATCTTCATCCTCCTTAATTAATCTCACCAGTCTCTCTGGCACCCAGATGGGGTTTTCTTCTTTCTGTGGAAAAACACAAATTGCTCCCCTGGACCTGATTAATATGGGGTCCGGGCCATACCATTTGTTGTCTAGGACATTTTTCCATCGGGCCATTTCCTTTGGTGGCTTTGGCCATTGTCCATGTCTGTCTGCAGCTGATTGGCCTTTCTCATCCAGATTTAAAAAAATTTCAGTTTCTCCCTATTGAGTAAGATGCTGGCAGTTGGTTTTTCATATATGTCCCTGATTCCATTGAGAATTTCCCTTCGATTCCTATTTTTTAGTATTTGTATCTAGAATGGCTGTTAGATATTATCAAATACCTTTTCTGAATCAATTGAAATGCTCATGTGGTTGTTTTTCTTTTTTATATGGTAGATCACATTCATTATTTTTCTCATTTCAAACCATCTTTGCATCCCTGGAACCAATCTCACCTGCTGTGGTTCTTTTGCTTAGCTTTTTGATAGATTGTTGGATTCTGTTGGCCAGGATTTTGAGATTTTGCCCCTATATTCATAAGGGATATTGGTTTACAGTTTTGTTTTGTTTGAAATATTTATTTCTGTTGACAAATAAATGAAATTTTGTCTTAAAGCATGGTGCAGCATGGGTAACAATGTTCACTCACGGTACTCACATGTGGGTGTATCTGCATGTGGGCGGACCCACCTAGAGACAGATAGAGGAGCGGTGTCTTGGTTCCTAAGAACATTGGTAACACAGAAAAATATGAGAAAAAAGACAAAAAGGATGGTAATAGAAATAAATTAATAAAAATATCTATTAAAGGCAACAAAAGAGAGACAATGGGAAGAAAACATAAAATTTAAATTTACAAGACATATTTTTGTTTTAAATTCTATACCATTGGCTAAATTAACTACACCATCAATAAAATTGCCTTATGCCCAAGGGGATGATTGATAATGTTCTCTAACAGAAAATAACAATTATATCTCTGAGGTGAACCAGAGCCAGATGAACCATAAATATGTGAATGGATTTTGCGCTTGCACTTAATTCTAGCCTCAATCTAAGTACAATTAGTTCTTATGAAATGGCCCTATTTGATGCTCGTCCTCATGAAGAAATCACTCAAGACATGAATGCTATAGGAAAGTGTAATGAAGAAACTAGATGGTGCCCACCTATCAGAAAAAAATAGCCTCTGGGGTCTTAAAAGCTGGTCTTAAACAGCCATCTAAGTGAGGGATCAACTAAGTCCATGTGGAAGAAGCACACCAGCCTGTAAGGTCCTAGGATTTTAACTCATGAAATTCAAATCTGAAGGAGGGAATGATATCAGCTTCAATTATGAACACCTGGTTTTAAGGTTGTGGATAACATTTGCAAGCTCTGGGGAATCCTCTCTGACCAGAGCCATGGGATGTGAACAGCCCTGTTATCAGACAGATAGCATTGTAAAATTGGTTATTGCAGATGTATTTAAGTTAAAATTTATATATCTCCCTTTTGACTCATTTTAAATATATTCCAGTTCTTTTAACCTCTGCTTTCTTTTCTAGAGCTTTTTAAAATCTGTTTTCTTTGTTATTGTTGTTAGGCTTTTAAAAATACATTTTTCTGTATATGAAATCCAGGATAACTAAATCTATATAGACAATGGTTTGGGGGCTATGGCAGGGGAGGTTGGGGGAAATAACATGAATACAATAAAGAAAAAATGTTCTAAAATTGATTGTGGTGATAATGATTATTACAATTTATCTTAATATAATTGAGCTATTGTATGGCATGTGAGTCATATGCCAATAAAAGTGTTTTTGTAAATGAATTAAAACAATTTTTCCAAGCTGTTCTCAGCCTGCTAATTGTTTCTGTCTTGGAAATTTCAACGACAATATGTTCCAGTGTTTTCTTTTGGGATCTGTGGTGTTTTGGGTTCTCTCTGCTTCCTGGAGAATTATTTTCTCCTCCTCTGTTCTGTTAAGGAAGTATTATTCCGGAATTTCTTATATGGATAGAATCCCACTTCATTCTTATGTTTTCTTCAGATTCTTTTGTTCTTTTAGCTGATTGTATCACTCATAAATTGGAGTTAAGAGATATGCCTTCAAACTCACCAATTCAGGTTTCCATTTCTTCAATTCTCTTACTCTGTTCTTCTAAATTGTTGCCTAATTCTCTTATCTTAATATTTTCTGCATTTCTTTTTAGAGGTTTTTGTTGAAGATATCTAGCTTTTCTATTCTGACCATTGTTCTCGCAAACTCTTTGTTGAAAGTACATGACAACATTTTTCTGAATTCAATTTATGATAGTTTCAGAGCCTGTTCTTTTTAAGAAAATTCCTTGAGATCTGAGTGTTGTTCATTTGTTAATCCTTCTTCTGATGAATCAGGAGTGACTGCTGCCACTGCAGCATCGTGGCCGGGTATTACGGTTGGGAGGGCTGCTAGATTTTGTGGGAGTCGATGACTTTGTTGAGTAGTGCCAGAAATGAATAATAGAAGAGGGACGGGGGAGGGAAAAAAGGCTTTGGGCAGTAAAAGGCTGTACTAAGAAAAGTTGGGAGGGGGAGGAACACTGTACTTGAGTGTATTCTTCCCTAAGGCCTAGAGCTTCTTAACATAGTCCGTCAAAGCACAGGCAATCTTCAGGAAAACCATCATGGTGCCAAGTTTGTCCTTGGGATAGCCTAGGCTGGTCCTTTGGGACCTATGCTCCGGGAACTGTGCAGGCCAGCTTGCTTGGAGAGCTGGAAGCCACATGGGACCTGCGTGCTTATTACACGTGAAGCTTTGGACCCTGCTCACAATGATAGTCTTTGAGGAGTGGAGCTGGGTTGCTGTAGCCAGCAGTGCAGAATGGAGCTACAGATGGGTAGCAGGAGACCACTGGGCGCCTCTTCAGTGGACCTGCTCTTTCCTTCCCTTCTCTGCTTGCTCCCACAGTCTCTGATATATGGAAGCCTCCTTTTACTTCACTTTCAAGCCATTGTCTGAGATCACAGGCCACCTGTCTTTTCTTAGGGCCTAGTCTATCCTGGTTGTTACATAAGGATCTACCTGTGTGTATGTGTTCAGTTGGACATGTTCTAGTCCCCTTTCTTTAATGTTTTTAAAAGTTTCTATAGAACTGGTGTCAGCACTTCTGAATTTTTTATGAAATATCCCAGTGAAGCCATCTTGCCATTGACTTTTCTTTTTATATATATTTTTGGTCTTTTTTGAAGGGGTGGAGCAGGGGGTTAATCACATTCTGAATTGCTTATTTCATAATTACTCTGCTTAAACCTATTTCTATTCATATTAGTTTAGGTATGTCGTATATTTTCAGGAATTTGTCCCATTCATCTGCACTTTCAAATCTGTTGCAGTTCTTTTTCATAGTGTTATGATTCTTTATTCAATGAATATGTTGTGTTGTCTCCAGATTCATTTCTTTTGATTATTTGCCCTTCCCCCCCCCCCCCCCCCCAGTATATCCAGTAGTTTGTTTCAGTGATTCTTTTCAAAGAACCAACTTCTGGTTTGATTGATTTTTTTCTGTTGTTTAACTGTATTCTATTTCATTTCTTTCTCACTGGTATTTATTATTCATTTCAGCTAGTATCTTTGGCCTCTTGCTCTTCCTTTCCTTTTTGTTCAAGTTTTCATTTAAACAATTGATTTTCATCCATCTTTTTAAATATGGGCATGTATTGCTATGAATTTCCCTCTGAGAATGGTTTGCGCTGTGTCACAAAGGATTTGGTATGTTGTGCTTTCCTTTATATTTGATACCAAGTATATTTTTATTTCACTTTTAATTTCTTACATAGAGAAATTGTTTTCTAGTCGTACAATATTTAATTTTGGTATAATAATAATTATTCATTTTTATTCTTCCTGTGATTGATTTCTTACTTCATACCATTATGGTCAGAAAGTATGCTTTGTATGATTTTAATGTTTTAAAACTTGAGATTTGTGGCATAATCTGTAGTTGGTTCTGGAAAAATTATCCTGTGAAAATGTCTGCTGATGATGGTTGGAGTGTTCTAAGTTAAATTGGCTTATGATTTTCTTTATGTTCTTAATGTCCTTATTGATTCACTTTTTAAATGTTCTGTCGAGAACTGAAATTGAAGGTTTCAAAACTACAAATATTAATAGCGGCACTGTAATTTTTTTCTTTGATATTAGTGTTTGTGTCATGTTTTTGGACAGGTTAGGTGAATATATGCTAATAATTGTATCTTCTTGAAGTATTAGCCCTTTTATTATGTAATAGCCTTTATCAGTATGACCACACTCCTTTTTTTGGGTGCTGGTTGCACGGAACATTTTTTCCATCCTTTATTTTCAGTCAGTTTGTGTCCTAATTGAATGTGTGTTTTGTGTAGGTAACAAAAGATGAATCATGTTTTTTATCCAGTCTATCACTCTGCCTTTTGTGTAAATATTTTGGCTATTTACATTTTCTTCATTCTTTTAGCTAATTGGGTTTTGAGTTTCTTTTATCTGGTTTCTCTTTTTATCAATTTTCCTGTTATTTTTTGTATTTAGCATCTTTTGTTATGAGCTTTAATTCCTCTTTACATATTCTCTTAGTGGTTACTACAAATATTATACTATACAACATGCAATTACAGTAACATTTAGCATGCAATCAACAATGAATGTGAAATATTAAGTATTCCTGGTTTACTGTTCCCTCTCCTTTTTCTGTTGGTGAACCTCCAGTGACAGTAATGTACACCCTACATCCAGTAGTCGTAATATGTACTTATTTTCTGAGATCTCTGTCTGACTCCTTCCTCCCCCTTTGTGTACATTTGAGTGTTTGATTAATGTTCTTTCCTTTCCATTTAGAAAACTTCCTTAAGTACATGTAGGGCTGGTCTGGTATTGCCAAATTCCCAAGGCTTCTGGTTATTTGGGACTCTTCTTCCCTGTTTCAAAGAAATGCCTTGACTTAGTGCTTTTCTGTTGTTTCCTTTTTAATTAAAGTAGGGCGATGGCATCTATCGGTTGGCGTGTGTCACATATTGGTATAAGGAGCCCTGGTGGTGCAGATTGGTGTGATACTGCTAACCACAAGTCAGCAATTCACATCCATCTTTCTCTGTAGGGGAAAGATCAAGCTATTGCTCCCATAAACATGTACGCTCTCAGAACTCTAGGGTAAAAAAAGAAACCAAGAAACCATGGGGAGCAGTTTTACTCTTCCCATAGGGACACGAACAGTCAGAATCAACTTGAAGGCAGTGGGTTTTTACCTGTTGTTATGGAATTAAAGAATTTCCGATTTATTACCAAAGGTTTATAATTCATTACTGTGCTTAGATTTCTGGTGTTCAAATTGTGCCAGACAGGTCAACCTATCTGCTAAGTTTTTGCACTGCACCATCATTGTTTTGGTTGTTTTATTACGTGGTTCCTGAGATACTCCAGATTTACCTTGTACATTGCTGCCATTTACCCCAGAATCAGCCATTTCTCCAATGACTGCCGGTTCATTTGACAAGAGAATGATTCTTGAGGTCGATTAGGTTACCAGATGGGCTCATTGCTACAGGGATATCCTTGCTTGTTGGCTGAACTCAGTGTCTTACACTCATTCTACAGAAGGAGAAATAGCATGACCTTTCCCCCTGCGTAGCGCCCATTCTTTTCCAAATTTTAGCGTAAAGTTTCACTGTAATTTACAATGCATATTGCAAAGCACAACAACCATGCTTCTTCCCTTTGTCGCTGAATTTTCCTCCAATTTAGCTATCATTTTAACTTTCTTTCTCTTTCTCTCAGCTGGTAATCTTTGTTTTCTCGATGAGGCTGCCCTTGGCAAATATAAGATTTTAGTCAGATCGCTTTCAGTGGCAGTTTTTACTGCTATTGTGGACACTACAATGGATTTATCAAATGTTCTTTCTCTTTAAGCATCATTTCAGCTTTTTCTTTTTTTTCCCCAACTGTCCATCTTGATTTTCCTGGTGAGGCTGCCTTTGATAAAAGGAAATATAAGATGGTAACCCGCTATCTTTGGTTTGATACTTTTTTCTGCTGTGTATTTTGCTGGACACCATAATGGCTTTCTGTGGCCTCTGTAAGAAACCCAGAGTCCTTTGTTCTTAATGCTGTGATAGACCTGAGTGGACTTGCTACTTCACAAGACTTTCCCCAGATTCCTTATCACCTTCAACATCCACAGCCACCCACTTAAGCAAGTGATAACTTAAAAACAGTAGTCTGACTTCCATCCTTCCAGAGAGCCACCAAGTAGACGTGCTAAGGCCCTGCTGCTCCAGCTCAGGCTCCACACATCTCTACCAGTTGTAATGGACTATGCTCCTAGGTTTTGTGTTACTAAATCTCAAGACAGAGAGACTTCGACTCGTTGTATATCAGGCATCAGCTTTCTCACACTGCTGAGTGGTGTGGATGTGTCTAAAGGAGTCCTAGTGGTACTTAGTGGCTATGTTTGGGTGCTGTTAAAATCTAGGTCAGTCGTTAAAACCCATCAGCCAGTCTGTGGGAGCGAGATGAAGCCGTCTGTTCCTGTAAAGATTTTCCACCTCAAAAACCGAAAGAAGTAGTTCTCTGCCCTATATGGTCGTTGTGAGTCAGAATCAACTTGTTATCAGCAGTGGACATTTTCAGAATACCTATTTGGAATATAAGAAGAACCACACAAGAAGCAGGCCACCAGATAAATATGACTGTGGATGTTGCTTCCAAGATCCGTGCTGCCCAGTGGAAAGGGAAATGAGCTGCAAGTGCACACAGTTGACGCATCCCACTGCCGACTGCGAGGCTGGCAGTTTGAGTCCACCCACATTGAAAGGGATATTGAAAGAAAGACCTGGTGATCTACTTCTGAAAAATCACCATCGAAAACCCTGTGAAGCACAGTTCTACCCTGACACCCATGGGATTGGCAGTACTACTCAACCGGGTGCCTAGCAAGACACCATTCTTTGTGGGATTTTTCCTATTTTAATTACCATCCATTGCTTTTTATTTTTTTAATCATTTTACTGAGGGCTCGTACAACATTTATCACAATCCATACGTACATCCATTGTGTCAAGCACATTTGTACATTTCTTGCCATCATCATTCTCAAAATATTTCTTTCTGCTTGAGCCCTTGGTATCAGCTCCTCATTTTTCCCCTCCCTCCTAACCCTTCTCCCTCATGAATCCTTGATAAATTTATAAATTATTATTATTTTGCCATGTCTTACACTGTCCAGCATCTTCCTTCACGCACATTTCTGTTGTCTGTCCCCCAGGGGGTGGTTATATGTAGATCCTTGTGATCAGTTCCTGCTTTCGACCCCTCCGTCCCTCCACCCTCCCTGTTTCGCCGCTCTCACCACTGGTCCTGAAAGGGTCATCTGTCCTGGAGTGCCTCTGTTTCCAGTTCCTGTGTGTACCAGTATACATCCTTTGGTCTAGCTGGATTTGTAAGGTAGAATTGGGATGATGATAGTGGGGAGGAGGAAGCATTGAAACTAGAGTAAAGTTGTATGTTTCATCATTGCTACACAGCACCTTGACTTGCTCATCTCCTCCCTGCGACCCTTCTGTGAGGGGATCTCCACTTGCCTACAGATGGGCTTTGGATCCCCACTCTGCACTGCCCCTCAATCACAGTGATAATAATATTTTTGTTCTTTGATGCCTGATACCTGAACCCATCAACATCTCATGATCACACAGGGTAGTGTGCTTCTTCCATGTGGGATTTATTGCTTCTCAGCTAAATGGCCTCTTTATTTTTAAGCCATTAAGACCCTAGGTGCTATATCTTTTGATAGCCAGGCACTACCAGCTTTCTTCACCACATTTGCTTACGCACCTGTGTTGTCTTCAGCGATCGTGTTGGGAAGGTGAGCCTTATGGAATGCCAGTTTAATAGAACAAGTGTTCTTGCATTGAGGGAGTACTTGAGTAGAGGCCCAATGTCCATCAGCTACGTTAATACTATAAATATATGCACATAGATCGATTATTTCCCCATTGTCATATATAAATATGTTTGCATATGTACATGCCTGTATTTAGACCTCTATAAATATCCTTTGCCTTCTAGTTCTTTCCTCTATTTCCTTTTACTTTTATCTTGTCCCTCTATCATGCTCAGCCTTCATTTGGGTTTCAGTAATTCCTCTCAGTTACATTACCCTTGAACAAGCCCTACCAGGCCTTTTACACCCTCCTCATCACTGATTTTGGATCACTTGTTATTCCATTGTCCCTGGGATTTATTAACACCACTTCCTTTCCCCCACCTCTCCCTCTACTATGTCCCCTGGAACCTTCGGTCCTGTTGTTTTCTCCTCCAGATTGTTTATCCAGACTCTTTTATCTAGACAGACCTGCAGAGATAATACTATGCACAAACCAAGACAGAGCAAAACAAAGCAACAAAAAAGAAAATAGCTCAAGGTCTATTGACATTTAGGAGTGTTTTCTGGTGGAGTCTGATGGAGTGCCACACCATGGCCCCAAAGTCTATTTTTGGTATTCCCTCGAGACGTCCTTGCTCTGCTCCCCTTGCTGTTCTGTTGCACGCCTTTAGTGTTTTGCCTCGGTGTGGTGGGGTCTGATCAGGCATAATTCCCTCACTGTGTATCCAGTGTTGTCCCCTATAGGGCTATGGGCCAGTGAGGGATGTCATGTCTCATAGTGGGGTTGACCATATGGCCCTCTCTAGCTATTGGCTGCTCTGAGCAGGGATATCATCTTCAAGTCTTGGTGGGCCAGGATGTGCTCCACTCTCTCTTCCTCCCCCCTCATTTGCTCCTGTGTGCTCTGATCAGACATGTCCCTCTCCCTGAGCTGTAGCTTCAGTGCTGCCCCTAAGGTAAATTCTTCAGGGGGCAGGGGTGGTTGTCCACATAGTTGGGATTGGGGCCTGTCTCTCAGACCCCTCTACTGGTTCCCTGCTTCATGCCAGTATGTTGCATTCACATCTTAGAGCACCGCTTTGTAGTCTGATCCCTCTTTCCCTGAGAAGATATGAATAATACACTCCCCTTGGGGGAGTTAGTGCCCTGTTCCCCAACTACTCATTTGTTTTTTCTCTCTTTCCCCTTCCTTTTTAGTTGTCTACCATATGTATTCCTGGATTTGGTCTGGTCCCTGCCATACTCCCTGAACCTGAACCCAGGAATGTTTATATACAATAGTTTTTTCCCTAAGCCCGTTTTGCACTTTTTTTTTTTTAAGCTTTCCTCATCAGACTCATATAGTACTTCTCATTTTCTGCTTGGCTTACTTCGCTTAGTATAATTTCCTCCAATTCTTTCCAATGTGCTTCATGCATTCATCACTACTTTTTTTCTTATTTTTTTAATCATTTTATTGGGGGCTCATAGAATTCTTATCACAATATGTTCTTGATCCATTGTGTCAAGAACATATGTACATTTGTTGCCATCATCATCCTCAAAACATTTGCCTTCTATTTGAGCCCTTAATATCTGCTGCTTATTTTCCCCCTCCCTCCCCACTGTCCCCTACCTCATGAACCCTTCATCATTAATAAATTATGATTATTTTGTCATATACTACACTGTCCGATGTCTCCCACCGCCTTCTTCTCAACTGTCCCTCCCCCAGGGAGGAGACTATATGTAGATTCTTGTAATCAGTTCCCCCTATCCACCCCACATTCTCTCCACCCTCCAGGCATCGCCACTCTCACCACTGGTCCTGAATGAGTCATCTGTCCTGGATTCCCTGTGTTTCCAGTTGCTATCTGTACCAATGTACATCCTCTGGTCTAGCCAGATTTGTAAGGTAGAATTGGGATCATGATAGTGGAGGAGAGGAAGTATTTAAGAACTAGAGGAAAGTTATATGTTTCATCGCTGCTACCCTGCACTCTGACTGGTTCATCTCTTCCCCACAACCCTTCACTAAGGGGTGTCCAATTGGCTACCAATGGGCTTTGAGTCTCCACTCTGCACTCACCCACATTTTCAATGATATGATCTTTTGTTCCTTGATGCTTGAAACCTGATCCCTTCGACAGCTCGTGGTCACACAGGCTGGTGTGTTTCTTCCATGTGGGCTTTATTGCTTTTGAGCTAGATGGCCACTTGTTTATCTTAGAACCTTTAAGAACACAGACGCTATATCTTTTGATAGCTGGGCACCATCACTTTTCTTCACTACATTTGCTTACACACACGTTTGTCTTCATTGATCGTATCAGGGAGGTGGGCACCCATTGATATGATTTTTAGTTCTTTCATGTCTGATAACCAGTCCCTTCTGCACCTTGTGGTCAGACAGGCTGTGTGCTTCTTCCATGTTGGCTTTGATGCATCTCAGCTAGATGGCCGCTTGTTTATCTTCAACGCTTTAAGATCCCAGACGCTTTGATAGCCACGTACCATCAGCCTTCTTCACCACATTTGCTTATGCACACATTTTTCTTCAGCAATCATGTTGGGAATGTATGCATCCTGGAATGCCAATTTAATAGAACAAAGTGTTCTTGCATTGAGTAAGTGGAAGCCTAATTGTTTTATTAGGAGTTCACACAACTCTTATCACAATTCATACATACATCAGTTGTGTAGAGCACATTTGTACATTCATTGCCCTCATCATTCTCAAAACATTTCCTCTCCACTTAAGCCCTTGGCATCAGGTCCTCATTTTGTCCCCTCCATCCCTGCTTCCCCCTCCCTCATGAACCCTGGATAATTTATAAATTATTATTTTGTCATATCTTGCCTTGTCCGACATCTCCCTTCACCCACTTTTCTGTTGTCCACCCCCTAGTAACAAAGTCAAATGCAGATCCTTGAAATCGATTCCTCCTTTCCAACCTACTCTCCCTCTACGCTTCTAGTAGTGCCACTCTCACCACTGGACCTGAAGAGATCATCCACCCTGGATTCCCTATGTTTCTGGTTCCTATCTGCACCAGTGTACATCCTCTGGTCTAGCCAGACTTGCAAGGTAGAAATCAGATCATGATAGTGCAGGAGGATGAAGCATTTAGGAACTAGAGGAAAGTTGTATTTTTCATTGTTGCTACATCACACCTTGACTGGCTCGCCTCCTCCCCTACACCCCTCTGCAAGGGGATTCCGGTGACTGACAAATGGGCTTTGGATCTCCAATCTGCACCCCGCCCCCCTACCTCATTCACTATGGTAAGATTTTTTGTTCTGATGATGCCTGATACCTGATCCCTTCAACACCTTGTGATCGCACGGGATGGTGTGGTTCTTCCATGTGGGCTTTGTTGCTTCTGAGCTAAGTGGCTGCTTGTTTGCCTTTAAGACACCAGACGCTATACCTTTTGATATCCGGGCACCATCAGCTTTCTTTGCCACATTTGCTTATGCACCCATTTGTCTTCAGCGATCATATCATGGAGGCAAGCACAAAATGTTATGATTTTTTGTTCTTTGATGCCTGATAACTGATCCCTTTGGCACCTTGTGATCACACAAGCTGGTGTGCGTCTTCCATGTGGGCTTTGTTGCTTCAGAGCTAGATGACCACTTGTTTATCTTCAATCCTTTAAGACCCCAGACGTTATATCTTTTGATAGCCGGGCACCATCAGCTTTATTCACCACATTTGCTTATGCACCCGCTTTGTCTTCAGCAGTTGCGTTGAAAAGGTCAGCATCACAGAATGTCAATTTAATAGAAGAAAGTATTCTTGCATTAAGGGAGTACTTGAGTGGAGGCCCAATGTCCTTCTGCTACCTTAATACTAAACGTATAAATATATGCACATAGATCTATTTACCCATCCTCATATATAAATATATTTGCATATATACATGTCTTTATCTAAACCTCTATAAATGCCCTTTGTCTCCTAGCTCTTTCCTCTATTTCCCTTGACTTTCCTTCTGTCCCACTATCATGCTCAGTCCCGACCAGGGTTTCAGCAAATCCTCTTTGTTACATTACCCTTGATCATGCCCTACCAGGCCTCCCAGCCCCTCCTCACCACTGATTTAGATCACTTGTTCCCTTGTCCCTGGGTTTGTTAACACCACTACCTTTTCCCCCACCTCTCCTATGTCCCTCCTGAACTGTCGGTCCTGTTGTTTTATCCTCCAGATTGTTCATCCAGCCTATCTTATTTAGAAAGACCAGCGGAGATAATAACATGCACAAAAACAAGACATAAAAATACCAAGGAACAATATACAACCAACCAACAACAATAAATCAATGACAAAAAAAACACAAGAAAGAAAAGTTTGTAGTTAGTTCAAGGATTGTGTGTTGGCCTTTAGGAGTGTTTTCCAGTTCAATCAATTGGGGTACCACACCCTAGCCCCAAAGTCCACCTTCATCATTCCCTGAGGACCTCGCCGTTCCATTCCCTTGCTATTCTGTTGCACCCCCTTAGTGTTTTGCCTCGGTGTGGCGGGATCAGATCAGGCGTAGTTCCCACACTGTGTCTCCAGTGTTGTCCCCGGTAGAGCTATGGGTCAGTGAGGGGCGTCATGTCTCATAGTGGGGCTGGCCATGTGGTCCTCTCTGTGGACTGGCTGCTCTAATCGGGATAATCGTCCTCAAGACCTGGTGGGCCAGGATGTGCTCCACTTTCTCCTCCTCCCCCTTCATCATCACCCATGTGCTCCCATCAGATATGTCCCTCTCCTGGAGCTGCAGATTCAATGCCGTCTTTTGAAATAAGTTCTTCTGGTGGGAGGGCCAGGCGTCCTCTTAGTATTTGTCATCACTGCTTTTTAGTGATGTGTAGTACTCCATTGTATGTATATACCACTGTTTTTTAATCCAATCATTTGTTGGTGGAAATTTGGGTTGTTTCCATCTCCTTGCATTCGGATTTGTACCCTTGTGGAACTGCTGTTCAGGTCCTTTGCCCACCTCCTCGGTGGGCAATTAGTTTTTTTTTCTCTTTGGAAACTAGCAGAGTATTGTAGATTTTAGTAATAAGGCCTTTGTCTGATGTGTCAGGCTAAAGATGTTTTCCCAGTCCGTGGGCTCTCTTATTACTCTCTTGGTGAATTATTTTGATGTACACAGATGTTTTATCTTCAGTGTATCCCACATGTCAATTTGTGACTCATGTGCATTTGTGTCCTTCCCTGTTTCTGCTATCCCATGTATTCCCAGGGCCAAAATTCTCAGATTGGTCCCAGTTCCCTTATTGATGGACCTAATAGTTTGGAGTTTTACCTCAAGGTCTGTGATTTACCTTGAGTTTATTCTTGTGCATGGAGTCAGATAAGGGTCATGCTTCATTTTTCTGCAGGTAGATATCCATTTTTTCCAACACCGCTTGTTAAAGAGGGTACCTGCTTTTGATATTTTGGGGGCTTTATCAAAAGTGAGTTGTCTGTATCCTGATGATTTTATTTCTGGGTTTTCAGTTCTTTTCCAGTAGTCTAAGTATCTGTCATTATACCAATACCTCCCAGTTTTGACCATGATGGCATTATAATATGTGCTAAAGTCAGGTAAAGCAAGCCCTCCCACTGTGTCCTTCTTAGGGAGTCTCTGCTAATTCTGGGCTTCTTCCCTCTCCATATGAATTTGGTAATCAGTTTTTCCATTTCTTTCAAGAAAGATGAGGGTAATTCTCTCAGGATTGCATTAAAGTTATATAGTGCCTAGGAGAGAACTGACATCTTTACTATATTGAGTCTTCTGATCGACAAAAATGGGATATTCTCCCATTTGTTGAATCACTCTTGGTTTCTTGTAATAGTGTTCCATAGTTTTCCTCATATAAATCTTTTGTTCTTTTAGTCTGCTATTTCCCTAGATATTTTAATTTGTGCTTGGCTATTGTGATGGGTACCACCTTTTTGACCTCCTCTTCTGTTATTTTAGCTGATATGTATAGCAGTCCAGTGGACTTCTGTTTGTTGATCTTGTATCCTGCCACTCTGCCCCTTTTGGATCTTTTGGGATTTTCCATTTATAAAATCATGTCATCTACATATAACGATAGTTTTACCTCTTCCTTCCCCAGACGAATACCTTTGATGTCTCTCCTTTGCCTTATGCTGCGAGCTAAAACCTCCAGTACGATGTTAAATAAGAGTGGGGACAAGGGGCATCCTTGTCTGGACCCTTTTTCTGTGGAATTGTGTTCCTCTTTTCTGCATTGACTACCATGTTGGCTGTTGGTTCTTCATATATAGCTTGTATTGTCTTGAGGAATTGTCCTTCCATTCCTATCTCCTGACGTGTCTTAAAAAGGAATTGGTGTTGGATGTTGTCGAATGCTTTTTCCACATCTATCAATATTATCATGTGGTTCTTAGAGTTTTTCATGTCAATGTGGCACATGATACTAATGGTCTTTCGTATGTTGAACTATCCCTGGTATGAATCTTGCTTGGTCATGGTGAATTACCATATATACTCGTGTATAAGCTGAATTTTTCAGCACAAAAAATGTGCTGAAAAACTGGGGTTTAACTTATACGAGGTGTAATATCTCACAGGTGATTGTCGTTCCTCCGCTGTTCATTCAAAGCCCCACTGATACTGCAGGGCTTTGAATGTTTGTTACTCACATCTAACCAATCAGAGCCATCCTATGACGTGGAAGGCTCCAATTTGCAGAAGCACCCATAGTGATTCACTTACGCTGGCAGCTGAACTGGTCAGGATGTGTCCGTGGCTGCGCTCCGTCTCTCCCCTCTGGTCTCTGTGTTAATTCACATCCTGCATTTCCCACCCTAGGCTTATACTCAAGTCATCAGTTTTTCTAGTTTCCCAGGTAATAACTAGGTACCTAGGCTTATACTCAGGTCGGCTTATATTCAAGTATATATGGTATTCGTTTTATATACATTTGTATTCTATTGGCAAGTATTTTGTTAACAATTTTTGCATCTGTGTTCATTAAGAATATTGGTCTGTAGTTCTCAATTCTTGTAGGATTCCTGCCCTGTTTGGGTATCATATTTATACTTGTTTCAAGAGGTTGCCGTCTTTTCTAGGTTCTGGAAGATTTTGTGTAGGATTGGTGTCATTTCTTCCCTAAATGCTTGGTAGAATTGTCCTGTGAAGCCATCTGGTCCAGGGAAATTGGGGTTGGTAATCCCTTGATATCCTTGTCTATTTCTTCTATTGCTATGGGTCTATTGACATTCTTGATGTTCCTCTGGGACATTCGAGGGAGGGATTGTTTTTCAAAATTTGACCATATCTTCCAAGTTGTTGAATTCATTGGAGTACAGTCCTTCGTAATACTCTTTAATTATCATTTTGAATTCATTAGAGTCTGTTGTAATGTCCCCTCTTTCATCCCTCATTCTTGCTATTGAAATTTGTTCCTGTCTTTCTTTGGTTAGGTTTACCCACGATATGTTGATTCTGTTTATCTTTTCAAAGAACCAACTTTTAGCAGCATTAATTTTTTCCATAGTTTTCTTATTTTCCCTCTCCTAAATCTCAGCCCTGATTTTTATTATTTCTTTTCTTTTGCTTTTAGCACGATTGTGCTGTTGACTCAGCCCTAGTTGCTGTAAATTTTGTGCCAGCATATCAATCATATGGCTTTCTTCCTTTCTCAGGTGTGCATGTATTGCTATGAAACTTCCTCTGATAACTGCCTTTGCTGTGTCCCATAAGTTTTGGTACGTCTTATTCTCATTCTCATTGGTTTCTAGAAATTTCCTAATTTCATCTATGATCTGAGCCAGTACACACTCCTTTTTCAGTAGAGAGTTATTCATCCTCCAATTGTTTGCCTTGTTTTATTCATCTTCATTTTGCTGATTTGCAGCCTTATGGCACAGTGGTCAGTGAGAGAAGTCTATATGATATCAATGTGCTTAAATTTATGCAGATTTGACTTATGCCCCAGCATGTGGTCTATCTTCGAATATGTGCTATGTGGGCTTGAAAAGAATGTGAAATATTTTGTATTTTCATGAAAAGCTCTGTAAATATATATCAGGTCAAATTGACTAATTGTAGTGTTTAGATCTCTGGCCTCCTTGTTGAGTTTCTTTCCCTGTGATATTTCTTTCTCAGAGAGTGGTGTATTGAAGTCACCTACTATAATTGTCGAGGCTGTGACTTCCTTTTTCATATTTTGAAGCATTTGTTTGACGTATTCAGCAGGTCTGTCATTTGGGGAATATGTTTACAATGCTTAGTGGTTCTTTGCCTACTGCTCCCTTGAGCATTATATAGTGTTCCTCATCTCTTTTTATGGTTTGCACTTTGAGGTCAGTTTTATCCAAGATTACGATTGCAACCCTTGGTTTTTTTTTTAATTGCTGTTTCTTTGGTATGTTTTTCTCCAGCATTTGATTCTCAGCCTAGTTTTGTTTGTAGTCTTGACATGTGTCTCCTGTTGGCAGCAGATTGATTAGTTGTATTTCTAAACTAGTCTAAACTAGTCTGCTAGCCTCAGTCTTTTAATGCCTGAGTTTAGTTCATAGATATTCAGGGGTATTATTTCCTTCCGTGGACTCTGTGATGTCATCTTACACCTTTTGTGTTGGGTGTTTTCCCACCTCCCTTTCTTTTTAATATAGTGTGTGTGTGTGTGTGTGTGTGTTTCATTCTTGACTTCTTTTCACCCTTAATCCAATGCTATCTTGGGGGCTGTTTTCTCTTTGTTTCCCTCTGGGTGAGGTTGTTCTCTGTGGCAGTCTCTTACTTATGCTAGGTGAGTGCTGTTCTTCTGCCTATACTGGATCGACAAGGATCCAGGCTGGGTTTCTTCTAATGTATTCTTTGAGTTTTCCCTTCTCTAACAAGACAATTACTTCTTCATCTATCTTGATCAGTAATTTGGCTGTGTAGAGTATTCTTGGGTTTGCATTATTTTCCTTCAATTTTTGCAATGTTACTCAACAACTCTCTCCTCTTCTTCATAGTGTTCTCTGATACCCTGTTTCCCCGAAAATAAGACAGTGTCTTATATTAATTTTTGCTCCCAAAGATGCACTAGGTCTTATTTTCAGGGGATATCTTATTTTTCCATGGAGAAGAATGTGGTACACGTTTATTGTTTATTGTTTTATTAAAAGAGACCTCGTACTACCTGTCTGCTCTGACTGCGCTGCAGCCAATAGTGAGCTGCGTGGTGGTGCCCACCACTATGATCCAGAGTCCAGAGTTACGGTAGCTTCGGGGGTGCTGATTTTTGGGGAGGTCTTATTTTTGGGAGATGCCTTATATTTCAGCCCGAGGCAAAACTGTAAGTAGGTCTTATTTTGGGGGGATGTCTGACTTTTGGGGAAACATGATAGGTCTGAGCATATTCTTATTTGGGAAACTATGTGATTGCTTGTTTTTCCCTAGCTCTTCTCATGATTTTCTCCTTTTCCTCAAAGTTGGATAGTAAGTATGATGTGCCTTGATTTCTTCTTGGGTTTCAATCTGACTGGTGTTCTTTCAGCTTCCTGAATGGTTGCCAGGTTTTCATTCATTAAGCTCGGGAAGTTTTCCTCCAAGAATTTCCTCTCTGTTGCAGTTGACTTCTTTGTGGTGTCTTCCTCTGGTAATCCAATAATTCTAATGTTGTTCCACTTCATAGCATCAGACCTAGCTTTTAGGTTCTCTTCATCTTCACTAATGATCTTATTAGATTTTTGTTCGCATTTAAAGTCTCCTTGGCTGTCCTCTAGGTCACTGGTGCAATTATCTGCCTCCTCCAGTCGATTCTCGTGGTCTGCGTGTCTGCTACTAGTTTTTGTTATCTCTTCCCTGATCTCTTGTATTTCCCTTTGGTGTATGGACTTAATCTCCTCTTTCATTTCATCTTTTTTCTGTATTGTTTTTCTCATATCCTGTATTACAGCAAGAAGTATTCTGAAAAATTCTTTATGTGGCAGATAAATATCTGCTTCTTCTATGCATGTCGTTCGGTTCAGGACATCTCTGCCATTGAAGTTTGTTTCTCATGTTTTTTTGTTGAGGTCATTGGGCCTGATTGCTGTTTGTTTTAGAGGAGCCAGGTGCCATTTTTCAGGGAGTCAAAGAGCACTGGCTCTCTCTGGGAGACTCGTAGGAAAGCTTCTTCGAACTGCTACAGCTAATTTCACTATGGAATTAGCCAACCACTTTATCCTCCTGTGGCTTCACTCTTTCCCTAGTCAACAAGTTGGATGGGCCTCTCCGGAGATGCTGGTTGGGTTGTTGTGGATCCACGAGGATGGTGCTTTACTGGGTGATCTCACAAGAATCCATGATGGTGTGGCCCATGACGGCTTGGGTTGCCACAGGTGGCATGCAAAGGTGCCCGCTGCAACAGGAGTGTCACAGAAATCTGGTTGGTTGCCTGCTTTGGTATAGAGCACCGTGAATGTTGGGCGGAATTTCCCTGATCAGGTAGATCACTGCATAGGTTAGGCAGAGGTTCCCACTGCTCCGTGGAAAGCTGGTGAGTGTTTGATAAGCTTTCTTAGTCTGTGAGGCACTACAGCAGGCGGGAGGAAGCTCCCTCAGTAACGTGGGACCACAGAGGATGGATAGGAGCTCCCCAAGGCACACAGGCAGGATTTCCCCCAAAGAAGGGGTGCCGAATTTCTCCAGCCATGTCTTAAGCACTACAGAGGACCGGCAGGTGGGCTTTTCCAGGGAAGAAGTTGGGCAGGATATCCCCTGTTGGAGTGTGGGTGGGCTTTCCCAGCTTCCGGTTATGCTGCAGAGGGAGGAGCTCGCCCAGCAGGGTTGAGTGCAGGCATTAATGCCCTAGGCTAAGGGTAGTGGTCAGGATGTTGGCAGTGCTGTGTGAGAGAAAGGGGAAGAGAAAAAGAGATGGAAAAAAACAGCCCACTGAGACAGGGGGATAGGGGGGAATAGAGAGAAGAGAGGGAAACTGAAGCATCAATATAAATGAACCTGATCCTTGACCATGGGGCTGCAGGGGTTTAATCCCTGCCCTGAGATGGTGTCAAACTGTGGCCGTGTTGAGATAAAGCCCCTGTGTTGGCTACAAATGATCCTGGCTCCAGCCAAGACAGTGGCCGGGCCAAGGTAAGGTGACCAGATTTTAACATTGGTATAGCGGGACACCATTGATAAAACTCATATCCTGGTGAAATTGCCACATGGCAGCCGAAAACCGTACATACCCTCACTTGTTGTCCATTCTTTCCAAAAATTGGGACTTTTTAAAAACACCATAGACACGAGAAAAAATGTTTAAAAAGCGGTACGTCTGGTCACCTTAGGCTAAGGTCAAACCCTAGCTGGCCTCCATTGTGGTAAGCCAAAAGACCCAGCTCCTTAAAACCTATTGGATCTCTGCCTACTTATCTTTCTGATGCTCCTTCTGCGACCTGGCGGTGTGAAATTTCCCTCTTAGTGACTCTCCTGCACAGATTTCTGTGGAGTTCCTCTGCTATGTGTTACTCAGTCGCCATCTTCCTGGAAGTCTCTACCATCCATTTCTTAACAGATTTTTGTGAGAACTTTTTTTTCTCTCCCACTTAAAATTAATATACTTTTACCCTCAAGAGACTGTAATTTACCTTTGTAAATTACAGAAAAAGGGCTTCAAAAATTCATGGAAAATTCCTTTAACTTTTAATCCTATTTCCATGAGCTATTTGTGACTCACTCATACATGTTATTCCAGTTACTATGGCTCCATAAGAAATTATCGCCAACACTTAATGGCCTAAAATAGCAATTAAATATGCTCATAGATTTTATATTTTGTGGGAAGGAACTCAGACATAGCATAACAAACATGTTTCTTCTCTGCCCTATGATGCCGGGGCCTCAGCTACACACCTTACTGGCTAGACCAGAAATGTCTGAAAGCTCGCTTACCATGTGGCTGCCTGATGGGCCAGTTTGGGCTTCTTCACAGTTCAATGTCTAGTGTCCCTCCAGAGTACGTTTCCTAAAGGAGAAACCAGGTAGAATCATACTCCTATAGTCCCTGGGAGCACTGCTGCCGTATTCATTAGGTCTGAAGAGTCCCAAGTCCCCCATCCCCAGGTGCACAAAAGAGAAAGTGACCACACACCTCACATTCCTTCACGAAGGGATCTAGGGTCCCTGAGTAAACCGCATGGAGTGCATAGCTGACCTCTGGCTACATCAAGGAGAAGAATCCTACGTAGCTCCATCAATCAAGGCCGATTGCCACAAAATAGAGATCAGGCATGCCTCCACCCTCCATCATTCTTTACCCTTTTCTGATAGTAACTGTTTCTTCCACAGCATTCTACTTTTGTGCTGTGTTCTATAATCCATTGCACTGGTCGCACAGAGCTCACAGGCAATACTCACAATTAAGGGAGCTTTTTAGAGAACTTAATGGGTTAATACAAGCCAAGATCAGAAAACACTAAGGATACACTCATTGGTCCACAGTATCATCTCGCCTCAATCAAGTCTTTCTCTAGTCCTTAGTCTCTGTGTTGCTCTTCAATTCTGTCTCGTGTCTCCTTGCCTCAGCCTCTGACTTTGCCTTGTTCTTTCAGTCTGTCCAGTAATTTCTGTTTCACAGCCTCTGGTTCCTCTTGTCTTTAGACAGAGATCTCATTTGTTCTCCACTGGAAGTTCTTTATCCCTTAAGTTCATGGGATTCCTCTCTGTTCCTGTTCTAAGATAACACATCCCTATGGCCAGGGAAGTGGCAACGAAAATGAACCAGTCCACTCTGTTTTGGGTTAGACATGCCCTATTTGCAAAGTCCCACAGACATGGATGCACAAGACACAGAGTAGCCCATCTAGTTTCCGGCCAGATGGATGCCTGCCCCCAGCAGATTGCTCCGAAGGTAGAGGATCTTCTTGGGGAAAGGGTGGAGTCCTTGTTCCAGCAAACTGGGCTATCTCTCAGACCTACCCGTAGTTTGTGTCATGGGCCACTTCCAAGCATCATAGGGTATATTGAGGCACAAACACCTGCCCCAGACACACTGGCACCACCCGGCTGAGTTCCTTGTAGCTGGGAATTTATGGAAGGGGATGGGGGCTTTATCAACTGTAATGAAATGGCAGCAGTTATGTGATCTCACAATGACCTCATGAGAGGCATGTCCATCACTCGTAGATGTTCCAAAGCCACCTCCAGAGTTGTGATTAAGATGAAGGGACTTGGTGGTGAGGTTTCAGCATAGGCTAGAGACAGAGAGAGTGAGGGTATGTGACAGTAAATAAAGGAGCTATATTTCCTTTGCCCAGGTCACAGACCAGTCTCTATACAGATTGTCCTCTGAGCTGTAAGCTGGTTGATGTGAAAACTCTTTTAATAAAAGAGATAAATTATATCTAAAACATATTAATGACTCCCTGATGTTCAGAGAGAGCTTGAGATTTGTCCCCTTGAGTGTCAGAATTCGTCAGAATAGACCTGTGCCAGCGGCGCCTGTGCAGGACACAGGTCAAGCACTGGAAGCAGTTGGGACCTGTGTGCATAGGCGTGCATATCTGCTTAAAAGTAGATATCTCTGGCTTCAGGATCCTCTTAGTGCTGAGGTTTATGACAAATTCCACCTACAGTGTAGACTGTGTTTGATTAATCTCAGCTCCTTCAAAAGACAAGAACAAGGAGGTAACACAGCTGCCCTAGAGTTTTGTCATAGTCCTGTATAGCCAGGGGTTGGTTCTTGGATCAGTGCCCCCAACTGTGCATCAGCAGACACCGTGGCAAGTCTCTCAGCCCTGCTGCCAAAGCTCTGATACACAGTGGTTTTGTGTGCTAAGTTTTGGCCACTCCCTCACCCCAGGGAGATCTGTGGACACTGACAGGCCACTCCCTCACCCCAGGGAGATCTGTGGACACTGACAGGCCACTCCCTCATCCCAGGGAGATCTGTGGACACTGACCTGTGGATCTTTGGCAGTCGAGCATTTTGCATCCTCCTCCCTCCCAGTTTTGTAGTGCTCTAAAGCTATTTATTTAATAAAATGTAAATGAATTATAGCTAAAAGAGCCAACCTGGGAACCTTAAGTTTTCTCTGAATGTGGGTACAGCGTCTTTGGACCCCAACATAACCTGCTCACCTGCAAATGGCAGATTGGTGTCTTGAAATCCTGTGAGTCAACAGCCAAAGGCCATTAGACTCATTTGGGAAATGTGGGATGGAGCCTGACACAGCCAGCTGCACCACATCCAGAGATGCCAAGGGTGCTGTGACATCCATTTAAGGCATCCTACGTATTCTTCCACACAACAGACAGGTCAGCCATCCCCAGGGAAATGGACACTGTGTCCCCTCAACTACACAGAATTTATGGCCCTCAGCACGAACCACTGACCCAAAACCTGGGAGACAAGGCCCTGAAGTCTTGGGTCTGCTCGAGACTGGGGACTGCGGCACCAGATCACAGACCTAGGCTTCATGCCATTGCTAATGAAACCTAGCAGTTTCACAATGTGGCCTTTTTATGTACTGTCCTCCCATCCCTCTGATGGAAACCATTTTAGAAGCAGCACCAAGGCTCAGTTGACCCTTCCGATGTTTGTCTGCTGCTGAGAGAATAGTAAGAAGCTGGGTTGCAGTAAGCCTAGTGATGTGGACTGTCCAGCCTCACGGACCTCCTGTCAGCCCAGGTGACTGCGGAAGTTGACAGTTCTCAGTTTCCAAGGCAAAGTAATTCTTTCCAGAGGTTCTCATTCAGGTTTTTGTCTTGTCCCTTATGTCAAAGTTTGTCACCATTTTCAGGGTGACAATGAGAGTAGAGGATGACTTTGCCACGTCCCATCCTTGACACTGCAAAATGAAGACTGAGTCATGGCATAAATGCAATTCTGAGTCTCAGACCAGCTCTCTTCCAAGCCCTAGCAACACACGTAGTTCAAAGATGTGCCTTGTGTGCCTGGTGTGCGGAGTGGTGATTCAGGTCGGAAAGCGAGTCCTTGCAGTGCTCTCAAGCACCATTCCTCATTCCACACGTATGGAATGTGCCTGACTGCTTTATTTATTATTATTATTATTATTATTGTATTTTAAAATCATTTTGTTGGGAGATCTTACAAGTATAACATTCCATAGTTAAATCACATCAAACAGTGTTGTACAGTTGCTGCCACAATCCGTTTCAAAACATTTTCTTTTTCTTGAACTCCTTGATATCTGCTCCCCATTTATTCCCTCCTTTGCCTACCATACCCCGCCCCAGGAAACCTTACTTTATTTTTTTCCATATCTTGCACATCCAATATATCCATTCACATACAATTCTGTTGTTCGATCCCATTGAGTGGGGTTATTCAGTCATCAGTGCTCTCAGCTCCCTGTTATCTCCTCCCCCCTTCCTGTACCCTCAGGGAACCGTTACTCCATTTATTGTTTCTGAAGGGTTATCTATCTTAGCTTTCATGTATCAAATGATATTAAATATACGATGAACCTGCATCAAATCTGATATGATTAAAGAGGCAAAACAAATAAAAACCATAATCATAAGGGGAGGGAATATTAAGGAACTAGAGGATAATTATGTAGTTCATCAGTGCTATACCACACCCTGGATTTATCATCCCTTCCTGTGTCCCTTCTGAGCGTGACTGTCCAATTACCAGAGGGGCTGTGATTTCTGGGTCTCTACTACATCCATGCCCCTTCACATCAATTTGGTTGCTTATCTTTTGAACTTCTGATACCATTTCTCCTCAACACCTCATGATCACACAGGCTGGTGTGCTTCCTTGTGGGCTGTTTCTTACCTGCTAGTTGGGCACTTATTTAACTGCAAAGCATCTAAGACCCCATATGCTATTAATAACCAGGCACCATCAGCTTTTTTCAACCACATTTGCTTATGCACCCATTTTGGCTTCAGCAATCATCTGACCAGTTTATCGAGCAACACACAGACTTACTGCCATCAAGTTGATGCCAACTCATAATGACCCTATAGGACATGGGAGACCTGCCCCTGTGGGTTTCTGAGACTGTAACTCTTGATGGTGGTTTCAAACTGCTGACATTTCAGATCACAGTCCAATGCATAAACACCATGCCACCAGAGCTCCTACATATCCTGAAACCCAGCATTATTTGTGTGATATAATAATGTGGAGGAGGAGGAGGCCAATTTGAAGTCTTTAGCTAATAAACAGGCCATGAGGTGTGTCTGGCCACCTTCACACACAGTGAGGCTCATTCCCAGGCATCACACTGCCCAGAGGCATGTGTCACCAGGTCACCCCACTTCTTCCATCTCCCCACCTCCTCTATGATCCTGGCATCACCAGGGAATAAACTTGAAGTGAAGTACAAGGGGGCCTTACATTCATGGACAATTCCATTATCTTTTTCTTCCGTGTTCTGGAGGTTTTTTGAAGTCCCTTCACACGATATCACTGCCACTTTGTAGGAACTTGAAGGGTGTGATGGGCTGCAGGAGCCTCCTGAGCAATCTGTTCTGGTGAAAGTGTGAAATGGTTCTAAATGAGTGTTTCCTAACGTGGGCAATGCTGCCCCCTGGGGGGCACTGGAATAATCCGTGGGAGCTGCCAAAGCAAATAACCTACACCCTATCCTGGATTAGGGATGGGCTATTGTATAAAAGTTAATTGCCAGAGGGTTGCTGGGTAACTATTTTTCTGAAAATTGGACAGCTGACCAAATAAGTTTGAGATCCTTTATTCTACATGGATACAACATAGCAGATCACCAGTGATGCGTGCTGTTGTACGCCAGTGTGGCAGGACTCCACCATCACTGCCTTTCCCTTGAAAAAGCACATGTAGAATCTGTGCTTTGTTGTCCCTTGGGAATAGGAAAGCTGTAAGAAACCTGTAATGTCCTCACTGAGCTAAGCTGAGATTTCCTCTTCTTCGCAGGCTTTTTCACATGCGTTACAGCTCCTACTCCAGTGAGCCTCGAAACGGAACTCATGATGGAGCAGGTGAAAGAACGTTACCAAGACGTCAAGAGCCAGCTGGAGACGAAGGTAGGTGTGAGGGGTGCCCGAGGGGGAGCCTGGGGCTTCCTTTTGTGCACAGAGAGCCGTGCTTAGTGCTGACCCTTCTCCAGGCAGCTGCCTTGGATTTCTCTGGTTGGTGAGCGGGCACTAAGAAGACAGTTTGAGGGAAATACAAGCAGAAATGACTGTCAGTGCCTGGCCCAAAGTCGCTGGGGGCTGGCATGCTGAGTGCAGCCCTGCCAACTGCTGTGCGGGAATTCACACCACCTACCTCATTCTTAGCATAACTTATCCTTGGCTTTGCCTCTCTTGGGATGCTGCATAGTTTCTCAGCCAGGATTACCCTGGCTCACAAGGTCTTCTCAGTGAAGTTAGCTCCTGCCTCTCCTTAGATGGTGACTAAGAGAATGTCCGCACACAGTTGCCATGTGCCGCGTTCATTCTACTTTCAGGACTCAGAGAGCCAGCCACCCTGTTTCCACCGGGACCTCTGAGCTCCTGGGTGCAAGTTACTTACCTAAACGGAGCTTGCCAGCCAACGGCCAGACAATATCTTCTCCCACAGGAGGCTATCCAACTGGTCCAGACAAGGCTGTGCCTACATCTTGAGCACTGAGTCTTGGGGATGTCACCGCTGCCTTTTCATCCCTGACTTCTGCAGGCCTCAGCTCCTTGGCATGCCCGACAACCTTGCTGTTTCCATGTCATATTGTCAGGGGCTAATGTTTCTCTTTCCAGGTAAACTACAAGCAGGAAATTGAACTAATGAAGAAAAACTTTGAGAAGGAGAAAAGGGAAATGGAGCTTATGTTCAAAAGTGAAGTCAGCATGCTAGAGAGCCAGAGAGCAGACCTGGAGGCGCTCCATGCACAGTCTCAGGATGCCCTTTGCAGCCTGCAGGGGCAGCTGTGGGAGATAAGGAGTGGGGGCCCACATTGCCCCAAGGAGTTGGCCACCTTAGCTCAGTCGCCAGACGAGAAGCTACGCCTGAGACACCAGCACGGACTACCACAAATCAGGTCTGCTGCCCTGTTTTCTTCTGGGTCCTCCTTCAGTCTGAAGTTCTTCCCAAAAACCCACATTAGATATTTAATTCAGGAAATGACTCAACTGCAGTGCATGCTAAGTGGGTAGTTTTTCTCTGGCCACAGAGAGGAAGGTAGGAAAAAATAGGGCTTTGTATGAGTTGTTTTAACTTAAATTAGAAATATATATATTAAAACTTAAGTTATGAAGTAATTTAGTTTGTAGACTACTTTTAACACATTCATATTTATTTTCTGCCTCAGACTTCTCTGTAGCAAAGGAACAAAGTAGCAAAGCATCTTCCTTATTTAATGTCATGTTCTAATTTTCCAGTGCACGCGGTAGCATGTGGGCAAATGGAGAAAAAGGCTAAAAGCTCCTTTGCAATAGGGAGGCCAGTTATCTGCGAAGGTAGCTTTTCAAAGCTGTCCTAAGCGAAAGGAGCCCTGCTGGGGCTTTGGGTTAGCATCAGGCTGCTAACTACAAGATTGGTGATTCCAACCTCCCAACTGCTTTGTGAGAGAAAAACAGACTTGCTCCTCCAAGAAGAGGGACCATCTGAGAGCCTCGGCAGCAGTTTGCTCCATCCTGCAGAGCATAGGAGTTAGAATCGGTTTCATGGCAGCGAGTTGCTGTGTCATCACAAAGAAAAGCAATGCAAGATTTCTTTGGAAAACTGAGCGTATCAAGGAGGTTTCACTTAGTGGAATGATAACTGGTTGCTGCCAGCCCATGCCTATTTATCATGACCTCACTCTCCCACAGAGAATCTTGGCCCTTGCCAACTTGGACACCAAGCGGGCTAGAGCCCTGCTGACCAGACCTGCAAAGCCTCCTTGGGAAGCATTCTTAGCTGGGAACATGGCTCGGGTTAGAAGTGGCACTACGATGACCACAGTGGACCAAGCCATCTCCCGTGTCCTGTGACCTGGGGAGGTTGATGATCCCAGAGCCAGTCTGCCTTTCTGTCATGGTGCAAGGAAATTGAGGCAGCTTGAGTATGGGCGGTAAAGAAAATCCTGGACTACTGAATTGTACCCTCTTCTGTACCCTGCCTTTCTGTTCCCCAAAAGATGACCACACAGTGGCCTCAGACCTGGGCGTTGCAATAACACATACTGCCCGCTAGGATGATCCAGAGCTTCCTCCTGAGAATTTTGCTTCATAGTATCTGAACCTGTGAACTGTCTGGTAAAGGGCGGGCTACTGTCCAGAACACCTTATAGACCATTGCCACTATTCCCAAGCCCTCTCAGGCTCTAAGAAGCAGCAAAGGGACATGTCTGGTCCCAGGAGTTTCCTTAACTGGCTGGAAGGCTGCTCCCACCCCCATTCCCACCCCATGTCATGATTGTGAGTCGAGCCATATTGCATGACTCTGATGAGCTGAGTTACTCTTGTTCTCCCAGGCTGACTGCTCTCAGCTGGGCCTCACTCCACCTCAGTGTTATTTTCCTGGGGCTTCTAAAGGCCTCTTTCCTAGATGTTTCAAATACTTTTTAGAGTAATTTCGACTAAAGGTACTTTTTTTTTTTTCACTAAACTTTAGGCCAGTACTGCCCAATACAGCTTTCTGTAGTGATAGACATATCTTGTGTTTGCCTGCCCATTACAGGAGCCACTGGCCACATGGGGTCACTGAAAGTGACTGATGTGACCAAGAATCTGAGCTTTGATTTTATTCCTTTTTAATCCGTCTAAATGTAAATTTAGTCCCATTTGACAAGTCGTGTCTGCTGCATTATCAACTAGATCCTGTGCATGCACTCTCTGAGCGCAGCTGGCACGAGTAGCGAGGAGTTGTGCACTTAGAACGTGCGCTTGGGCAGGCCTTTCTAACCCTGTGATACATGTGACATTCGTGTTTCTGAGCCAGGTCCATGTGAAAGTTTCTGTAGAAAGGGGGCAAAGGCTGAACTGAGCCAGAAACTCCTGTGGATGGAAGCAGCGCACTTGTTACAGCAATGGGACTGTAAAAAGAAAAAGATGCTTCAGAGGCAACTGCAGCTAGTGACAGACATGGGAGCCCAGCTGGACTTGGACAAGGGATAGAGAAGAGAGGCAGAAGGAGATGCTAGCCCAGTGCAAGAAGCAGCAACGCAAGTTGGGTGGGGGGTGGAGGGTGGAGGGTGGCAGGGAGGGCTGATGAGTAAAGAGCAAGCTAAAATTTGCAAAGTGTTTGCACTTGAAAAGTTAGAAACCACATATAGGAAGCAATTAAAAGGGCTTTCCCTGGAGGCAGAGGGGCTGAAAGCCTTCTTGAAGGAGGGAAAGGCAACTGCCTCCAGGCCTGCTGAGGTCCACAGAAGTCAGAAAGGAGACGGGACCAGCAGGGTCAGAACGTGGAGAGGCTGAGTTCCTGTGTATGCCAGGGAGGCATCTCACTGCAGATCCTGTCCAGAGCCCGGTCCCGAGAGCAGCCCCACAGCCCAGAGGACCCTCTGCATAGCTCACTATCAGGGCCATCCCATCTTGGTGAATGATATAGAGGTGGCTCCTGCTCCTTTAGAGACATGGGTGATCTATGCTATCCCCTAGAGGGGCAAGGCCCATGTTCCTGGAGAAACCCGTACCTTTGGCTAGCAGCCTTGCTGGTCAGAAGCAAAGATCATCTGAGCAGCAGGAGTCCAAAGCCACAGAGCAGCCCTTACTGGACATGGCTGGACACAAGCTGCCCCTCTAGGAGCCTCTGTGTCTTGGAAGGTGAGCATGGGGTAGGGACCACTAGGACAGGACAGCAGAAATTAGAAGCTGCTGTACCGATAACAGAAGGTAGAAACTGTGCTGGAGAGAGAAAAGAATGACATGAAAACCAGGCTCCTACAGCTGGAAGATAAGCTTCTGGCTAGGGAGAAAGAAGCAGACTCGAGAGAGAATAACAGGTTTGCCCTCTATCCATTCTTAAACAAGTGGAACTGAGTCATCTCAGTCCCTGATGACTTGATTGCATAACCCCCTTTCCTCCTAGCAGGCTGGTAGACTCGGCACCAGGAGAATACCACGTAGCCCAGGTGTGCCCAAGCTTACAAGCCCAGTCTGGCCTGTACTCGGGCCGTGGTGTTGCTAGGTGCTGTGTGAGTGCGAAAAGAGAAATTTTCCATACAGAAACCCCCAGAACTTCACCAAGAGGACTGCTGTGGCTTAGACTCAGGTTTTCACTATCTCTGTCGGCAGGAAATCTGTGCTTGTCTCACGGGGCCCACGAAAGACTGCCCTGAACCCCATTTCATTCCTTTGGGGTCTCTGAAGGTCTCTGCCTGCCAGCTCCAAGCACCTTCCTTTAGTCCCACTGTGTGTATTTATTGAAAGTGTCCTTGGCGCAGATCTACTGCTTCGTGAATTCTGTGAGAGCCCCAAGAACTGACTGGGACACTCGGATGTTGGCCGCAGAAGCCAATGCCTTCTAGAGAAAGCTGAGCTGAGAGGGAGTTCTTAATTCCACCAGCTGGGCAGGCTGCTTGAAAGGCCACAGGTGGAACTGGCCTTCTCGCTTGAGGACTTTGGCTGGCAAATGCTCTATCTCAAAAGCCTGGGATATAGGAAGGCCTTTCCCAATATTTTCCATAGATGGGCCCATGTCCCTGAGTGGCTTAAAACAACACAGATTTAATATCTTACAGTTCTAGACGCTACAGGTCAGAAATAGGTTAAAATTTAGCTAATTTCTTGACAGCTTAGTTGCATGTTAGCTAGAACTGAGAGCTAAATTGTACTCTAATCGAGGTGTCATCACGGTTGTGCCCCTTCCAAGGGGTTCTAAGGAGAACCCATGTACTTACTTTTTCCACCTTCTAGAAGCCACTCACATTTCTTGACTCGTGGCCTCTTCCACTTTTCAAAGCGTCCAATGGCTGGCTGAATCTAAGGCTGTGCCTCTTCTGCCTCTTTCATTTAAAAGGACCCTAGTCTGTACAATAGGCCCACTAGAATAGTCCAGAATAATCTCATTATCTCACAGTCAGCTGATCAGCAGACTTAATTTCATCTTCAACTGTAATTCCCCTTAGCCATGTAACATAATATTCACAATCGGGAATTAGAACATGAATAATGTTTTACCAACTGCCATCGAGTTAATTCTGACTCATATCCACCCCAAAGGGCAGAGTAAAACTGATCCCTAGGGTTTGTGAGGCTATAAATCTTGATAGAAGCAGAAAGCCCCATCGTTCTCCTTTAGAGCAGTGAGTGGGTGGGTCTTTTAGCTGCTGGCTTTCCAGTTAGCAACCTAGAGTGAAATGCAGATGAATACAATACCAACTGCACCACCATGGCTTCCCAGAACAGTCTTTAGGAGGTCATTAATCTGCCAACCACAGCAGTGATCTGGATGTTTTTTATCTCTGATACATTCATGATCACATATCTTTGGTGTATTTAGGTGTGTATTTTTTAAAATATTCTAATGTTATATGCAATAAAAAGTGTACTGCTATGATTTTATAAGAAATTGATCAGATCGTTTTACCAGCACCCAAAACAAGAAATAGAACCCTCCTGGATTCCCCACACATAGCCAGTATCCTGACTTCTAACTCCTTAATTTTGCCTGTTTTTGCACTTTATATAAAAGAAGCATACCATCCGTCCTTTCTTACCATATGTTGTTTGTGAGATTCTTCCATATTGTTGCTTAGAGCTATAGTTATTTCATTTGCACTTTATTTTTCATTCTCTTGCCTGCATTTTTCTACTGCTATGAAAGTTCTGGGTCAATGCAATATGTTTGTATGGAATGGAATTTTTTAGATTTTAAGATATAATAATGTTTACCTTTTTATTGACATAAGAAACAATGTGTCTTGTGCAAAACTCAACTACAACTCTTTTTTTAATGAAGTTTTTATTGTGAATTAAGGTTTACAGAGCAGATCATACTTTAACACTCTGCAATTCATACATATTTTGATGCCATTCATTCATTCCAGTCCCCTTAATGTGCCCTCCCTTAGTCCACGACTTCCCTGTTTTCTATGTCCTTTTCTCCTCCTTTCCTAGCCTTCTGTCTTTGGGTGAATGCTCCCCATCTCATTTTAACGGTTGACTTTTCTAACACAGTAGTGAGTTGAAGTCCAGACCCAAGGGAGCACGGTCTTAGGGGCCCTACCAGACGCTGTCTGACCAGTAAGCCTGGTTTCTTTTAGGATTTTGATTGACAGGTTCTTCTTCTCTTTCCAGGACTCTCTAGTGTGATTTTATGCAGAGCTGGTGGTGGTGGCGCCAGGTATCACCCCGTTCTTCTGGGCCCAGGATTGTGGAGACCGGTGTTCTCACTGTCCCTTCAACTAAGTGTTTTCCCTGTGTCTGTTTAACTGCCACCCCGCTGCACTGCTCTGGACAGGGAGAGATCAGTCCTTGCACCCTAGACGGCTGCTCAGAGACCTTTAAGACCGCTGCTACTTACCAGATTAGAATGTAGAGCACTGTCTTTGTGAACTATGATATGCTAATGGATCATTTTGTCCCCTGTAACTATTGTGATACCACTCCCCCAAAGCCCAGTACCTTATTCCTTCAGAGTATCTGCTTATATTTAAGAAGTTGTCATAATTTTGTCCTCTGTTCGCCCCACCACATTCATGGATATATTTGCAGTAAAAGTAAATATACAAATACTCTCTTTTAAACACACACACACACACACACACACACATATATATATGTGTTTGTAAAAGTCTCCTATCTGTTCAGCCTGTGTGTATGTCCAAGTACTCACTTGTAGATTCCCCAATCCCCCACTGTTGTAGGACTTTGAATCTAACAGTGTTTGCGTCTGTAGTTTCTCACTCTTGCAAACTACCGGTGTACTCGCCTGCCTGCCTCCATCGTTTCTCCTGTGTGTTGCATTCCCCTCCGCCCAGGCTATCACTTGCCTGTGTTCTAGCCGCACCTCCCCCCCCTCCTTTCCATCCTCTGCAACCATCAAAGAATGTTTTTATTTCCATAAGAAAACTTACTGTTGATTTTTATAGTGGTGGTCTCATACGATATCTGTCCTTTTTGTTTTTGACTAATTCCACTCGGCGTACTGTCCTCCGTGTCCATCCCTCTGTGAGGGCTTTGCAGGTGCATCGTTATTCTTCGACGTTGCATAGCATTTCATTGTGTGTTTATTGCACCCAAGTTTGTTCATCCATTCTTCCACTGCAGGGCATTTAGATTGTTCCTGTTTTTTGCTATTGTGAATAATGCTATGATGAACATGGGTCTGTATCTATTTATTTGTGTCATAGTTTTTATTTCTCGAAGACACATACCAAGTAGAGGGATTGATGTGTCATGGTATTTCTCTTCCCAACTTTCTCAGGGTGCACCATACTGCCTGCCACAGTGGCTGCACCATTTCCCAGTTCCTCCGGCAGTGTATGAAAGTGCCAGTCTTTCCACACCCTCACCATCATTTGTTGTTATCTGTTGTTGTTTTTTTAACCTTCCAGTTAATTTGGGGGGTGAGGTCGTATCTCATTTTGATGTGTATTTCTCTAATGGCTAATGATTAAGAGCATTTCTTCATATATTTTTGCCCCCCTGAATGTCTTCTTTGGTGAAGGATCTGTTCACATCCTTTGACCATTTTTTAAATTAGATTGCCTATCTCTTTCTGTTGAGATACTCAATTTTCTGTAAATTTTAGAGATGAGTCTCTTGTCCAGTATGTCATTGTCCAATATGAAATTCCACAGCCTTTGGCTGCTCTTTTGACTCTTGGTGGAATCTCTTGACACATACAATTGTCTACGTTTTCGGAGCCCCTAGTCATCCATTGTCTTCTGCTCTGAGTGTGTTCTCCATTACTTCTGTGAGGGCAGTTACATACTTGGCTTCACATAGTCTCTTAATTGTTCAGCAGATAGGATGAGCAATCTTCAGTGTATCTGCGCTCCAAGCAGCCAAAAGTAGAATTCCACCTCCACCTAACACAGTGTACACACCTAGAATCAGTCTGTTTCCCATACTAGAGCCAGAGTGACCATTTCAAATTTCATGTCCCATTTATTTGACAGCCCTACTCTAAACCCTTTGCTGCTGTTAAAGTTCCCATGACTTCTTTTTCTCTATTTTTCCCTTAGTGCCCCATGAGATCAAATGAAGTCAGATGAGACATACTTGTGCTTGATACTAGAACATAATGCATAAGATAAGCATGGCAAGGTTATATAGTACCTGGATTACTTAGATTGGGAAAATTAGAATCTAACAAGATGCCAGACAAAGACGTAGTTGGGGGGATAAATATCGACATGTGTTCAGGACAGAAAGTATGGGTTCAAAGCTCATTAGGGATTTTTTTGTTGGTAAAAATACTTGCCTGTCATAAATCACTTGTGTTGTCTTGGCAGAGATTCTTTAAGAATTGTTTGTCAGGAAATAATGTGGCCCAGGGTAGCCTTGGTCATGGAGTAGATAGTGACACCTGCCTTTCTCTGCTGAGGTATTCACTGTGCATCAGGCCGCTCCATAAATCAATATGTGTTTCTTCCTCAGTTTTTCCTTCCAGTGATGACCTTGGAGTATAGCAGGTGACAGTCTCACTAAAGAGGAAAATGTGTGCATATATTTTAAGCTCTGGTCATTCTTGTTTCTTAGATCCCTGCCGGGATTCACTAGCAGGGAATAGCTTTTGGAATGCCCCAAGGTCTCACATTCAGTATTACGCATTGATACCAACCATGGGCACATGGTTCCCAACTTACTTCTGATTGTCAATTGTGCTTGCAGAGCCAAGCTACAGAGGCTTTCTGAAGAAAACACATCGTTGACAAATGAATTGGGAAGGATTCAGCAAGAACTTAAAGTTGCAGAAAGAACAAATGATGTACAGAGGTAAAGGCTTGTCCAGGTTCAACTTAGGACCTTTGAGCTTGTGACCCAGTTTTCACATAGCAGAATGAGTGGTTTCCTCTCAGTAAAGTGAGTGTAGAAGTTACTGAGATAGAAAGTGGGGCGTATTCTCAAATCAACCTCACTTTCCAGAAAGCCAAGAGTGGATGAACCTAATTGGTCTCTGACCATGACATGACACATATGTAAAGGGCCCTGGCCTACCTCCACATGCAGGCAGCCCCTCTCATACCTGAATGCCTGGTCTCAGACGTAAAAGGTAGAACACGTATGTATGTGGCAGCATTGCCCACCCCACAGTGAGCAGCTGCTACACCCATCCTTCTTACCTCTGCCATCGTGGCATACCACCTTATTCCCTGTATGAAAGTACTCCGCATCACACCTGATGGTGAGGACAGGTGGACATAGTTTAGTACAGTGAAATGATCCTAGGGCCTTCCTAGACAAATACAATATCTATGTTCATAACTCAGTAATAATTTCAGGTGGACTTTTCACCACGGTTTATATTTGTATGTAGATATCGGCATTAGGGGTAGGTCTGGGCCCTAGGACACTGAGGTAGGAACAAGGGACAGGGAGTGGAGTGCTAACACTGGTCAGTGAGTTTTCACTGCTGTAGCCATATCCAAGGGCAGTCTGCCTTTTGATTTTTCTTCCAAATAAGAAGTTCAAGATAAAGTCAACTCTGACCTGCTGCGAGCATGGAGCATAGTTGATGGAGTAGCCATGACGGTCAGAATATGGATGGCAGGGGAAGGGACCAGCGGGGATTTGCATCATTACAGTTCTGAAATCCAGGAGGTCTTCCCTTGAAACCATTTTCTCCTAAGTTTACTACCAGACTCCATTCCCAGCAGATCGCAGTGAGGGTAAGATGGTTTGTGTTTGTGTTGCTGGGTGGCTAGTTCCATACTTTGCTAAATCCGTAGTAATTTGCTTGACTAAGGATTGCCAAGGAGAATGCTCCTTTTGTACAATCTGGCAAAATCTTGCAAGCGAAAACTAAACCCACTCTCATTGAGTCTGTAGAGGGTTTCTAAGACTGAATCGTTAAGGGGTGTGGGAGGCTATACCATTGACCTTGGCAGTTACCAGCACAAACCAAGGTGACACCTGGCTTTGGTTTCACCCTCCCTGCTGAAAATTTTCATTTCCGCCTCAAAAAGAGTCACCTGACGAATCCCATCTGACCCTAGACCAAGGATGGGACCAGCCTTGTTCTCATGTAAAATGCATTGGAAAGGGGATTATTGGAGATGCAGTTAGTTTAAAATTTGGCACCTTGTCTTTTGATCTCTCTTAAGTTCCATTTTTAATTTGTTCCAGTTTTTAATACTTTCTGCTTTCTTTTCTAAAGGTTCTTGTCTGTTTTACTTTGTTATTGTTAGTTGTTTCTGTTTTTTTTAAAGTATGTTTTCCTATAGATGAAGTCCAGAATAGGTGCATCTATACAGACCCTAACTGGATTAATGGTTCTTTGGGAGTTTCACACAGTTGGTTAGAAGGAAATGGGAAGCTAATAACGACGAGTACAAGAATGAAGAAAATGTTCCAAAACTGATTGTGGTGATGATTATACAATCTTGATATGATTGAACTATTGAATTGTATATATGTGAATTATGTATCAATAGAACTTTTTTAAAAATTAAAGAATCGCCTGAGAACTTTGCTAAAATATTGATTGTGATTCAGTATATTTAGGTCAAAAATTCAAATTATCAACAGGGGTTGGAACTGGAATGAATCGGTTTGAAGTCCTAAGGGTAAACTTTCCTAAATTCTTCTGGCTTTAGGAGCTTGGGATCAAGATTGAACCATCACCACTATTATCAATCATAGCAGTAGCAGTAGTGTAGAGGGATCTGGGCCGTAGAATATGAGGGGAGGTAGGGGTGGGCCTTTTTGTCCAAGCCATGGTGGACTGTTATTAGAAGAAGAAAACTCATTAATTGGCAATGATATTGTTAATTTTGCTTTTTCAACAGGAAAGAAATTGATATTTTAAAGAAAGAGAAATATCAGGCCTGCCTTGAAATGGAAATGATCAACAGTCAGGTTTAGTATTACCACCTGATGTGAAGCTAATGAACTTTTCTTTCTCTCTTTCTTTCTTTCTTTAAAAACTATTTTCGAATATTATAGAGGACTTTGTTCCTCAACGATTTCAGAATGCAGTAACTACCTCCCTTGTCAAAAATCAGAAAGTTCGTGTGGATACATTACTGCCGTCAGGGACACCCCATTTTGGTGCTGCCAGCCATCCTGATAATTCTTAGAATCACATGTGGCATTTATATCATGTCTTCTTGTCTCTTTCTCTCGGTCTATTCTTTATTTTGGAGACCATGGCACTTTTGAATATTACATGCAATTGTTTTGTTCCGTGTCTTGAAGTTTGGGTTTGTCTAGTCATTGATAATAATTAGATTGAGATGAGGCTTCTTTGGCAGAAGTACAAGAGTAAGAGTTGTGCAGTCATCAGCACCATCAATGTCAGAACTCTTCCTTCTTCCACTCATTGTTAGCTTCCCACTTCCCGCATCCTCCCTGCCATGCCCCTAGCCAACTATCACTCCAGTTACTGTCTCTAGAGATTTACATAGCCTGGATTTCATACACAGAAAATCACACAAAGCACAAACAATGACAAAGCAAAACAGAGAAAAACCTCAGCCAAAAGAAAATATAAAATGTTAGAAACTGCCACCAGTTAGAACCTCCTTGGGAATTCAGCCAGTCTCAGCCAGAATCTTAACAATGAGACACACTTTCACATAAACTAACAAGTACTAGCAGACCCCTTAAAATCCCCTTTTTTAATTTATCAGAAAACCACTATAACCAGAACACCACTTATGATTATTTCTGTCACCTAAATCCTACTCATGTATTCCTATCTCCTATTCCTTCTACCCAGTCAGCTCTATCATTTCTTCCTCATCTCAACAGAATACAATTTCCAGCCCCTATCTGAACTTTCTCCACTAACCCAAAGAGCAAGTCCTGTCCCTCCCTCCTCCACCTACTCACACACAATCCAGAACCTTACATACCATCTACAGTTGGATCACTATGCCATGCAAACAACAGTCAGCAGTAGTAACCACAAAAAAATCAAGATAAACAAAAGTCAACAACTGAAGATTACGCAACTTCATTGGAATACACAGAAAGTGAAGACCTTAAATTACCAGAAAGAGAATACAGGTGAATGATGTTTGTGACCATACAAGAGATTTGGGGATCAATTCTGAAAAAAGGAAGAAAGTGTGATACTAAAAACCTCACACCCCAAAGAAACCGAGAAACAAAACAATGAGATAACAGAATTAAAAAACATTGTATGAGAACTGAGCAATACCGGTGTTCATCGCATCACAGTTTACAATTGCAAGGAGTTGGAAACAACCCAAATTTCCATCAACAGATGAATGGATTAAAAACCTATGGTACAGATGTGCTTTACATAATTGATGTATGTATGGATTGTGCTAAGAGTTGTATGAGCCTCTAATAAAATGATTTAAATAAAAACTATGGTACATACATACACTGGAGTACTACACATCACTAAAAAGCAGTGATGAATGCATGAAGCACCTTGCCACATGGGAAAAACTGGAGAAAATGATGCTAAACAAAGTAAGCCAAGCACAAAACACAAATACAACATGAGTCCGCTGAGGTAAACTTAAAAAAAAATGCAAAAGAGACATAAGGAAAAAGCTACTGTATACAAACATTCCTGGGGTGAGGTCCAGGTAGTATGGCAGGGGCCAGACCAAATCCAGGGATACATATGGTAGACAATTAAAAAGGTTGGGGGGTGGGGGAAGAAAATGAAATAAATGGGTAGCTGGGGAACAGGGAACTAACCCATCCAAGGGGAGGGTCTTGTTCATATTGTCGCCGGGAAAGAAGGACCAGACTTCTACCCCATGCTCCAAGATGTGAATGCAACATACTGGCATGAAGCAAGGAACCAGTAGAAAGGTCTGAGGGGTTGGCCCCAATCCCAACTACATGGACAGCAGCCCTTGCCCCCAGAAGAAAGTACTTCAGAGGATAGCATTGAAGCTACAGCTCCGAGAGAGGGACATGTCTGATCAGAGCAAATCGAAGCAAATGAAGGGGGAGGAAGAGAGACTGGAGCACATCCTGGCCCACCAAGCCTTAAGGACAATATCCCCACTAAGAACAGCCAATGCACAGAGAGGACCATATGGCTGGTCCCACTATGAGACAGGACATCCTCCACTGACCCATAGCCCTATAGGGGACAACACTGGAGACACAGTGTGGGAATTAGACCGATCTGACCCCACCACACTGAGGCAAAACATGAAGGGCATGCAACAGAACAGCAAGGGGAGCAGAGCAAGGAAGTCCCGAGGCATTATCAAAAATAGACTTTGGGTTCAGAGCATGGCACCCCATCAGGCTCAATCAGCAAACACTCGCAAATGTCAACAAACAGACCTTGAACTATTGACAGGCTTTTCTTTTTTGTGTCATTTGTTTTTTGGTGGTGTTGTTTTGTTTTCTTTTGTTGCTTTGTTTTGTTCTGTCTTGTTTTTGTGTATATTATTATCTCTGCAGGTCTATCTAGATAAAATAGGTGGGATAAACAATCTGGAGGAGAAAACAATGGGACTGACAGTTCCGGGGGGACATGAGAGAGGGGAAGGTTGGGGGGAAAGAAGTGGTTAACAAACCAAGGGACAAGAGAACAACAAGTGATCCAAAATCAGTGGTGAGGAGCGTGTAAGAGGCCTGGTAGGGCTTGATCATGGGTAATGTAACCGAGAGGAATTACTGAAACCCTAATGAAGGCTGAACATGAACAAGAGCAAAGTAAAAGGAAATAGAGGAAAGAACTGCAAGGCACATAGCATTTATAGAGCTCTAAATATAGGCATGTACATATGTAAATATATTTATATATGATGATGGAGGAATAGAACTATGCATATATTTATAGGTTTAGTATTAAAGTAGCAGATGGACATTTGGCCCCTACTCAAGTACTCTCTCAGTGTAAGAACACTTGTTCTATTAAACTGGCATTCCATGATGCTCACCTTCCAGACACAATCACTGAAGGCAAATGTGGTGAAGAAAGTCAATGGTGTCGGCTATCAAAAGATATAGCATCTAGAGTCTTAAAGGTTTGAAGGTAAACAAGTGGCCTTCTAGGCCAACCAAAGCCCACATGGAAGAAGCACACCAGCCTGTGTGATCATGAAGTGTCAAAGGGATCAGGTATCAGGCATCAAAGAACAAAAAATAATATCATTGTGAATGAGGGGAGTGCAGATTGGGGACCCAAAGCCCATCTGTAGGCAACTGGACACCCCCTTACAGAAGGGTCACGGGGAGGAGATGGGCCAGTCAGGGTGCAGTGTAGCAATGATGAACATACAACTTTCCTCTATTTCTTAAATGTTTCCTCCCCACCACTATCATGATCCCAATTCTATCTTACAAATCTGGCTAGACCGGAGGATGTACACTGGTACAGATAGGAACTGAAAACACAGGGAATCCAGGATAGATGAACCCTTCAGGACCAGTGGTGGGAGTGGCAATACTGGGAGGGTGGAGGGAAGGTGGGGGTAGAAAGAGAGAACCAATTACAATGATCTACATATAACCCCCTCCCTGGGGGATGTACAACTGAAAAGTGGGTGAAGAGAGACGTTGAACAGTGTAAGACATGACTAATAATAATTTATAAATTATTAAGTGTTCATGAGAAAGGGGGGCAGGGAGGGAGGGTAAAAAATGAGCTCATACCAAGGACTCAAGTAGAAAGCAATGTTTTGAGAATGATGAGGGCAACAAATGTACAAATGTGCTGACACAATGGATGTATGAATGGATTGTGATAAAAGTAGTATGAGCCCCCAATAAAATAATTACCCCCAAAAAAGAACTGAACAATAGAATGGAAGAAAATGAAAATTGAATCTATGAACTTGAAGACAACCATGCAGACTTCAGCAAATGAGAGAAACAAACAAAAAAGTAAAATAATCTGAAGTAAACCTGAGGATGATGTGAGAAACCATGAACAGAAGTAATGAATGTCTTGTTTGGAATACTGGAACGGGAAGAAACAAACAAATCTACATATAAATTAGTAAGAGAATTTGTGGAGGAAATTTTCCCCAGTACTATAAAGGAGGAGATAATATCCATTCAGGAGACAGAGAGAACTCCAAGGAGGTTAGACCCGGGGGGTGGGGGTAGGGGACATGTATAGGAGGGCATCAGGACATATGATAGTCAAAATATTCAACTTCAAGGAAAAGGAGAGAATCTTGAGAGCAGCTAGAGAGGGAAAAAGTCACCTTCAGAGGTAATCAGATTGGAATAAGCTCAGAGCTCTCAGCAGAAAATATGCAGGAAATAAGAAAATGGAGCAACATAGATCAAACTTTCAAAGTAAAAACCTGCCAACCAAAATCCTGTATCCAGCAAAGCGATATATCACATATAAAGAAGAAATAAAGGTATTCCCAAACAAGGAAATAGTTAGAGAATTCATAAAAACAAAACCAGCATTGCCGAAAACACTAACCATATCTCTATGGTCAGAAAATCAACAGCACAAAAACATTATGAGATCGCCACAGTCCGTGCTACTATCCAGAAGTCAACACACTAAAACAACACCCAAAACAGTAGATCTAGACGGGAAACAAGGACATGAATAGATTCCTCCCTCCCAAACACAGATAATACAATATGATAGTAACTCACCTGCATTTGGAATTAATACCAATGAAAATCAATGGGCTAAATACCCCAGTCAAAAGACAGAGTAGCAGACTGGATTAGGAAACAAGATCCATCAATCTGCTGCCTTCAAGAAACACACCTCAAACTCACAGACAAAAACAGACTGAGAGTCAAAAGATGGAGAAAAATTTACTAAACCAATGACAATGAAAGGAAGACCTCACACAAATAGAAAACTACAAGCCAATATCTCTCATGAACATAGATTCTCAACAAAATCCTGGCCAGTAGAATTCAACAACATATCAAAATAATAATAATACTTCATGCCCAAATGGGATTCATACCACCATATAAACAAAATATAGAAGAACCAGATGATCATATTGATGGATGTAGAAAAAGCATTTGACAATATCCAACACCCATTCCTAATAAAAACAATAATTAAATATAAGGAAATTCTTCAATATACTAAAGTCCATATCTTAATATCCAACAGCCAGTATCATACTGGATGGAGAAAAGCAGAAATCATTGCAATTGAAAATGGGAACCAGACAAAGATGCCCATTATCCCCACTTTTATTCAGCATTGTGCTAGATCCTAGCCAGAATCAAAAGGCAACAAGAGATTAAGGGAGTGCAATTGGGCAAAGAGAAATTAAGCTCTAGTTATTTGCAGATGGTATGATTTTATAGAGAGAGAAAAACCCAAGGTCTCCACAAAACCCTGTTGGAAATAATTGGAGCTTGTTTCAAATAAGCACCCATCTAAGTGAGATGTCAGTAAACTCACCTGGAAGAAGCACACGATCATCGATGATCCAAGGATTATCAGTTATATAAACCAGATCTGAAGAAGGGAGTGCTGTCAGAGCTGAAATTTGTGACATTCTGGTGTTCACAAAGCTATGGCTGACAGTGGGAGCCCAAAATACATGTTCAGGTTCTCCACAGGGAATAAGCCTCCAGTGGCCCCCCTCTGACTATCACTGAGAGATAGGAATAACCTGGTTATCAGGCAGCTGGTATTGGAAAGACGATTATAGTAAATTAAAATGATAAATAGGGCTTGAATGGTTAAAATCTTGTTATTTGAGCTCCCTTTAGATACACTTTGACTTTTATCTAGTTTTTAATATTTTCTGGGTTTTGCTGTTGTTTTCTAGATTAGGTCTTATCTCTGCTGTATTTTGTTATTTTGGTACCTTTCTTGATTCTCTGTTATGTATCTTTCTGTGTTTGGGGGTTTATCAAACCCAGATTGGGTGAATCTGTAGAGGTAATAACTGGAGTAAGAGTTCTTGGGGTGTATTGATGGGGAGGAAAGAGGTAATGGGGAGCTGACATCACGTAGTATGAAAAGGAAGAAATTGATTATATGCAGTAATTGCACAACGCTGCTTGATCTGATAGAGCTATTGGTATGATGTCTGGATTATGCCCTAATAAAATGATCTGGGAAAAACATAAATTTTAAAAAATCAATTTTCATTTACATCAGGGCTATCACATTTTTAACAAAACTCAAGTGAATATTCCCAAATTAATTAAGTTTTCCCACAAGTTTACAGGAATGCTGCTGCTCCACATAACACAATACTTTTTAGCCTTTTAATGAAGGTCGGGAAGACCTCAAAGATGAATTCAAGGCAAGTCACCTCAGAAGGCTTTGGAGACTCTCTTTCTGGGTTTCAAAGGAATCCTCTTTATATTTTCTCAAGGATGATCACAGAGACTTCTCAGGAAGACATCTGAAGAGAATGGAAAGCTGCGCTGGGGAGGAGGAAGAAGGACAGGAAAATGTACCACGGCGTGTGTTCTGTTACGGCGCCATACCTGCTCCTCCTGGAGGGTAGCAAGGACTGTCTGACGAGCTCCTCATTGGGAACGACCCATCCACCTGACGCAGCCTTATCTGCCTTCCACACTGCTCTGTGTTCCCAAGCTCAGAGGACATTTAAAACGAACATGATTTGCATCCCTTGAACATGACAAAACTCCCATTTGACATGACATAAATTGAAGAGTGAGAATTCTTTGGGAAATGAATAGAAAGATGAAAACACTTCAGAAGCATATAGGCATAGATAAAGATATGACATGAAACAGTAGCTTCATATTTTGATAGTTTTGTTTAATTAAGGTTTCTTTTTTTAATCCTTTTATTGGGGGCTCATACAACTTATCACATTCCATACATACATTCATTGTGTCAAGCACATTCATACATATGTTTCCATAATCATTTTTAACAAGTTTCTATTATACAATGCTTTTATACTTACCCTTGTGTGTGCGTATTAAACCTACAAGATAAAAATGATATGATTCTGCTCATTGCTGAACCATAGGTATTCACACCAACGTGGGAATACCTTGGAACTGTGGTTGATCTCTCCCCTGAAAACTAATTGTTGTGAGAAAAAAAGAAAGGCAATCCAACAAAAATGTAATTTGATTCTTTTAAATTGTAATTTATTGAAAGATGCTCCTGACCAGTGGTTGACAGTAACTGAAATCTCTATGGTGAAAAACTGAGAAATTTTCTAGCAACTGTTGGAACACACGGCCATTTGTGTATACACCAAGAGGACATCTGTCAGACACTCTAATTTCCTGGCCCAGTGGTACTGAGAATATCAACAACTTACTGCCAGATAGATTTGGATATCAGGGACAGGTCAGAGGTCCTTTTGAAGAGATTCATATGCTTTAAGTTTCTTCCTCCCCCCCCCCTTAACACGATGTTTTAAATAACTTAGATAAAAGTGGGAGGCCTTCAGAACAGTGGTTTGAATGTTCTTAATGGTCTAGATGTATTCTCACTTCTTCTCAGGAATAAAGCAGAGTTCTCAACTTCAGCATCATTGCTGTGTGAGACTGGATAAGTCTGTATAGGGGCTGTCCTATACACTGTAGGATATTTAGTAGCATTTCTACATGTCAGTAGCCACCCCTACCTACCCCAATTATGACAATGAAAAATGCCTCCAGATGTTGCCACGTCCCACAGTGAGACAAAATTACCCCTCATTAACCACTGAAAGGATCTGCTGGGGCTTCGTTTTTGTTTTCAATCATTGTTTTACCCTTTTTTGCTCTAGAGTCAGAAATACAAGGATCAGTTATCTCAGCTCAACCATAGGATCCTTCACCTGGGTGAGGAGGCCTTTGTCCACAAGGCTCAAAATGAGAAAAACCAAGTACCCGTTCAGTTGCTGACACTGAAGATGGATCGGGCTGGTCACCAGGTGAAAGAGCAGGTGAGTGGGCAGTGCAGAGTGGGAATATGAGAGCAACAACTTAAAGATATGGAGACATACACTGCCCCACACATAGCCAGGAAGCCTGGGGGAAAAGAACATGGAATATCATAGTTTTTTATAAATCTGCTTTATTTAGAAGAGTAGCATAAAGGAATTAAATCTTAAAAAGAGAGTAAATTCCTACAACCTTTCTGAAAAGACAAGTTGAAAATATAGATAGCAAGAGCCTCAAGAATCTCATTATAAGAAGTGAAACTTCACTGTTTGCAAATAATATGATTTTATATATTGAGAATCCTAAAGGGTCCACAAGAGACTAGCTGGAAGTCATAGAGGAGTTTAGTAGAGTAGCAGTATACAAGAGTAACAATTGACTTCTTCTATACCAGGGATGGGGGTACAGAAAAAGATACCAAGGAATCAGTATCCTTTGCAAAAGCTGAAATACCTGGGAATAAACTTAACCAAAAACCAAGACTTGTACGAAGAAAACTATAGAACATTACTATAAGAAGCCAACCGGGATCTACACAAATGGAAGCATATTCCGTGTTTGTGGATCAGAAGACTCAGTATTGTGAGAATGTTGATACTATCTAAAACAATCTACAAATAAAATGCATTGCCGATCCAAATTCTAACATCATTCTTCAAAGAAATGGAAACACTGATTATTAACTCCATATAAAAAGGGAAGAAACCCAGGATAAGCAAAGAACTCCCCAAGAAAAAGAACAAAGCAGGTGATCTCACATTACTTGACCCCAAAACCTACTTATACAGCCACAGTTGTCAAAACAGTCTGATACTGGTATACTGATACATGCTCCCTGTCACTAGCCACCCAGGAAATGCGAGTCAAAATGACCATAAGATCCCACCTAATGCCCATAACTAGCCCAATTAAAAAAAAACAGAATGTGAAAGGGAGGATAGGGCGGAGGTAGGGGGAGGAATGAGGAGCTGATGCCAAGGGCTCAAGTAGAAAGAAAATATTTTGAAAATGATGATGGCAACAAATGAACAAATGTGCTTGACACAATGGAAGGATTACAATAAGTTGTACAAGTCCCCAATAAAATGATTTTTCAAAAGAAACAGAACAACAAATGTTGGAGAGTGTGTGGTGAGATAGGAACTCTTATCCCCTGCTGGTGGACTGGTAAATATGTACAGGCACTCTGGAAGGCAGTATGGCGATACCTAAAACAGATGGCAACTGAACTACCATATGATCCAGCAATACCATTGCTGGTATGTACCCCAAAGAAATAAGAAGCAGATCACGGACAGATGTTTCCCTCCCCTATGGTCATCACAGCAGAGTTCATAGTAGCAAAAAGCTGGTGGGTGGGCAGGAAGAAGCTGGAAACAGCCTACATTACCATCAGTACAAGAGTGGATAAAAACTCTGGTACATACATACAATGGAATACATCCCTAAAAACAGCAATGAAACACCTCAAGTTGTAGAGGCATCTGGAAGATATTATGCTGAGTGAAGCTAGTCAAGCACAGAAGGATAAACACTGTGTGAGTCCACGATAATAGGAACATGCAGCAGAACGGGCACAAGTTCAAGTGTGCAGGCCATCCAGTCGTCTGGCTGGGGACCAGGCAGGCCGCTAAAGAGCCACACATCATCTGTTCAAAGTAAGTATCATGTAGGTCACTTGGCCGAAGGTCACCTCATGAGAGCTGGAATCAGATGGATGGGGTGGGGTTGATGCTGGTCCCTGAGAGGTAGCCATGTGGATTTGGGGTGAGGTCTCCCAGAGAGGGAATCAGCCCTGTCAGAGGAATGGGGCTTACTGATGCGAGGGGCAGCACAGGAAAGAAGAAAGGCAATGGTCAAATTTGGGGGAACATAGGTGCATGCCTGTTGAGGGGAGAAGAGGGAGGGCTGACATTGTGGGGGGAGGGGTGTCCAGTGAGGTTGCTCTTGGGAGGACCTGATGCAGAGGGGTTAAGTGGAGAGCAAATGCTTTGAGAGTGATTAGGGCAAAGAATGTATGGATGTGCTTTATACAATTGATGTATGTATATGTATGGATTGTGATAAGAGTTGTATGAGCCCCTAATAAATTGTTTAAAAAATAATAATAAATTTTTTTAAGTTGTATGAGCCCCTAATAAAATGATTTTTTAAAATACTGTAAAAAAAGAAACCAAACTTGACCAACAGTTACCATGGGTGAAGGGGAAAGATCTGTTGCTTTGGGAGCATTGAGTTTCTGTCACTGTGGTCGATAGTTTGAAAAAGGATAACAATGATAGTTGTACAACATGAAGAATATTATTGAGCCTCTTCTCTCTCTGAATTATACAACTAGAAGTTGTGCAATTGGAAAATATTTCTGTATATTTGTGCCACAGTTAGAAAAAAATAAGTACATGAATTACAATGAGTACAAGGAAGAAGAAAAAGGTTTTGAATTAAATATTGTAACAATTGGACAACTTTTCTTGATCTGATTGAATTGTATGACGTGGGTGAAGTGCTAATACAACTGTTTTAAAAGATGTGATGCAAAACAATAATATGGATTATTCGGGAGAACATGATGCTGAGTGAAATTAGTCAATCACAAGAGACAGATATTGTATGAGACCACTACTGCAAACGGTTTTCATATTGAAAAATAAATAACGAGATAGAAAGAAACTCCATGTGGTTACAGATCAGATCAGGTTTTCTGGGATGTTAGAATTACAGAGTCAGATCATGACCAAGAAAGCCCCATGAAGCACTTCGACTCTGACAAATACATGTGTTGCCGTGAGTTAGAACTAACTCCACAGCATCAGTTTTCGTTATTAACTGCTGTCTCTTGTTCCCATTCAGGATGATGCTTAGGGTTGCCCGTAGGCATGCCCTGTACCCAAGATTAAAGTTTCATGCAGAATAATTTCACTGCCCTTAAAATTCTCTGCTCCACCTGTTTGTTCCTCTATTGTTCCTTGAACTCCTGCTAGTCGCTGACCTTGTTTCTGTCTCTTTAATTTTGCTTTATAATTGGAATCATGCATTATGTAGCTTTTTCAGACTGGTTTCTTGTACTTAATAAGTACTTAAGTTTCCTCCATATTTTTTTCATGGCTTGATGGCTCATTTATTTTTTTTGCTAGATAATATTTCCATGATACAGATATGCTCGTTTGTTTAGCCATTGACCTGTTGAAGGACCTCTTGATTACTTCCAGTTTGGGGCAATAATGAATAAAATTACGATAAATATTTGTATGCAAGCTTTTATGTGGATACAGATTTTCAACTCATTTGAGTAAATACCTAGGAACACAACTGCTAAAACATATGACAGGCCTTTGGAATAGTGGTTACATTACCAGATAAGTATTGGACTGCTGACAGCGAGATTGACAGTTCAAATCCACCAGATGATCCGAGGGAAAAAGATAAGCCTATCTATTCCCATAAAGAAATCCTGTCAGAAACTCTATAGAGGGACGCTGTGAGTCAAATTGGCTTGATGGCATTGTTTTTGTTTTTTTGTAAGCCTATGTAAGAAACTGCCACTGTCGGATTCCTATGCAAAACACTACGCCCTGCGCCACACCTATACTCCTGACAGAGCTTGTTAGCATCCCATGTTCAGACAGAGGCTCGTAGCTAGTAACTTGTAGATGTGTACATTTCGCCCAAATACTATTTTAAATGTCTTGAAGTTAGTTCTTTTAAAACATAATTTTTTGATTGGTAACCTCCTTTTGTCAGGAAATACATGAAAAACAACTTAATACCACAGAAAAGCAAGTGGATAAAGTGGAAATGATCTTAAAGAATATGGAAATGCTTCTACAAGAAAAAGTAGATGAGCAGAAGGACCAGGTGAGTGATAAGTTCTTGTCATTTCCTCACAAACATCTTATATCTGCACACTTCTACCTCCTGGGTATTCACACAGCTGGTGTAGTAAGAGACTGTCTGGTCACAGACTCCGAGAGGCCATGTTCATTAGTTACCCCTCAGACTGAGCCTCTGTCAACACCTTATTCTTGAACATAAAGTAATTTGCCACAGGATTCATAATTGATAGCAGTCAATAAAAGATTCTATTATATATATATATATAACTAGCTTGTTTATTGACTTATTTTCTTTTGGGTATCATTTTAAGGTTTCTTTTTTGAGATGGCCACATAACCTCAGGAAGGTTATGGATTTATTCATGCATCCTTCATTCAGCACATTGCCTACTGAGCACCTACTGTGTAGGAAAGCATTTTTCTAGGTAGACCTGAGATAAATAAGCCCTCATGGAACTTAAATTCTAGAGCTGATGAGAGCTATTAATAAGATTGTAGTTGGCCAAGGGCTTTGAAGAAAACACATTTTCCTGGACTGTAGAGTCAGGGTGTTAGGGGAGACTATACTGCACAGATAAGGTATCTGAGCAGCCCCTTAATCATGACCTAACATATATGAGTGAGTAAAAAAGAAAAACAGGAAAACTCCACTCTGTGGAGCTTTCATAGGATGCATTGTTCCTACTAGCTGAGCATCGAGCAACTTGTTCTGAGTTAGTGCACCCAGCGGCGTCGCCTGGGAAGGTTCTCTGGTCACAGTGAATTTTTTCATAAAAGCAGTTTTGCTCACACCTTGTTTTTTTGTGATGGCTCATTTAAGAGAACTGCATGTGGCTGTGAAAGTTTGCTTTCTGCTCCAGAAAAATGTCACAGAAACTGTTGTGATGTTGAATACAACTTACAAGGATAGCACTCTGAAAAAAACTCAAGTGTACCAGTAGTTTTCTTATTTCCAAAAAGGTAAAATGTCGATCGATAACAAACCTTATTCTGGATGTCCATCAACTTTCCAAACAGACAAAAATGTCCAAAAAATTCATCCACTTTTGCTTGAAGACCAATGATGGACCATTAAAAAGATGGGGAAGTTATCTGGACTATCTTGGAGCTTAGTTCAGTGAAGTTTAACAGAAGATTTGTGACAGGCCACCAAGAAGGAGTGTCAACTGGAAACAAGTCATTCTTGGAAAGAACAACTCTGAAGTGATCCAGACTTTTCTCAAGGTCATTACTGGTGACAAGCAAACTTCAGTCAAGCCAGGGGAAGACACCATCATCACCTTGCCCAAGAAAAACTCGTCAAGTGAAATTAAAGATCAAGATTATGCTCATTTGATTTTTTTGATGTCCATAATATAGTGCATTTAGAGTTCCTTCCACTAGGTCAGACTGTTAATCAAACTTTCTATTTAGAGGTTTTGAAAATATTGTGTAACAATGTGCAACAAAAAAGACCTGATTTGTGGCAGATGGGGGACTGGTTTTACCATCATGACAATGCAACTGCTCACATGCCATCTCAGTGTGCCAATTTTTGACAAGAAACAGCATGCCTCTCTTGTCCCATGCACCTTACCTGACTTCACTCCATGCAACTTCTTTGTGTTTCCACCAATGCAGAGGAACATGAAAGGACAGCTAGTTGATGATATAGAAGAGATGAAGCAAAAAAATGAGAGAGGTGCTGTCAGCCGTCCAAACAGCTGAATTTGAAAAAAAACAATGTTTCCAAGAATGGAAGCGCAGAATTGACAAATGTATTAGGTGTAATGGAGAGTACTTTGAAGGTGATAAGGTTGTTTTGTAAAAAAAATTTAAATACAAAGCTTTGAAACAAAATTCCAGGTTTTGGGGGTACCCCATCGTATACCTCAAGTAGAAAACAGATTAGCATTGGGGGAAGCATGTTGCTCACTGGTGGAATATCACATGTGTTGTACTTGAGAATCCTTCCTGACAGGTGCTAAATACCGGTAACATTTCCTGATCACCAGACAGCCATAAATAGGCACCCACACACTTACACTTCCCTGTTCGTGGTTGTGGGAAAATAGTCTCGGCCCTGTAAAAGGTTTTGCTCTACCGAGTGCCAGGCACCATGCCTGTCACTGTTCTACTGTTCCTTTACTTCCTCCTGCCCCTCCCCTACTCCTCTTAAGTCCCCTTTCTCCTCTTCTTTCCATCCTGCCTTGCTCTTTTTTATTCCCCCACTCACTGGGAGCCCTCCTTGCCATAAGTATGTAAGCCCATTGTAAAGAAGCCTGGCCCTCTGGCCTAGCCCTCAGCCCTCCTCTCTGCTCTTTAAATGCCCTTCAAAGACTCTGTGCTCACAACCCTGCTTCTCTCCCTTCCATGCTCCTCTCATGGCTCAGCCACTGTTCGTCCCCCCTGCCTGGGTCTACACCTAATTCGCAGCTCAGCTTTCAGAATGGATATAGACTCCAAGCACTCGTACCCCACTGATCTCACTCTGGTCCACACCCCCTCACTTTATGCCCTCTCTCTGGCCTTCCTGGTTCTGCCTTGCATACCGGCCTTGATTTCTTCTTAGCACAGGCGCTGCAATACCTCTGAGATCTCAGCTCGCCGCGCCTCACACCTTCCCATCTTCTTCAAAGTAAAAGTCAACCTTGTCACGGTGTCCTTTAAGGCTCTCTTAGATTTAGTGTCCACTCCTGCCCTGACTTCCTGTCTATGTTTCCTCAGGAGCACACACCTTCAGCTATGGTGGCTGCCTGCTGCTACCTAGTCACCCGAGGCCCTGACCAGCTGCAAGGTCTTTGTAATCTCTCTTCTTGCTACCTGGTGTTCACATAGCCCCTAGATTCCTAAACTTACTTGGCCTACCACCCCTTTTTACAGGAAAAAAAAATCACTCATTGTCCACCTGACCATTAAAATCTTTTGTACTATTGCCCTTAATTCAGGATACGGTTTGGGTGTCTGCTTGTGTAGCGCCCCTGGATGCTTTGAGGCCCAGACATCGTCACTGGACTGTTTCACTGCTACCCAACGGGCAGTACCGCACCCTTTGGGAAATACTGGGATAGTCTCTGGACTCTCATTTTACTCAGAACTCCGTTCACATGTCATCTTACAGGAACAGCCTCGGGGTTTCTGTAGACAAGCAAAACCAGTAAAACATGTATGTAAATATATTGAGAAAATTGTACTTCGTGACTCACACACATGCGGGGGTTAGCACGTCCCATATCCGTGGGTCCAGTGGCAACTTGGAGACCTCTGCTGGTTCATGGGGTAGCAGAGGAACAGATGTCTGCAGGTTTATGAACTAGAACTGCAGGCCAGGCGTTAAGCAAAAACATAACAAAGAATCGAGACGGCTAACCACGATGACAAAATACAATAGAAATAAACCCCCATAGTTTTAACTGTTCGAGATTTTAGCTATTCAAGTCAGAGTTATCATTTTAATTTCCTATAGTCATCTTCAGTACTCTCATCTGGTAACCAGGTTCTTCCCATTCCTCAGTTTCATCGGAAAATCACTGGAGACTTATTCGCTGAGTAGCTCCTGCAAATGTATTTTGGCCTTCCGCTCTCATCCATTCCCTTCTGAAAACCAGAATCTCGCCTGCTAAGCTTTGATACTATTCCCTTCTTCCGATTTGGATTATATAATTTACAATCCATGGATAACAGATGTTGGTGTGCTTCTTCCATGTGGATTAGTTGACATCTCACTTAGATGGCTGCTTGTTTGGAAACAAGCCTTTAAGATCCCAGATGCTGTTCTGTCTGATTAGTGGGGCACCATCTAATTTCTTCACCAATGCTACCCTTAAGGGACCTGATCTCATTCAAGAACTTTTTGAAGCCCCCTTGTATTCTTGACCTTGATAGCTAAAGGTACACTGTTTCTGACAGGTATCAAGAAAAAGACATTGATTAAAGCAATAGCTATGTGCTGTCTTCCAGGAAATGTACTAATGTGCTCAAGCAGTGAAACCACATCTGGATTAGCAGTTACAATCAGAGCCACCACTGGTTAAGTTTATATCAATTCACTGTCACTCTCTTAAGATCCTTTTTTTTTTTTTTTTTGCACAAGACAGATAGGTAAGTTGAATGAGATTGTGGTGGAAATCATCCCCCTCCATTCTTCAAGTCTTTATGGTGACATTAATCTCTGCAGGTTCTCCAGCAATGTAATACTGCTTTTGGTCTAATATTTCTTTGAGGAAAGTTCTAATGGCTTCCACTTGGCCTTTCTTACTGTAATAACCCTTTCTCCATGTGTCAGGGATCCAAAATTCTGCCAATTGCATATTCTGGACCTGGAGAGATTATTACAGGATTATTTCAGAGACCACTGTACCCACTGTTGGATAGGCATGAGCTGACATTTGGGCCTCCTAGAATGAGTGTCAGTTTAGTGCCATAGGGATCCTTTGAGAAATATTAACTATCTATATTCTGACAGTGTAGTGGATTTCTACCTCAGAGGATTCATAGGAGTTGTGGGCCTATACACTTGCTCATCTTGGAATTGATAGAGCCCTCTAAGCATCCCCTGCATGTGTGGGTATGTCCATCTTGATAAATCTACTCTAACATTCCAATTTACTTCAGCTTTTAGATCCCTTTTCCAGTATATAAAAGCAATTCAACTTCATTCAGTATAGGCCACTTCATAGTCCTCATTGTCGTCCCGCAACAATGTAACTACTAGGTACTTTTCTGACGCCGTGAGCTGAAACATCGAATGAAGACTTGCCACTTGGCAGGCTCATAGCACTACACTCAGACTGACACAGTTCCCACACCTAATCCCGAGGCCTTTGTTTCTCCTTGTGTTCAGTAGGAAAAGCAAGCAGTCTCTGTCTGGAGTATGCCATACCTCCTCCTGGGCCACACTTTATGCCTCAAAGAAGTCGTGTCACGGGACAGTGGACTTCACACTAGTTATTGTTCTAAAAGCCAAAAGTGCATCTTGCAAAGCATTTGCCTCATACAAAGATTCCTGGGACACAGCTGTGGGACTATGGTCAGATGAGGATAAGAGGGCTGATTTTACTCTCGAAGGTGATTCAGGCAAAGAACGTGGGTTAATCCCTTCAGATGGGGGCAGGAGGCTGGTCCTTCTGAAAATAAAAAAAGGTAATTCAACAATAAGGGCTCCATGTCCCTAGCTTGATCCTTTTATTGTCCACATTTTCCCATCTCAATTTTCAGGATCTCACATCTTCCCCGTCAAACCTTTCAACATAAGGGATTCAGTTGATGGTGTAATTAGCTATTCTTCAGCTAGGACTCAGGAATGATGGTGGTGTGTGGGTTACAAACTGGACTGTTAGCTAAAGGTCAGCGATTTTAAAAGCACCAGCCACGCCCCAGGTAAAAGATGAAGTTTGTGCTCCGATAAATATTTATAGCCCCCAGAGCCCTCGAGGACATTCGATTTTGGCTTATGCAGTCACTGTGCATTGCAGCCAACTCAGTGGTAGTGAGGATAAGACTCTGGATGGGTTTTCAGCAATCTCAACACTGCTACAAGAAATAAGACTTTATTTCAAGACCCAAATAGCAACTTTCAGGTCCTTTATGTAGTGCTTGAGCCAGGACTTTGAAGCTCTGGACTCATCATTTTCTCTTTCCGCGTTGTGTATCTGAAAGCTGAACCAGCCAGCTTCACTATGCTTGTGGGTGTAACAAAAATGTTGAAAGATAATAATGAAATAGTAGTCACTCACAGCATTGTCTCTCACAGATGTTTGATCTAATGGTGGGGATATTATGCTTGTCTTTATTGCCACCTCATGCCATGGATTACTATGCCTCTTGACTATTGGAAGTCGAGCAATTAGTACTTTTAAATCCAGCCAGACTTGAGAATAAGTTCAGAAAGCATGCTGTAGTGGAGTTAACAAACCCAGGGACAAGAGAACAACAAGTGCTCCAAAATCAGTGACGAGGATGGTGTAAGAGGCCTAGTAGGGCTTGATCAAGGACAATGTAACTGAGAGGAATTACTGAAACTCAAATGAAGGCTGAGCATGATAGTGGGACAAGAGAAAAGTAAATGGAAATAGAGGAAAGAACTACAAGGCAAAGGGCATTTATAGAGGTCTAAGTACAGGTGTGTACATATGTAAATATATTTATATATGATGATGGGGAAATAGATCTATGTGCATATAGTTATAGATTTAGTATTAAGGTAGCAGATGGACATTGGGCCTCCACTCAAGTACTCCCTCAATGTCAGAACACTTTGTTCTATTAAGCTGGTATTCCATGAAGCTCACCTTCCTGACATGATCGCTGAAGACAAATGGGTACATAAGCAAATGTGGTGAAGAAAGCTGATGGTGCCCAGCTATCAAAAGATATAGCATCTGGGGTCTTAAAGGCTTGAAGGTAAACAATTGGCCATCTAGCTCAGAAGCAACAAAACCCACATAGAGAAAGCACAACAACCTGTGTGATCATGAGGTGTCGAAGGGATCAGATATCAGGCATCAAAGAACAAAAAATCCTATCATGGTGAATGAGGGGAAGTGCAGAGTAGGGACACAAAGCCCATCTTTAGGCAACTGGAGATCCCCTCACAGAAGGATCATGGGGAGGAGACAAGCCAGTCAGGGTGCAGTGTAGCAATGATGAAACATACAACTTTCCTCTAGTTCTTAAATGCTTCCTCTCCCTCCCCCGCCATCATGATCCCAATGCTACCTTACAAATCTGGCCAGAGGATGTAGACTGATACAGATAGGAAATGGAAACACAGGGAATCCAGGATGGATGAACTCCTCAGGACCAGTGGTGATACCGGGAGTGTCAAGGGAATGTAGAATAGAAAGGGGGAACCAGTCACAAGTATTTACATAAAACCCCCTCCCTGGGGGACAGACAACAGAAAAGTGGGTGAAGGAAGATGTCGGACAGTGTAAGACATGACAAAATAACAATTTATAAATTATCAAAGGTTCATAAGAGAGGGGGTCTGGGGAGAGGGGGGAAACAAGGAACTTATGCCAAGGGCTCAAGTAGAAAGCAAATGTTTGAGAATGATGATGGCAACAGATGTACAAATGTGCTTGACACAATGGATGATTGTGTGGATTGTGATAAGAGATGTAAGAGTTCCCAAGGAAAGTATATAACTAAAAAAGAAAGAAAGCATTCTGTGTTGGGCCGGGTTGACTAGAGAAACAAATCCAGAGATACTCATATATGTATAAGAAAAAGTTTTATCTCAAGAAGTAATTATGGATCAATAAAACATTCCATCCCAGTCCAGCTCTTCAGTCTATAAGTCGCTCTTCAGACTCATTAAGTCACATGCAATGATGCAGAATGCAGGACAATCACAGGCCAGTGGGTGTAGTTATGTGGATCCAACTGACCGTATCGTAGTGCTTGCAGCAGCCAGGAAAGTGAAGGCACAGAGAGTGGGGGAGGTGCCCAGGACCCTGCTTATGAGAAAGTCTCGCCCACAGAGAGTCACCATCAGGGTGTGACCTGATTGACAGACTAAACTCTACCCTTACACTTTCATATATCTTCAAGTTGACATGAAATGATGTAACTACCACTTATTCTTTGAGTTTTGTTCTTCTAGAATCACTCTTGGTGCCAAATAGCTAAGTCTGAGTTCTCAAGAGGGGTGCATCAGTGAGATGCACACATACATACATATAAAGAGATTTGCTGCACGGTAGGGGTTTATGCAGTTGTAGAGGTTGGCAAGTCCCAAACCTACCGTATGTGTCCAGTGGAAGCTAAGGATTTCTGATGACTTGTGGGGTTGTAGGACTGGTGAATCCACGACCTGCTGGTTAGGATGGAGACTTCTTCAGGTTTATAACACAGGAACTGCAGATCAGGCAACTAGAGTGCAGGTCAAGAAAGAGAGCAAACTTTGCCACAACTTCCACTTCGATAAAGGAAGCTGGCCACACTCCCGAGGCAATTTCCCTTTCAACTGATTGGCTATTCCTATCAGATTACAAAAATGAAAGTTGATTCCATTATGAAAAAGCACCTGTCAGACTGATGAGAATCACAGTCTAGTCAAATTGAGGTTTACATTAGTCGTTACAGTTCCCTCAACCAACTAGCTGCCCCCCTCTTGCTCCTTGCTTGGTTTTCTCAGCACTTCCCCCATATGGCATACTAAGTTTGGTTCTCATTAGCATATGTGGTGCACAGCCCAGAGACTACGTTCACCACTGCTTCGCTAGTGCTAGAGGAAGACCTGGCATGTGGGCGCTTACTGACTATGTTCTACAAGTGAAATTTGGTGTTGACTGAACCCCATGCTGGGATTCTTGTGCCCTTGTATTTGGAATGAGGTCATTGCTAGTGTTTCCTGTCATTCACATCTGTGAAACCGTATGGGTTTGGCAGAAAGCTCAGACCCAGGAAACAGCAGTGGGGGTCAGGGCCACAGTGATTCCTAGGGCAAGGGGCAGTAAAGAACCAAAAATTGTTGTCATTCTTTGCAATTCATTATTGTATCGTACAATAGCCTTTCTGAGAACTGTTGATTTGTGACTCTTGGGTCTTCCGGTTAAACTGATTCCCACAATTTCCCTTAAATTTTCTCCAGTACATAATTCATCACACCCTCAGTTGGAGGTCTCACTTCAGGGTAACAAGAAGTGTCATACACGCAATATTTTTGTTATATCCTTAAGAACCTAAAGTTATCATTTCAACGACCGTGGAATGAACAGGGTCGGGAGCATGTACCCCTTCCCTGCACTCACAGTAATGGGTGGCTCTCTTCCCTCTCTAGTTTGAAAACAGCGTGAAGTCCAATTTGCTGCTCAAGGAGCTTTATGTGGAGAATGCACACCTGCTAAAAGCCCTCCAGGTTACTGAAGAGAAACAAAGAGGAGCTGAGAAAAACAGCCTCATCTTGGAAGAAAAACTCAGAGCTCTCAACAAATTAATCAGTAAGATTTCTCCGGCATCCCTCTGTGTGTAAAGACTGCTTGCTTTCTTGGAATTCATTCTGAAAAGAAAATCTTAAAACCTGAGCCACTGTGATGCCTTAATCACTTGCAGCTTATTGGCCATGGTCCTCAGAAACAGGGCGACTGTGGTGTCTGGCTCGTTCCAGCAGCATCTGCTCTGTGCCAGATCCTGGGAACATACACGTGTTGGACAAGAGCACATTTTTATAAAACTCCCAATTTTACCACTGGGAAAACATGATGGAAACACTTGGTCAGGCCTGACAGAGAAAGTGGGTTAAGATAATGCAGTTCCAATACTGCATTTTCGACTTAAGCTCTCATTGCCATCGAGTCAATTACAATTCGTAGTGACTTTGGCTTCAAAGATTAAAATGTAAAGTAGGGCTCTAGACAGCTTTATCATATTTTTCCTTTTAAATTTCATTTATGTTTTCTTAAGCAGACACACAACAAAACATACATCACTTCAGCAGTTTTTAATGTATACAGTTTGCTGATACGGATTTTATTCCTCCGGTCTGTAGCCATTTTCAGCTTTTTTGAGTTGTTGCTCATCTGTTAGCATAAATTCACTCCCCTTAGAGTTCCAGGGGAGTCCAGGTGGCATGGTGATGACAGCGCTGGGCTTCTAGCCACAAAAGCAGCACTTTAAATCCAACAGACTTGGGAGAAAGACATGGCTGTCTGCTCCCACGAAGAGTTGCGGTCTCAGAAACGCACAGGGGCAGGTCTACTCGGTCCTGTAAGGTCATTGTGAATCAGAATTGATTTCATGGCAGTGTGGTTGGCTTTGTTTTTTGTTTAAAGTCCCAGGCAAATACTTCAAGTTGTTTTCCATTTTATTCCACATACATAGTTGTTAAAAGATCATCAAGCTCAAAGCAGACTTTTTTTTTACTAGTTAAGCCAAACTATTACTTGGTTTCAAGAAGACATTATGGTACATTTCTGGTTTAAGGCAATAGTTTTACGAGTTCAGCCACCCTCCATGGCTCCAGAAAGTTGGGAATTATGAGAATTTTCTATTCTTGTCTGTATTTTTGCCCCATTTTGTTCAGGATCCTTCTCTGAACTCTTTGATCAAAATGCTCAGCAGTGGTAGCCAGGCACCATGCAGTTCATTTGGACTCGTGACAAAGGAGGGCATTGTTTATGGAGGCAGCTAATTAGCCATGCATTCCAGAATCCTACTCTATTCCATTCTGTTGTTCCACATGAATCGACACCAACTGTGCCTGACAACTGAAGGAGGAGGTAGAACAGAAGCACCAAACATGTTAATAAGCCAAATAATGGTATGTCCCATGAAACCATTACCCTGAACCTAAGAGCTTTACTGTCTGGTTATTCAGCTCTGTCCTCTGTTACACTTCCCAATGGCTGCTGAGTGCAGACTTTCCAGAAGGGCTTCCCTCTGTAAGCAGAGTGTCCTCTAGACAATAAAGGGGAGGACTCTTGTTCGTTTGGAACCACTTTACCACATGTAAATATTGGTACTGTGGTTACATCTGTAGGCTTGTATTTATTGTACATTAATCTTTTTTTCATTGGAGTGTTTTTGCACTGGGAATTGAACTATATGTTAAAAAAGATAAAAATATAGTTTTATACCAAAATTGATGGTCATTTGTTTATCTGAATGTACTACTGTAATGTGAAATGAGTCACTGTATTTGCAGTTTTTCAATTAAAAAATTTCAATTTTGTCCTTTGTTCTTCAATTATAAAATATCTCAAATAATTAGAAAATACAGTTTTAGGAGAAAACCCATATACCCATCAACTAGATACATTTAATATAATATTTTGAAATTTTTCTTTTTAAAAGGTATAAAATATTTTAGATAGAGGTGAAGGTCGTATTCTATTGATTGCAACCTTTTACTCGTCCTAAAGGCACGCACTATCCCAAAGATGGTAAGTAAGTCTCCTGGTCTCTTTGTACATTTATTATATATGCATTATATAGTCTTGATTAGTGTCCACTCTTTTACTTTTGCATGTATCCATTGCAACGGCTACACAGAAACTCACAGACAAAATGCGTGATGAAAGAATTTAATAACTCAATAAGTTATAGTGCCAAGAGAAATGCTCAGGGTAGGTGTTTAACAGGACACATTACAGAGTTTCAGGTATGCTAATAAACACCCGAAGTGGCATACAACTCTGCTATGAGCCTCAACCCAAAGACATTCAGCTCAGGCTCTGGTCAAACCCAGGTCAGCAAACCCAGGTCTCCGAATTAAGTGCCCAGACTGAAGGACCAGGAAAACGTCAGTCTTCACAACCTAGAAATTGAAAACATTGTTCGGCACCCAGCTACCATGACCAAGTGTTATGAAAAGGATCACAACAGAAGGTTCTGTCTAGAGTGGGGGAGAAGTTAAGAACATAACCCTAAAGGATGCCAGGTTTACTGATCGAACAGAGATAGGCAGGACCTCCAAGATTTGCACTCTTCCCCTGCAGATCGGGAACTGAACTCAAATGGTACATTGACGGTATTGCTGCAATTAATGGGTTGAATCAGAATGCATATGAATTGTGGTAAATGATGTAAAAATATCACCTGATCTTTTGAGGGCAGGCCAGGTATGAGTGATAGGCTTTTTCACTGGGGTCAAGGAGGGGAGCCAAGCCCTTCTTTCAAAAGATATTTTTAATTAAAAGTTTCTTTTTTCATATAACACTGTTTAGGAATGAATAAAATGTAGCACAAAACCTGTCTCTTTCAGCCCTGCCATGTTCCCAAACATGCTCCGCAGTGTTCCCCTTGCTCATATGATAAATATGATTATATCTATCCATACTTGTTTTATGAAAAATGCTCACACTGTACAAGTTGTAAAGCGGTCCTTCAAAAATTAAGGACTGTAAAAATTGTCCTTCAAAAAAAAGTTAAGTATTCCAAGATAAAAGCTGAGCGTTCATAGCTATTAGACTCCCATACAAGAAAACTTAAAGCCAGTCCTCCAACGTGAGAAATGTGAAGGAATGATACAAGAAAGTCACTCAAAGTTGAACACAAAAGGGAAAATGATGAGAACAAATGTACAAATGTGCTTGAAAATTGATATATTTATGGATTGTGATAAGAGTTATACAAGCCCCCAATAAAACTATTTTTTAAGTTGTACGAGCCCCCCAAAAACTGATTTAATAAAAAAGAAAGAGCTAGATCTGGAAATGGTGGAATGTCACCTGGCTTATATTCTTTTCTTATTTTTTGTACAATGACTAAATTCCTTTCTCTCTTTTTTAATCATTTTACCACAATCCATATCTACACCCATTGTGTCAAGCACATGTGTACATTTATTTCCATCATCATTCTCAAAATACTTTCTTTCTACTTGAGGCCTTGGTATCAGCTCCTCATTTTTCCCCTCCCTCCCCACCCCCTTCCCTCATGAACCCTTGACAATTTATAAATTACTATTATTTTGTTATGTCTTACACTGTCCAACATCTCCTTTCACCCACTTTTCTGTTGCCTGTTCCTCAGGGAGGGGCTTATATTGTAGATCCTTGTAATTGGTTCCTCCATTCTATCCCACCTTTCCTCCACCCTTGAATTATCGCCACTCTCACCACTAGTCCTGAGGGGTTCATCTGTCCTGGATCCCCTGTGTTTCTTTCTGTACCCGTGTACATCCTCTGGTCTAGCCAGATTTTAAGATAGAATTGGGATCATGATAGTGGTGGGGAGGAAATATTTAAGAACTAGAGGAAAGTTGACTCATCCTTCCCTGTGGTCCCTCTGTGGGGAGATTGTTCCACTATCTACAGATGAGCTTTGGATCTCTGCTCCAGCCCTCTCGTTTTTATTTGTTATGTGTCTGCTGATGCCCAGTTCCTATGACTCCTCATGATCGCACCAGCGATGTGCTTCTTCCATGTGGACTTGTTGCTTCACTGCTGAATGGCAGCTTGTGTGACATCAAGCCTTTTAGACCCCAGACACTATATCTTTTAATAACCGGGCACCATTTGCCCTCTTCACCACATTTGTTTATGCACCTATTTTGTCTTCAGCGATTGTGTCAGGAGGGTAAACATCTCATGCTGCTGACTGGTTAGAACAAAACTTTCTCTTTTTTAAAAAATTTATGTATTGGGGCTCATGCAATTCTTATCACAATCCACACATACATCAATTGTGTAAAGCACACTTATACATTCATTGCCCTCATCATTCTCAAACTTCGCATTCCGCTTTGGTTCCTGGAATAAGCTCCTCATTTTCCTTTGTTCTCTCCCTCTCCCTCCCCGCTCCCCTCTCCCTCATGAACCCTTGATAATTTATAAATTATTATTTTATCTTATCTTACACTGCCAGGCGTCTCCCTTCACCCACTTTCCTGTTGCCCATTCCCCAGAGAGGAGGTTATATATAGATCCCGTGATTGGTTTCCCCTTTCTACCCCTCCTTCCCTCCCGGTATCACCACTCTCACTGTTGGTCCTGAGGGGGTTCATCTGTCCTAGATTCCCTGTTTCCAAATCCCAACTGTACCGCTGTGCATCCTCTGGTCTAACCAGGTTTGCAAGGTAGAAGTGGGATCATGATAGTTGGGGGGAGGAAGTGTTTAAGAACTAGAGGAAAGTTGTGAGTTTCGTTATTGCTACACTGAAGCCTGAGTGACTCATCTCCCCACTACCGCTCTGCAATGGATGTCCAGTTGTCTACAGATGGGCATTGGGTCCCCATAGAACAAAGTGTTCTTGAATGGAAGGAGGATATGAGTGGATGCCCAAAGTCCATCCCCTACCTCAGGGTATTGCCATATAAATATATGTACATGGGCCAATACCTCTATTTTTGTAGATTAATGTATTTACATATGCACACCACTATGTTTATACCTCTATCCATTGCTTTGCTTCCTTGGTCCTTCCTCTGTTGCCTTTTACCTTCCTCATGTCCCACTGCCACTTTCCCCTTATTTCTGCCTCTTGGTAACCCCCTTAGCTAGTCTGCTGTTGCTCCAACATTACCACCACCCCCACCTTGGATCCCTATATCCTCATTACTGGCTCTGACACCCCAGTTGTTCCCCTGTCCATGGCGCAGCCTGCTCAGCACCCCCTTCCTCCACCACTCTGACCTCCCAGTTCTCCCTGGAACCGTTGGTCCCAATGCTCTCACCTCAAGCATGCCTCCCATACCTATCCTATATAGGTAGGTACACCGACTATGACATAGCCCAAAATGATTTTTTAAAATAAAAATAGTAAATCAATAAGAAAAATTTTTTAAAAAGAGAAAAGAACTATACAAAAATCCTGGGTCTCTTCGCTGGCCTTCAAGACTGTCCAGGAGCTGCCTCTCCCAGCCTGGAGTGCATGTAGACCCTACTATGAAGCACCAAACCATGAGGACAGCATGGTCACATGGAAGGATGCATGAAGAGAGAGAGCTACAGGCTAGGGAGAGGAGCCAGCATGCCACACCCACACAGAGGCAGGCCAGGAGAGAGGAAGAGAAAGAGAGCGGGACTAGACCCCACGCTGGCACGCCAGGCTCGGAGGATGACGTCCCTGGGGGAAGCTAATGGGACACAGAGGGAACTGGACAACTGACAACAGCTGGTGGCATGCTGTCCCCTTGCTGGAGCAGACTGCGACAAAGTATATTTCTTGATCACAATTGAATGTAAACAGAATTTGGTAACACAATGAAACTGAAATACACAATTATATGGAAATTAAACCATTATACAAACAACCAGTGAATATTTAGAGTCAAATGAAAATGAAGATACAACACACGAAAACATTTGAGACTCTGAAACTGTTGGGTGGGGGAAGGGAAGTATACTTATTACCAATTAAGTGAAGGTTTACAGAGAAGTTCATCAGTTTTACATCGAAAAATTCATACACATTGATTTTGCACATCCACTCCAATACCTTCCATGTGCCATCCTACTTCCCCACTGGGCTTTCTCTTACCATCACTCCTTCTTTAGTAACCCTCTGGACTTTGTCATTGGGTAAATGCTGCCCTTTGGGTTTTAAGCTGTTGATGGTTTTAAAAAAGGTCATTTCAGTTCCACGCCTAGAGGACATTGGCTATATTCTTGGGGTATGCTACTAGACTCCATTCAACCAGTAAACCCAGTCTGTTTTATGATCATGAGTTCTGTTCCACATTTTACCCCCATTCCATTGAGGACCTTCTAATGTGATTGTGTTCAGAGTAATAGGTAGCAGTAGTCAGGCACCATTTAGGTTTTCCAAGCTCAAGATTATAGAGACTAATGTTTGGGTTGTTCATCATTCTATTGTAATAATTGTATTCAACATGTCTTTTGACTTCACTCTTGTTTCCTCCGAGTGCAGAGAGACCAATAGTTACTACTGGCTGCTCATGCACAGTTTTTCTTATTTAAGTCACTTTTTTAAAAAACAAAAATTTCAAAAGAGGACCTGATGCAAGGGGCTTAAGTGGAGAGCAAATGCCTTGAGAATGATTGGGGCAGGGAATGTATGGATGTGCTTTATACAATTGATGTATGTATATGTATGGATTGTGGTAAGAGTTGTTTGAGTCCCTAATAAAATGTAAAAGAAGAAAAGAGAAAAAAATGATTAGGGCAAAGACTGTACAGATGTGCTTTATACAATTGATGTATGTATATGTATGAACTGTGAAAAGAATTGTATCAGCCCCAATAAATTGTTAAAAAAATAAATTTAAAAAAATTCCTTTTATTTTTTTTGTACTGTCCGACGTCTCCCTTCACCAACTTTTCTGTTCTGTTTTAATGTAATTTTTATCATTAAACTGTGAGTCTAATGGTAACAAAATAGAACGTGTGTGTGTCTGTGTTAAAACAGTCATTAAAGAATAGAATTCAGAGACAGAGAATTTTTTTAAGTTTTTAAAAATATTTTCTATTGTTACTTAGGTGAAGGTTTAAAGAGCAGACATCAGTTTTACATTAAATAAGTCGTTAAATCTACCATTGTCTTTTCATTTCCAATATTTTTTGCCTATCTCTTGTTTTATATTGTCTTCCCTTCACAAAAATAACACCTGTCTACCCTCTAGCTTCCACAGACAGAGAACTTATTGTTGACAAAGGCCTAAAAAACATTAAATGGGAAGCAGACACCTCTTCAATAAATGCTATTGGAAATACTGGCTATCCACTTGCAGAAGAACAAAAAAAAGACGACTGCCTCACCCATGCACAGAAACAAACTCAAGATGGATCAAATTCCTAAATGTAAAACCCAAAGCTCTCAGGATCAGAAAACTGGGACAAAACTAGGAACCCTAGTGCAGTAGATGGGCTATCAGAAATAACAAAGCTGACACAATCCATAGAAAACAAAATAGTGGGACATATTAAAAAATAAAAAACTTGCATACATTAAAAGACTTCATTGAAAGAGTAAAAAGACCCATAGACTGGGAAAAGATATTTAGTAATGACATAACAAAGGACTAATTACTAAAATCTACAGAATTTACAAGGTGGCAAGAAAAACAAACTAGTAGCCCTATGAAAAAGTGGGCAAAGGACCGGAGCAGATGATTCACAAAGGATGATACGTGAATAACTAATAAACATATGAGTAAGTTCTCTCAGTCATTAGCTATCCAGGAAATGCAAGTCAAAGCAACCATGAGATACCACCTAACACCCATAACTGTAGCCCAGTTAAAGTAAAAAAGCTGAGAACAGCAAATGTTGGAGAGTGTGTGGTGAGATAGGAACTCTTATCCTCTGCTGGTGGACTTGTAAATATGTACAGACACTCAGGAAGGCAGTATGGCGATACCTAGAACAGATGGCAACTGAACTACCATATGATCCAGCAATACCATTACTGAACATATACCCCAAAGAAATAAAAAACATCATAAGCAGACATTTGCTCCCCCATGTTCATCACAGCACAGCTCACAATTGCTAGAAGCGGCCTCCATTCCCAACAATGGATAAAAAACCTCTGGTACATAAACATGATGAGTACTGCGCATGCCTGAAGAACAGCAATGAGACCCCTCACGTCGTGGAGGGCTCTGGAAGACATGCTGAGGGAAGCGAGTGAAGCACGAAAGGACAAGCACTGTGTGAGTCCAGAGCAGCAGGAACAAGCAGCAGAAGGGGCGCAAGCTCAAGCGTGCAGGCCATGCAGTCGTCTGGCTGGGGTCAGACAGGCCGCTAACGAGCTGGACCAGTGCCAATGACCTACACATCATCTGCTCCTGGTGAGTATAGTGTAGGTCACTTGGCCGGAGGTCATCTCACGACAGCTGGGATCAAATGGAGGGTGCGAGGGGGTAGTGGCTGTTCGCTGAATAGTAGCCATTTAGATCTGTGGTGAGGTCTCCCAGAGAGGGAGGTAGCCCCGTCGGAGGAATGGGGTTTACTGATGAGAGGTGCCGCACAGGAGATGAAAGGAAATGGTCAAATTTGGGGGTACATAGGTGCATGCCTGTTGAAGGGAGGGGAGGGAGAGCTAACCTCCAGGTGGGGGACAAAAGACTGAGGATGCTCTTGGCAACAATAAATGGGAGGTGTCTTCAGTGGCATGCAATGGGTGGGCAGAACTGGTGTAGGGCATCTGGGGGGGGGTATCCCAGGAAAGCAGACCAGGTGCCATAAAATGCTGGGACAACAAATCCTGGATCTTTGGGGTGCATGCATGCTCCAGAGGCTACATCAGTGAGCCCCATATGGGAATCCCACTGGGTGAACTAGACTCTACCTCAGACACACTTGTAACATGAGGACTTAAGCGGGAAATACATGGTGCCTGAGGAAGCAGAAAACAGCTGTACCAAGAGTGGTGTACTGATGGTTGGTGGACAAATAAGGTCATGTTACATCAACCCCCTTTATGCTGGGTTAAGATATCTAGTATTCTGGAAATCTTGTGACAGCCCCTCTACTGTGTGTTGCATGTGCTTGGGTATATTAAGGTGTGTCTCAGGGGTGCAGCACCATGGGGGTCACTTTCTTGAAGCTGTTATTTGTTTCTGCTTTTTAGTAAATGAGACCCAGAGACTTTGAGAAAGAAAATATAACAATAGTTTGGGGGGGCGAGGATAAAGAGGGTCGGGGGAAGTAAGAGGGAGATGATGTCAAGTAGTCTAGGAGGGAAATGTATGTGTGGAGACTGATTGTGGCAGCAATTTTACAATTCTGTTTGATGTGATTGAACTATGGAATAATATGACATTTGTATTAACTCCTAAGTTAGCAAATTTTTTAAAAAGCATAGATTCAGGAATGGTTTGGGGGCTCACACTTAAAAAGAATTATCATGGCCCTGCTCAGTACTCACCTTCATGAAATGGTCACTAAAGATAAAGGTACTACAGCGAAGTGTCGCAAAAAAGTAGATAGTAGCACTCCCTCAATGTATGAATACTTTCTTTTATTAAATTGGCACTCTGTGATGCTCACCCTCCCGACACAACTGCTGAAGCCAAAGCGGGTGAACAAGTAAATGTGAAGAAAGCTGATGGTGCCCGGCTATCAAAAGAGATAGTGTCTGGGGTCTTAAAGGCTTGAAGATATACAAGCGGCCATCTAGCTCAGAAGCAACAAAGCCCACATGGAAGAACACACCAGCCTGTGTGATTGCATGGTCCCGAAGGGAACAGATATCAAAGAACAAAAACTCAAATCATTGGCTGCACACCTCCATGATACAATCACCGAAGACAAACAGGTGCATAAGCAAATGTGGCGAAGAAAGCTGATGGTGCCCAACTATCGAAAGAGATAGTGTCTGGGGTCTTAAAGGCTTGAAGGTGAACAAGCGGCCATCTAGCTCAGAAGCAATAAAGGCCACATGGAAGAAGCACACAAGCCTGTGCAATCACGAGGTGCCAAAGGAACCAGGTATAAGGCATCATGCAATATATATATATATATATATACACACACACACACCATAGTGAATGAAGGGGGAAGTGCAGAGTGGAGACCCAAAGCCCATTTGTCGGCCACTGGAGATCCCCTCATAGAGGGGTTTAGGAGAGGAGATGGGTCAGTCAGGGTGCGATGTAGTACCGATGAAGAACACAGCTTTCCCCCAGATCCTGGATGCTTCCTCCCGCCACCTACCATGATCCGAATTCTACCTTGCAGGACTGGATAGGGCAGAGGTTGTACACTGGTGCATATGAGGGCTGGAGGCACAGGGAATCCAGGGTGGATGATACCTTCAGGACCAGGGGTGTGAGGGCCGATGCTGGGAGAGTGGAGGGTGAGTGGGTTGGAAAGGGGGAACTGATTACAGGGATCCACATGTGACCTCCTCCCTGGGAGATGGACGGCAGAGAAGGGGGGGGGCGGTAGACTCTGGATAGGGCAAGATATGACAAAATAACAATCTATAAATTATCAAGGGCTCATGAGGGAGGGAGGAGCGGGGATGGAGGGGGGAAAAAAAGAGGACCTGATGCAGAGGGTTTAAGTGGAGAGCAAATGCTTTGAAAATGATTAGGGCAAATAATGTATAGATGTGCTTTTACAATTGATGTATGTATATGTATGGGTTGTGATAAGAGTTGTATGAACCCCTAATAAAATGTTTTTTTTAAAAAGTACTAAATCTAAAAAAAAAAAAAAGAGTGGCTGAATTACAACACTAACTGAACCCTCTACTTAGAATGATTTCTGATGTTAATAGGAGAGCATGGATTGGGACTAAATGGGAACCTGAAAGTTACGGTGGAGAGGACTGTGCTACGCTGAGTTTTCTAGAGAAATAAATCAAACTACACTCAAATAACTTTATAGCAAAAATAAATTTACATCAGGAAGCCCAGCCCAGTTCAACTCAAGTCCATGGGTCAGATGCTAGATGAAGTCCCCTTTAGACTCACCCAGCTTCCAGCCAATGAAGCAAAGGCAAAGCAGGAATCGGGAAAATCACAGGCCAGTAGGGGCAAGAGCATCTGGATGTAAGGTCAGCAGGAAGAGGGCAGGGCACTGCAGCTCCTATGATCAGCAGGCCGGCTCGGCCATGAATCCTAGAGATGCAGAATCAAGGTAAGCAGGATGGAGGGAGAGGGAAGGAAAGTTGTCCATGGCATCTCTCTAAATTGGGCACCTCCTCCAAGGAGAGGGCCTTATTGAGATTGAACTCTACCCATACTTTCACACAGATGCATCAAACTGATATAAAATCGAACCATCATAGGGACACACGGAAAGATTATTCTCAGAAATATCAGAACATGGATCCTTGACATGCCATTGAGTTACTTCAGCCAACAACACTACCACTCACATCTGAAGAGTTTAATCCATCATTAGTAAAGCCATTGTCCCCTCCACCTGCACTTGTGCTTAGCCCAACTTTCCCTGCTGATAGGGAACCTCGAGTTGTATCTGGAGCATTCCCTGCAGCAGATGCCTTGCAAGATAATGCTGACACTTGCTGGGAAACACCTTCGACACTCATGCCTGCTTCGACACTGCCTCTAAACTTGTCTCAGTAATCCCAAAGGTGACCTCCAAATATTGATCCAGAAAGAGCTGTGCTATCCTCTTAAAGGACTGCTAGCATTTTCTAGTATGTACAGGCAGAGACCCGAGGAATGTGTGCGGGAGTGAGATGATGATGCAAGGAGCGAACGGTTGCATCAGTCTGAATGTGTTGACGTGGACCAACTAAGCACTGATCCTTCAGTCAGTGTTTCAGCACCAGACGTTAGGACAGAATCTAATAGTTTATCTGTTTGGTTTACTGAAGCAAAGCTTCTGCAGTGGCTTAGAGCAAGTTAAGTTGAAGTACCAGACCTAGCTTGGTATACTTTAGAGGATTAAGGGAATGGGCGTGTTTCAGGGCAGACCCATAGACTCACAAATGGAATGCACTGAGGACACACCTTTTCTCTCAGTGGGAAACAAATTTCTGAAGGGATCATAAGTATCTCTAAAGACTGCTGTGATTGATATTTTATTTTGAGCCAGTTTTGACAGTGGAAAATACCCTAATTAAGACGTTTGCACATAACATGGCTGATTGGGTCCCATGGTAGTAGGCGGTAAGCAGTAGCATTTAACAGAGACAAGTTGGGTGTGGTTGCCAAATGGTTAGCAGAGTCAAAGTAGTAACAGAATAGCCTGATTTGTATGGCATTGGATACCTAAGCAGAGTGTCCCTAGGAGTGAAATAAATGAGAAACCTACCAAATCTATCATTGATCTGTACAAGTTGAAAAATTCTAGGCCAGTTGGCTAGGGCACCCCTAGGCTTAGGCTAGGGCACCCCTAGGCTTAGGCTAGGGCACCCCTAGGCTTTAGCTAGGGCTCCCCTAGGCTTAGGTTAAGGCTACGGCTCCCCTAGCTTCAGGCTAGTGCACCCCTAGACTCAGGCTATGACACCCCTAAGCTTTGGCTAGGGCAATCCTAGGCTACACTAACGCTAGAGCTCCCCTATCCTCAGGCTAGGACACCCGTAGGCTCAGGCTAGGGAACCCCTAGGCTCAGGCTAGGGCACCCCTAGGCTTATGCTAGAGCACCCGTCGGCTTAGGCTAGGGCACCACTAGGCTTTGGCTAGGGCACCCCTAGGCTTAGGCTAAGGCTAGGGCTCCCCTAGCCTAGGCTAGGGTACCCCTAGGCTTAGGCTAGGGCACCCCTATGCTTAGGCTAAGGCTAGGGCTCCCCTAGCCTAACCCTAAGGCACCCCTAGGCTTAGCCTAGGGCACCCCTAGGCTTAGGGTAGGGCACCCCTAGGCTTAGGTTAGGGAACCCATAGGCTTAGGCTAAGGCTGTGCTCCCCTAGTCTAAGGCTAGGACACCCTTAGGCTTAGACTAGGGCACCCCAAGGCTTAGGCTAGGGCACCCCTACGCTTAGGCTAGGGCACCCCTCAGCTTAGGCTAAGGCTAGGGGACACCTAAGGTTAGGCTAAGGCTAGAGGAATCCTAGGCTTAGGCTAGGGCACCCCTAGGCTAAGGCTAGGGCACCCCTAGGCTCAGGCTAGGGCACCCGTACACTTAGGCTAGGGCACCCCTAGGCTTAGGCTAAGGCTAGGGATCCCCTAGCCTAAGGCTAAGGCACCCATAGGCTTAAGCTAGGGCACCCCTAGGCTTAGGCTAGGGTACCCTAGGTTTAGGCTAAGGCTAGGGCTCCCCAGCCTAAGGCTAGGGCACCCCTAGGCTTAGGCTAGGGCACACCTAGGCTTAGGCTAGGGCACCCCTAGGCTTAGGCTAGGGCACCCCTAGGCTTAGGCAAAGCTAGGGCTCCCCTAGTCTATGGCTAGGGCACCCTTAAGCTTAGACTAGGGCACCCCTAGGCTTAGGCTAGGGCACCCCTAGGCTTAGGCTAGGGCACACCTAGGCTTAGGCTAGGGCACCCCTAGACTTAGGCTAGGGCACCCCTAAGATTAGGCTAGGGCACCCCAAGGCTTCGGCTAAGGCGAAGACTCCCCTAGCCTTAGGATAGGGCACCCCTAGGCTTAGGTTAGGGCACCCCTAGGCTTGGACTACGGCTAAGGCTCCCCTACCCTAAGGCTAGGGCACCCCTATGCTTAGGCTAGGGCTCCTCTAGGCTTAGGCTAGGGCACCCATATGCTTAGACTAGGGCACCCCTAGGCTTAGGCTAGGGCACCCCTAGGCTTAGGCTAAGGCTAGGGCTTCCCTAGCCTAAGGCTAGGGCACCCCTAGGCTTAGGTAAGTAACCACTAAGCTTAGGTTAGGGCACCCCTAGACGTAGGCTAGGGCACTCCTAGGCTTAGAATGGGGCACCCCTTGGCTTAGGCTAAGGCTAGGGCTCCCCTAGCCTAAGGACAGTGTACCCTTAGGCTTAGGCTAGGGCACCCTTAGACTTAGGCTGGGCACCCCTAGGCTTAGGCTAGGGCACCCCAAGGCTTCGGCTAAAGCGAGGACTCCCCTAGCCTAAGGATAGGGCACCCCTAGGCTTAGGCTAGGTCACCCCTAGACTTAGGATAGGGCACCACTAGGCTTAGGCTAAGCTTACGGCACCACTAGACTAAGGCTAGGGCAACCCTAGCCTTAGGCTAGGACACACCTAGGCTTAGGCTAGGGCACCCCTAGGCTTAGGCTAGGGCACCCCTAGGCTTAGGCTAGGACACTCGTAGGCTTAGGCTAGGGCACCCTTAGGCTTAGGCTAGGGCACCCTTAGGCTTAGGCTAAGGCTAGGGCTCCCCTAACCTAAGGCTAGGGCTCCCCAGCCTAAGTCTAGGGCACCCCTAGGCTTAGGCTAGGGCAACCCTAGGTTTAGGCTAGGGCACCCCTAGGCTTAGGCTAGGGCACCATTAGGCTTTGACTAGGGCACCCCTAGGCTTAGGCTAAGGCTAGGGCTCCCCTAGCCTAAGGCTAGGGCACCCCTAGGCTTAGGCTAGGGCACCCTAGGCTTAGGCTAGGGCACACCTAAGCTTAGGCTAGGGCACCCCTAAGCTTAGGCAAGGGCACCCCTAGGCTTAGGCTAGGGCACCCCTAGGCTTAGGATAGGCAATTCCTAAGCTTAGGATAGGGCACCCCTAGGCTTAGGTTAGGGCACCCCTAGGCTTAGGCTAGGGCACCCCTAAGCTTAGGCTAGGGCACCCATAAGCTTAGGCTAGGGCACCCCTAGGCTTAGGTTAGGGCACCCCTAGGCTTAGGCTAGGGTACCCCTAGGTTTAGGCTAGGACACCCCTAGGCTTAGGCTAAGGCTAGGGCTCAGCTAGCCTAAGCTAGGGCACCCCTAGGTTTAGGCTAGGGCACCCCTAGGCTTAGTGTAGGGCAGCCCTAGGCTTTGGCTAAGGCATCCCTAGCCTTAGGCTAGGGCACCCCTAGGCTTAGGCTACGGCACCCTTAGGCTTAGGCTAGGGCACCCCTAGGCTTAGTGTAGGGCACACCTAGGCTTAGGCTAGGGCACCCCCAAGCTTGGGCTAGGGCACCCCTAGGCTTAGGCTAAGGCTAGGGCTCCCCTAGTCTATGGCTAGGGCACCCTTAGGCTTAGACTAGGGCACCCCTAGGCTTAGGCTAGGGCACCCCTAGGCTTAGGCTAGGGCACCCGTGGGCTTAGGTTGGACACCCCTAGACTTAGGCTAGGGCACCCCTAATCTTAGGCTAGGGCACCCCAACGCTTCGGCTAAGGCGAAGACTCCCCTAGCCTAAGGATAGGGCACCCCTAGGCTTAGGCTAGGGCACCCCTAGGCTTGGACTAAGGCTACGGCTCCCCTAGCTTCAGGCTTGTGCACCCCTAGACTCAGGCTATGACACCCCTAAGCTTTGGCTAGGGCAATCCTAGGCTAGACTAACGCTAGAGCTCCCCTATCCTCAGGCTAGGACACCTGTAGGCTCAGGCTAGGGCACCCCAAGGCTTATGCTAGGGCACCCCTAGGCTTAGGCTAGGGCACCCCTAGGCTTAGGCTAGGACACTCGTAGGCTTAGGCTAGGGCACCCTTAGGCTTAGGCTAGGGCACCCTTAGGCTTAGGCTAAGGCTAGGGCTCCCCTAACCTAAGGCTAGGGCTCCCCTAGCCTAAGGCTAGGGCACCCCTAGGCTTAGGCTAGGACAACCCTAGGTTTAGGCTAGGGCACCCCTAAGCTTAGGCTAGGGCACCATTAGGCTTTGACTAGGGCACCCCTAGGCTTAGGCTAAGGCTAGGGCTCCCCTAGCCTAAGGCTAGGGCACCCCTAGGCTTAGGCTAGGGCACCCTAGGCTTAGGCTAGGGCACACCTAAGCTTAGGCTAGGGCAACCCTAAGCTTAGGCAAGGGCACCCCTAGGCTTAGGCTAGGGCACCCCTAGGCTTAGGATAGGCAATTCCTAAGCTTAGGATAGGGCACCCCTAGGCTTAGGTTAGGGCACCCCTAGGCTTAGGCTAGGGCACCCCTAAGCTTAGGCTAGGGCACCCATAAGCTTAGGCTAGGGCACCCCTAGGCTTAGGCTAGGGCACCCCTAGGCTTAGGCTAGGGTACCCCTAGGTTTAGGCTAGGACACCCCTAGGCTTAGGCTAAGGCTAGGGCTCAGCTAGCCTAAGCTAGGGCACCCCTAGGCTAGGGCACCCCTAGGCTTAGTGTAGGGCAGCCCTAGGCTTTGGCTAGGGCATCCCTAGCCTTAGGCTAGGGCACCCCTAGGCTTAGGCTACGGCACCCTTAGGCTTAGGCTAGGGCACCCCTAGGCTTAGTGTAGGGCACACCTAGGCTTAGGCTAGGGCACCCCCAAGCTTGGGCTAGGGCACCCCTAGGCTTAGGCTAAGGCTAGGGCTCCCCTAGTCTATGGCTAGGGCACCCTTAGGCTTAGACTAGGGCACCCCTAGGCTTAGGCTAGGGCACCCCTAGGCTTAGGCTAGGGCACCCCTGGGCTTAGGTTGGACACCCCTAGACTTAGGCTAGGGCACCCCTAATCTTAGGCTAGGGCACCCCAACGCTTCGGCTAAGGCGAAGACTCCCCTAGCCTAAGGATAGGGCACCCCTAGGCTTAGGCTAGGGCACCCCTAGGCTTGGACTAAGGCTACGGCTCCCCTAGCTTCAGGCTTGTGCACCCCTAGACTCAGGCTATGACACCCCTAAGTTTTGGCTAGGGCAATCCTAGGCTAGACTAACGCTAGAGCTCCCCTATCCTCAGGCTAGGACACCTGTAGGCTCAGGCTAGGGCACCCCAAGGCTTATGCTAGGGCACCCGTCGGCTTAGGCTAGGGCACCACTAGGCTTTGGCTAGGGCACCCCTAGGCTTAGGCTAAGGCTAGGGCTCCCCTAGCCTAGGCTAGGGCACCCCTAGGCTTAGGCTAGGGCATCCCTATGCTTAGGCTAAGGCTAGGGCTCCCCTAGCCTAACCCTAAGGCACCCCTAGGCTTAGGCTAGGGCACCACTAGGCTTAGGGTAGGGCACCCCTAGGCTTAGGTTAGGGAACCCATAGGCTTAGGCTAAGGCTGTGCTCCCCTAGTCTAAGGCTAGGGCACCCTTAGGCTTAGACTAGGGCACCCCAAGGCTTAGGCTAGGGCACCCCTACGCTTAGGCTAGGGCACCACTAGGCTTAGGCTAAGGCTAGGGGACACCTAAGGTTAGGCTAAGGCTAGAGGAATCCTAGGATTAGGCTAGGGCACCCCTAGGCTAAGGCTAGGGCACCCCTAGGCTCAGGCTAGGGCACCCCTACACTTAGGCTAGGGCACCCCTAGGCTTAGGCTAAGGCTAGGGATCCCCTAACCTAAGGCTAAGGCACCCATAGGCTTAAGCTAGGGCACCCTTAGGCTTAGGCTAGGGTACCCCTAGGTTAAGGCTAAGGCTAGGGCTCCCTAGCCTAAGGTTAGGGCACCCCTAGGCTTAGGCTAGGACACACCTAGGCTTAGGCTAGGGCACCCCTAGGCTTAGGCTAGGGCACCCCTAGGCTTAGGCAAAGGCTAGGGCTCCCCTAGTCTATGGCTAGGGCACCCCTAGGCTTAGGCTAGGGCACCCCTAGGCTTAGGCTAGGGCACCCCTAGGCTTAGGCTAGGGCACCCCTAGACTTAGGCTAGGGCACCCCTAAGCTTAGGCTAGGGCACCCCAAGGCTTCGGCTAAGGCGAAGACTCCCCTAGCCTAAGGATAGGGCACCCCTACGCTTAGGCTAGGGTACCCCTAGGCTTGGACTACGGCTAAGGCTCCCCTACCCTAAGGCTAGGGAACCCCTAGGCTTAGGCTAGGGCACCCCTAGGCTTAGACTAGGGGACCCCTAGGCTTAGGAAAAGGCTAGGGCTCCCCTAGCCTAAGGCTAGGGCACCCCTAGGCTTAGGCTAGGGCACCCCTAGGCTTTAGCTAGGGCTCCCCTAGGCTTAGCCTAAGGCTACGGCTCCCCTAGCCTCAGGCTAGTGCACCACTAAACTCAGGCTATGACACCCCTAGGCTTAGGCTAGGGCAATCCGAGGCTAGACTAACGCTAGAGCTCCCCTATCCTCAGGCTAGGACACCCGTAGGCTCAGGCTAGGGCAACCCTAGGCTCCGGCTAGGGCACCCCTAGGCTTAGGCTAGGGCACCCCTAGGCTTAGGCTAAGGCTAGGGCTCCTCTAGCCTAAGGCTAGGGCACCCCTAAGATTAGGCTAGGGCACCCCTAGATTATAGCTAGGGCACCCGTCGGCTTAGGCTAGGGCACCACTAGGCTTTGGCTAGGGCACCCCTAGGCTTAGGCTAAGGCTAGGGCTCCCCTAGCCTAAGGCTAGGGCACCCCTAGGCTTAGGCTAGGGCACCCTAGGCTTAGGTTAGGGCACCCCTAAGCTTAGGCTAGGGCACCCCTAAGCTTAGGCTAGGGCACCCCTAAGCTTAGGCTAGGGCACCCCTAGGCTTAGGCTAGGGCACCCCTAGGCTTAGGATAGGCCACTCCTAAGCTTAGGCTAGGGCACACCTAGGCTTAGGCTAGGGCACCCCTAGGCTTAGGCTAAGGCTAGGGCTCCCCTAGTCTATGGCTAGGGCACCCTTAGGCTTAGACTAGGGCACCCCTAGGCTTAGGCTAGGGCACCCCTAGGCTTAGGCTAGGGCACCCCTGGGCTTAGGTTGGGCACCCCTAGACTTAGGCTAGGGCACCCCTAATCTTAGGCTGGGGCACACCAAGGCTTCGGCTAAGGCGAAGACTCCCCTAGCCTAAGGATAGGGCACCCCTAGGCTTAGGCTAGGGCACCCCTAGGCTTGGACTAAGGCTAAGGCTCCCCTACCCTAAGGCTAGGGCACCCCTAGGCTTAGGCTAGGGCTCCCGTAGGCTTAGGCTAGGGAACCCCTAGGCTTAGGCTAGGGCACCCCTAGGCTGAGGCTAGGGCACCACTAGGCTGAGGCTAGGGCACCCCTAGGCTTGGAATAAGGCTAAGGCTCCCCTACCCTAAGGCTAGGGCATCCCTAGGCTTAGGCTAGGGCTCCCCTAGGCTTAGGCTAGGGCACCCCTAGGCTTAGGATAGGGCAACCCTAGGCTTAGGCTAGGGCACCCTTAGGCTTAGGCTACGGCACCCCTAGACTCAGGCTATGGCACACCTAGGCTTAGACTAGGGCACCCCTAGGCTTAGGAAAAGGCTAGGGCTCCCCAAGCCTAAGGCTAGGGCACCCCTAGGCTTAGGCTAGGGCACCCCTAGGCTTGGACTACGGCTAAGGCTCCCCTACCCTAAGGCTAGGGAACCCCTAGGCTTAGGCTAGGGCACCCCTAGGCTTAGACTAGGGGACCCCAAGGCTTAGGAAAAGGCTAGGGCTCCCCTAGCCTAAGGCTAGGGCACCCCTAGGCTTAGGCTAGGGCACCCCTAGGCTTTAGCTAGGGCTCCCCTAGGCTTAGGCTAAGGCTACGGCTCCCCTAGCCTCAGGCTAGTGCACCCCTAAACTCAGGCTATGACACCCCTAGGCTTAGGCTAGGGCAATCCTAGGCTAGACTAACGCTAGAGCTCCCCTATCCTCAGGCTAAGACACCCGTAGGCTCAGGCTAGGGCAACCCTAGGCTCAGGCTAGGGCACCCCTAGGCTTAGGCTAGGGCACCCCTAGGCTTAGGCTAAGGCTAGGGCTCCTCTAGCCTAAGGCTAGGGCACCCCTAAGCTTAGGCTAGGGCACCCCTAGATTATGGCTAGGGCACCCGTCGGCTTAGGCTAGGCACCACTAGGCTTTGGCTAGGGCACCCCTAGGCTTAGGCTAAGGCTAGGGCTCCCCTAGCCTAAGGATAGGGCACCCCTAGGCTTAGGCTAGGGCACCCTAGGCATAGGCTAGGGCACCCCTAAGCTTAGGCTAGGGCACCCCTAAGCATAGGGCAGGGCACCCCTACGCTTAGGCTAGGGCACCCCTAGGCTTAGGCTAGGGCACCCCTAGGCTTAGGATAGGCCACTCCAAGCTTAGGCTAGGGCACCCCTAGGCTTAGGCTAGGGCACCCCTAGGCTTAGGCTAAGGCTAGGGCTCCCCTAGTCTATGGCTAGGGCACCCTTAGGCTTAGACTAGGGCACCCCTAGGCTTAGGCTAGGGCACCCCTAGGCTTAGGCTAGGGCACCCCTGGGCTTAGGTTGGGCACCCCTAGACTTAGGCTAGGGCACCCCTAATCTTAGGCTAGGGCACACCAAGGCTTCGGCTAAGGCGAAGACTCCCCTAGCCTAAGGATAGGGCACCCCTAGGCTTAGGCTAGGGCACCCCTAGGCTTGGACTAAGGCTAAGGCTCCCCTACCCTAAGGCTAGGGCACCCCTAGGCTTAGGCTAGGGCTCCCCTAGGCTTAGGCTAGGGCACCCCTAGGCTTAGGCTAGGGCACCCCTAGGCTGAGGCTAGGGCACCACTAAGCTGAGGCTAGGGCACCCCTAGGCTTGGACTAAGGCTAAGGCTCCCCTACCCTAAGGCTAGGGCATCCATAGGCTTAGGCTAGGGCTCCCCTAGGCTTAGGCTAGGGCACCCCTAGGCTTAGGATAGGGCACCCCTACGCTTAGGCTAGGGCACCCCTAGGCTTAGGCTACGGCACCCCTAGGCTCAGGCTATGGCACCCCTAGGCTTAGACTAGGGCACCCCTAGGCTTAGGAAAAGGCTAGGGCTCCCCAAGCCTAAGGCTAGGGCACCCCTAGGCTTAGGCTAGGGCACCCCTAGGCTTTAGCTAGGGCTCCCCTAGGCTTAGGCTAAGGCTACGGCTCCCCTAGCCTCAGGCTAGTGCACCCCTAAACTCAGGCTATGACACCCCTAGGCTTAGGCTAGGGCAATCCTAGGCTAGACTAACGCTAGAGCTCCCCTATCCCCAGGCTAGGACACCCGTAGGCTCAGGCTAGGGCAACCATAGGCTCAGGCTAGGGCACCCCTAGGCTTAGGCTAGGGCACCCCTAGGCTTAGGCTAAGGCTAGGGCTCCTCTAGCCTAAGGCTAGGGCACCCCTAAACTTAGCCTAGGGCACCCCTAAGCTTAGGTTAAGGCTAGGGCTCCCCTAGCCTAAGGCTAGTGCACCCCTAGGCTTAGACTAGGGAACCCCTAGGCTTAGGCTAGGGCACCCGTCGGCTTAGGCTAGGGCACCACTAGCCTTAGGCTAAGGCTAGGGCTCCACTAGCCTAGGCTAGGGCACCCCTAGGCTTAGGCTAGGGCACCCCTATGCTTAGGCTAAGGCTAGGGCTCCCCTAGCCTAACCCTAAGGCATCCCTAGGCTTAGGCTAGGGCACCCCTAGGCTTAGGGTAGGGCACCCCTAGGCTTAGGGTAGGGTACCCCTAGGCTTATGCTAGGGAACCCATAGGCTTAGGCTAAGTCTGTGCTCCCCTAGCCTAAGGCTAGGGAAACCCTAGGCTTAGGCTAGGGCGCCCATAGGCTTGGGCTAGGGCAACCCTAGACTTAGGCTAAGGATAGGGCTTCCCTAGCCTAAGGCTAGGGCACCCGTAGTCTTAGGCTAGGACACCCCTAGGCTTAGGCTAAGGCTAGGGCTCCCCTAGCCTAAGGCTAGGGCACACTAGGCTTAGGCTAGGGCACCCCTATGCTTAGGCAAAGGCTAGGGCTCCCCTAGACTAACCCTAAGGCACCCCTAGGCTTAGGCTAGGGCACCACTAGGCTTAGGGTAGGGCACCCCTAGGCTTAGGTTAGGGAACCCATAGGCTTAGGCTAAGGCTGTGCTCCCCTAGTCTAAGGCTAGGGCACCCTTAGGCTTAGACTAGGGCACCCCAAGGCATAGGCTAGGGCACCCCTACGCTTAGGCTAGGGCACCACTAGGCTTAGGCTAAGGCTAGGGGACACCTAAGGTTAGGCTAAGGCTAGAGGAATCCTAGGATTAGGCTAGGGCACCCCTAGGCTAAGGCTAGGGCACCCCTAGGCTCAGGCTAGGGCACCGCTACACTTAGGCTAGGGCACCCCTAGGCTTAGGCTAAGGCTAGGGATCCCCTAGCCTAAGGCTAAGGCATCCATAGGCTTAAGCTAGGGCACCCATAGGCTTAGGCTAGGGTACCCCTAGGTTTAGGCTAGGGCTAGGGCTCCCCAGCCTAAGGCTAGGGCACCCCTAGGCTTAGGCTAGGGCACACCTAGGCTTACGCTAGGGCACCCCTAGGCTTAGGCTAGGGCACCCCTAGGCTTAGGCAAAGGCTAGGGCTCCCCTAGTCTATGGCTAGGGCACCCCTAGGCTAAGGCTAGGGCACCCCTAGGCTCAGGCTAGGGCACCCCTACACTTAGGCTAGGGCACCCCTAGGCTTAGGCTAAGGCTAGGGATCCCCTAGCCTAAGGCTAAGGCACCCATAGGCTTAAGCTAGGGCACCCCTAGGCTTAGGCTAGGGTACCCCTAGGTTTAGGCTAGGGCTAGGGCTCCCCAGCCTAAGGCTAGGGCACCCCTAGGCTTAGGCTAGGGCACACCTAGGCTTACGCTAGGGCACCCCTAGGCTTAGGCTCGGGCACCCCTAGGCTTAGGCAAAGGCTAGGGCTCCCCTAGTCTATGGCTAGGGCACCCCTAGGCTTAGGCTAGGGCACCCCTAGCCTTAGGCTAGGGCACCCCTAGACTTAGGCTAGGGCACCCCTAAGCTTAGGCTAGGGCACCCCAAGGCTTCGGCTAAGGCGAAGACTCCCCTAGCCTAAGGATAGGGCACCCCTACGCTTAGGCTAGGGTACCCCTAGGCTTAGGCTAGGGCACCCCGAGGCTTAGACTAGGGGACCCCTAGGCTTAGGAAAAGGCTAGGGCTCCCCTAGCCTAAGGCTAGGGCACCCCTAGGCTTAGGCTAGGGCACCCCTAGGCTTTAGCTAGGGCTCCCCTAGGCTTAGGCTAAGGCTACGGCTACCCTAACCTCAGGCTAGTGCACCCCTAAACTCAGGCTATGACACCCCTAGGCTTAGGCTAGGGCAATCCTAGGCTAGACTAACGCTAGAGCTCCCCTAACCTCAGGCTAGGACACCCGTAGGCTCAGGCTAAGGCAACCCTAGGCTCAGGCTAGGGCACCCCTAGTCTTAGGCTAGGGCACCCCTAGGCTTAGGCTAAGGCTAGGGCTCCTCTAGCCTAAGGCTAGGGCACCCCTAAGCTTAGGCTAGGGCACCCCTAGATTATGGCTAGGGCACCCGTCGGCTTAGGCTAGGGCACCACTAGGCTTTGGCTAGGGCACCCCTAGGCTTAGGCTAAGGCTAGGGCTCCCCTAGCCTAAGGCTAGGGCACCCCTAGGCTTAGGCTAGGGCACCCTAGGCTTAGGCTAGGGCACCCTAGGCTTAGGCTAGGGCACCCCTAAGCTTTGGCTAGGGCACCCCTAACCTTAGGCTAGGGCACCCCTAAGCTTAGGCTTGGGCACCCCTAGGCTTAGGCTAGGGCACCCCTAGGCTTAGGATAGGCCACTCCTAAGCTTAGGCTAGGGCACCCCTAGGCTTAGGCTAGGGCACCCCTAGGCTTAATCTAAGGCTAGGGCTCCCCTAGTCTATGGCTAGGGCACCCTTAGGCTTAGACTAGGGCACCCCTAGGCTTAGGCTAGGGGACCCCTAGGCTTAGGCTAGGGCACCCCTGGGCTTAGGTTGGGCACCCCTAGACTTAGGCTAGGGCACCCCTAATCTTAGGCTAGGGCACACCAAGGCTTCGGCTAAGGCGAAGACTCCCCTAGCCTAAGGATAGGGCACCCCTAGGCTTAGGCTAGGGCACCCCTAGGCTTGGACTAAGGCTAAGGCTCCCCTACCCTAAGGCTAGGGCACCCCTAGGCTTAGGCTAGGGCTCCCCCTAGGCTTAGGCTAGGGCACCCTTAGGCTTAGGCTAGGGCACCCCTAGGCTGGGGCTAGGGCACCACTAAGCTGAGGCTAGGGCACCCCTAGGCTTGGACTAAGGCTAAGGCTCTCCTACCCTAAGGCTAGGGCATCCCTAGGCTTAGGCTAGGGCTCCCCTAGGCTTAGGCTAGGGCACCCCTAGGCTTAGGATAGGGCACCCCTAGGCTTAGGCTAGGGCACCCCTAGGCTTAGGCTACGGCACGCCTAGGCTCAGGCTATGGCACCCCTAGGCTTAGACTAGGGCACCCCTAGGCTTAGGAAAAGGTAGGGCTCCCCAAGCCTAAGGCTAGGGCACCCCTTGGCTTAGGCTAGGGCACCCCTAGGCTTTAGCTAGGGCTCCCCTAGGCTTAGGCTAAGGCTACGGCTCCCCTAGCCTCAGGCTAGTGCACCCCTAAACTCAGGCTATGACACCCCTAGGCTTAGGCTAGGGCAATCCTAGGCTAGACTAACGCTAGAGCTCCCCTATCCTCAGGCTAGGACACCCGTAGGCTCAGGCTAGGGCAACCCTAGGCTCAGGCTAGGGCACCCCTAGGCTTAGGCTAGGGCACCCCTAGGCTTAGGCTAAGGCTAGGGCTCCTCTATCCTAAGGCTAGGGCACCCCTAAACTTAGCCTAGGGCACCCCTAAGCTTAGGTTAAGGCTAGGGCTCCCCTAGCCTAAGGCTAGGGCACCCCTCGGCATAGACTAGGGAACCCCTAGGCTTAGGCTAGGGCACCCGTCGGCTTAGGCTAGGGCACCACTAGGCTTAGGCTAAGGCTAGGGCTCCACTAGCCTAGGCTAGGGCACCCCTAGGCTTAGGCTAGGGCACCCCTATGCTTAGGCTAAGGCTAGGGCTCCCCTAGCCTAACCCTAAGGCATCCCTAGGCTTAGGCTAGGGCACCCCTAGGCTTAGGGTAGGGCACCCCTAGGCTTAGGGTTGGGCACCCCTAGGCTTATGCTAGGGAACCCATAGGCTTAGGCTAAGTCTGTGCTCCCCTAGCCTAAGGCTAGGGCACCCCTAGGGTTAGGCTAGGGCACCCGTAGGCTTAGGCTAGGGAAACCCTAGGCTTAGGCTAGGGCGCCCCTAGGCTTAGGCTAGGGCACCCATAGGCTTGGGCTAGGGCAACCCTAGACTTAGGCTAAGGATAGGGCTTCCCTAGCCTAAGGCTAGGGCACCCCTAGGCTTAGGCTAGGACACCCCTAGGCTTAGGCTAAGGCTAGGGCTCCCCTAGCCTAAGGCTAGGGCACACTAGGCTTAGGCTACGGCACCCCTAGGCTTAGGCTAGGGCACCCTTAGGCTTAGGGTAGGGCACCCCTAGGCTTAGGCTCAGGCTAGGGCTACCCTAGCCTAACAGTAGTGCACCCTTAGGCTTAGGCTAGGGCAACCCTAGGCTTAGAGTAGGGCACCCCTAGGCTTAGGCTAGGGCTCCCCTAGGCTTAGGCTAGGGCACCCCTAGGCTTAGGCTAGGGCACCCCTAGGCTGAGGCTAGGGCACCACTAAGCTGAGGCTAGGGCACCCCTAGGCTTGGACTAAGGCTAAGGCTCCCCTACCCTAAGGCTAGGGCATCCATAGGCTTAGGCTAGGGCTCCCCTAGGCTTAGGCTAGGGCACCCCTAGGCTTAGGATAGGGCACCCCTAGGCTTAGGCTAGGGCACCCCTAGGCTTAGGCTACGGCACCCCTAGGCTCAGGCTATGGCACCCCTAGGCTTAGACTAGGGCACCCCTAGGCTTAGGAAAAGGCTAGGGCTCCCCAAGCCTAAGGCTAGGGCACCCCTAGGCTTAGGCTAGGGCACCCCTAGGCTTTAGCTAGGGCTCCCCTAGGCTTAGGCTAAGGCTACGGCTCCCCTAGCCTCAGGCTAGTGCACCCCTAATCTCAGGCTATGACACCCCTAGGCTTAGGCTAGGGCAATCCTAGGCTAGACTAACGCTAGAGCTCCCCTATCCCCAGGCTAGGACACCCGTAGGCTCAGGCTAGGGCAACCATAGGCTCAGGCTAGGGCACCCCTAGGCTTAGGCTAGGGCACCCCTAGGCTTAGGCTAAGGCTAGGGCTCCTCTAGCCTAAGGCTAGGGCACCCCTAAACTTAGCCTAGGGCACCCCTAAGCTTAGGTTAAGGCTAGGGCTCCCATAGCCTAAGGCTAGTGCACCCCTAGGCTTAGACTAGGGAACCCCTAGGCTTAGGCTAGGGCACCCGTCGGCTTAGGCTAGGGCACCACTAGCCTTAGGCTAAGGCTAGGGCTCCACTAGCCTAGGCTAGGGCACCCCTAGGCTTAGGCTAGGGCACCCCTATGCTTAGGCTAAGGCTAGGGCTCCCCTAGCCTAACCCTAAGGCATCCCTAGGCTTAGGCTAGGGCACCCCTAGGCTTAGGGTAGGGCACCCCTAGGCTTAGGGTAGGGTACCCCTAGGCTTATGCTAGGGAACCCATAGGCTTAGGCTAAGTCTGTGCTCCCCTAGCCTAAGGCTAGGGAAACCCTAGGCTTAGGCTAGGGCGCCCATAGGCTTGGGCTAGGGCAACCCTAGACTTAGGCTAAGGATAGGGCTTCCCTAGCCTAAGGCTAGGGCACCCGTAGTCTTAGGCTAGGACACCCCTAGGCTTAGGCTAAGGCTAGGGCTCCCCTAGCCTAAGGCTAGGGCACACTAGGCTTAGGCTAGGGCACCCCTATGCTTAGGCAAAGGCTAGGGCTCCCCTAGACTAACCCTAAGGCACCCCTAGGCTTAGGCTAGGGCACCACTAGGCTTAGGGTAGGGCACCCCTAGGCTTAGGTTAGGGAACCCATAGGCTTAGGCTAAGGCTGTGCTCCCCTAGTCTAAGGCTAGGGCACCCTTAGGCTTAGACTAGGGCACCCCAAGGCATAGGCTAGGGCACCCCTACGCTTAGGCTAGGGCACCACTAGGCTTAGGCTAAGGCTAGGGGACACCTAAGGTTAGGCTAAGGCTAGAGGAATCCTAGGATTAGGCTAGGGCACCCCTAGGCTAAGGCTAGGGCACCCCTAGGCTCAGGCTAGGGCACCCCTACACTTAGGCTAGGGCACCCCTAGGCTTAGGCTAAGGCTAGGGATCCCCTAGCCTAAGGCTAAGGCATCCATAGGCTTAAGCTAGGGCACCCATAGGCTTAGGCTAGGGTACCCCTAGGTTTAGGCTAGGGCTAGGGCTCCCCAGCCTAAGGCTAGGGCACCCCTAGGCTTAGGCTAGGGCACACCTAGGCTTACGCTAGGGCACCCCTAGGCTTAGGCTAGGGCACCCCTAGGCTTAGGCAAAGGCTAGGGCTCCCCTAGTCTATGGCTAGGGCACCCCTAGGCTAAGGCTAGGGCACCCCTAGGCTCAGGCTAGGGCACCCCTACACTTAGGCTAGGGCACCCCTAGGCTTAGGCTAAGGCTAGGGATCCCCTAGCCTAAGGCTAAGGCACCCATAGGCTTAAGCTAGGGCACCCCTAGGCTTAGGCTAGGGTACCCCTAGGTTTAGGCTAGGGCTAGGGCTCCCCAGCCTAAGGCTAGGGCACCCCTAGGCTTAGGCTAGGGCACACCTAGGCTTACGCTAGGGCACCCGTAGGCTTAGGCTCGGGCACCCCTAGGCTTAGGCAAAGGCTAGGGCTCCCCTAGTCTATGGCTAGGGCACCCCTAGGCTTAGGCTAGGGCACCCCTAGGCTTAGGCTAGGGCACCCCTAGGCTTAGGCTAGGGCACCCCTAGACTTAGGCTAGGGCACCCCTAAGCTTAGGCTAGGGCACCCCAAGGCTTCGGCTAAGGCGAAGACTCCCCTAGCCTAAGGATAGGGCACCCCTACGCTTAGGCTAGGGTACCCCTAGGCTTAGGCTAGGGCACCCCGAGGCTTAGACTAGGGGACCCCTAGGCTTAGGAAAAGGCTAGGGCTCCCCTAGCCTAAGGCTAGGGCACCCCTAGGCTTAGGCTAGGGCACCCCTAGGCTTTAGCTAGGGCTCCCCTAGGCTTAGGCTAAGGCTACGGCTACCCTAACCTCAGGCTAGTGCACCCCTAAACTCAGGCTATGACACCCCTAGGCTTAGGCTAGGGCAATCCTAGGCTAGACTAACGCTAGAGCTCCCCTAACCTCAGGCTAGGACACCCGTAGGCTCAGGCTAAGGCAACCCTAGGCTCAGGCTAGGGCACCCCTAGTCTTAGGCTAGGGCACCCCTAGGCTTAGGCTAAGGCTAGGGCTCCTCTAGCCTAAGGCTAGGGCACCCCTAAGCTTAGGCTAGGGCACCCCTAGATTATGGCTAGGGCACCCGTCGGCTTAGGCTAGGGCACCACTAGGCTTTGGCTAGGGCACCCCTAGGCTTAGGCTAAGGCTAGGGCTCCCCTAGCCTAAGGCTAGGGCACCCCTAGGCTTAGGCTAGGGCACCCTAGGCTTAGGCTAGGGCACCCTAGGCTTAGGCTAGGGCACCCCTAAGCTTTGGCTAGGGCACCCCTAACCTTAGGCTAGGGCACCCCTAAGCTTAGGCTAGGGCACCCCTAGGCTTAGGCTAGGGCACCCCTAGGCTTAGGATAGGCCACTCCTAAGCTTAGGCTAGGGCACCCCTAGGCTTAGGCTAGGGCACCCCTAGGCTTAATCTAAGGCTAGGGCTCCCCTAGTCTATGGCTAGGGCACCCTTAGGCTTAGACTAGGGCACCCCTAGGCTTAGGCTAGGGGACCCCTAGGCTTAGGCTAGGGCACCCCTGGGCTTAGGTTGGGCACCCCTAGACTTAGGCTAGGGCACCCCTAATCTTAGGCTAGGGCACACCAAGGCTTCGGCTAAGGCGAAGACTCCCCTAGCCTAAGGATAGGGCACCCCTAGGCTTAGGCTAGGGCACCCCTAGGCTTGGACTAAGGCTAAGGCTCCCCTACCCTAAGGCTAGGGCACCCCTAGGCTTAGGCTAGGGCTACCCTAGGCTTAGGCTAGGGCACCCTTAGGCTTAGGCTAGGGCACCCCTAGGCTGGGGCTAGGGCACCACTAAGCTGAGGCTAGGGCACCCCTAGGCTTGGACTAAGGCTAAGGCTCTCCTACCCTAAGGCTAGGGCATCCCTAGGCTTAGGCTAGGGCTCCCCTAGGCTTAGGCTAGGGCACCCCTAGGCTTAGGATAGGGCACCCCTAGGCTTAGGCTAGGGCACCCCTAGGCTTAGGCTACGGCACGCCTAGGCTCAGGCTATGGCACCCCTAGGCTTAGACTAGGGCACCCCTAGGCTTAGGAAAAGGTAGGGCTCCCCAAGCCTAAGGCTAGGGCACCCCTTGGCTTAGGCTAGGGCACCCCTAGGCTTTAGCTAGGGCTCCCCTAGGCTTAGGCTAAGGCTACGGCTCCCCTAGCCTCAGGCTAGTGCACCCCTAAACTCAGGCTATGACACCCCTAGGCTTAGGCTAGGGCAATCCTAGGCTAGACTAACGCTAGAGCTCCCCTATCCTCAGGCTAGGACACCCGTAGGCTCAGGCTAGGGCAACCCTAGGCTCAGGCTAGGGCACCCCTAGGCTTAGGCTAGGGCACCCCTAGGCTTAGGCTAAGGCTAGGGCTCCTCTATCCTAAGGCTAGGGCACCCCTAAACTTAGCCTAGGGCACCCCTAAGCTTAGGTTAAGGCTAGGGCTCCCCTAGCCTAAGGCTAGGGCACCCCTCGGCATAGACTAGGGAACCCCTAGGCTTAGGCTAGGGCACCCGTCGGCTTAGGCTAGGGCACCACTAGGCTTAGGCTAAGGCTAGGGCTCCACTAGCCTAGGCTAGGGCACCCCTAGGCTTAGGCTAGGGCACCCCTATGCTTAGGCTAAGGCTAGGGCTCCCCTAGCCTAACCCTAAGGCATCCCTAGGCTTAGGCTAGGGCACCCCTAGGCTTAGGGTAGGGCACCCCTAGGCTTAGGGTTGGGCACCCCTAGGCTTATGCTAGGGAACCCATAGGCTTAGGCTAAGTCTGTGCTCCCCTAGCCTAAGGCTAGGGCACCCCTAGGGTTAGGCTAGGGCACCCGTAGGCTTAGGCTAGGGAAACCCTAGGCTTAGGCTAGGGCGCCCCTAGGCTTAGGCTAGGGCACCCATAGGCTTGGGCTAGGGCAACCCTAGACTTAGGCTAAGGATAGGGCTTCCCTAGCCTAAGGCTAGGGCACCCCTAGGCTTAGGCTAGGACACCCCTAGGCTTAGGCTAAGGCTAGGGCTCCCCTAGCCTAAGGCTAGGGCACACTAGGCTTAGGCTACGGCACCCCTAGGCTTAGGCTAGGGCACCCTTAGGCTTAGGGTAGGGCACCCCTAGGCTTAGGCTCAGGCTAGGGCTACCCTAGCCTAACAGTAGTGCACCCTTAGGCTTAGGCTAGGGCAACCCTAGGCTTAGAGTAGGGCACCCCTAGGCTTAGGGTAGGGCTCCCCTAGGCTTAGGCTAGGGCACCCCTAGGCTTAGGCTAGGGCACCCCTAGGCTGAGGCTAGGGCACCACTAAGCTGAGGCTAGGGCACCCCTAGGTTTGGTCTAAGGCTAAGGCTCCCCTACCCTAAGGCTAGGGCATCCATAGGCTTAGGCTAGGGCTCCCCTAGGCTTAGGCTAGGGCACCCCTAGGCTTAGGATAGGGCACCCCTAGGCTTAGGCTAGGGCACCCCTAGGCTTAGGCTACGGCACCCCTAGGCTCAGGCTATGGCACCCCTAGGCTTAGACTAGGGCACCCCTAGGCTTAGGAAAAGGCTAGGGCTCCCCAAGCCTAAGGCTAGGGCACCCCTAGGCTTAGGCTAGGGCACCCCTAGGCTTTAGCTAGGGCTCCCCTAGGCTTAGGCTAAGGCTACGGCTCCCCTAGCCTCAGGCTAGTGCACCCCTAAACTCAGGCTATGACACCCCTAGGCTTAGGCTAGGGCAATCCTAGGCTAGACTAACGCTAGAGCTCCCCTATCCCCAGGCTAGGACACCCGTAGGCTCAGGCTAGGGCAACCATAGGCTCAGGCTAGGGCACCCCTAGGCTTAGGCTAGGGCACCCCTAGGCTTAGGCTAAGGCTAGGGCTCCTCTAGCCTAAGGCTAGGGCACCCCTAAACTTAGCCTAGGGCACCCCTAAGCTTAGGTTAAGGCTAGGGCTCCCCTAGCCTAAGGCTAGTGCACCCCTAGGCTTAGACTAGGGAACCCCTAGGCTTAGGCTAGGGCACCCGTCGGCTTAGGCTAGGGCACCACTAGCCTTAGGCTAAGGCTAGGGCTCCACTAGCCTAGGCTAGGGCACCCCTAGGCTTAGGCTAGGGCACCCCTATGCTTAGGCTAAGGCTAGGGCTCCCCTAGCCTAACCCTAAGGCATCCCTAGGCTTAGGCTAGGGCACCCCTAGGCTTAGGGTAGGGCACCCCTAGGCTTAGGGTAGGGTACCCCTAGGCTTATGCTAGGGAACCCATAGGCTTAGGCTAAGTCTGTGCTCCCCTAGCCTAAGGCTAGGGAAACCCTAGGCTTAGGCTAGGGCGCCCATAGGCTTGGGCTAGGGCAACCCTAGACTTAGGCTAAGGATAGGGCTTCCCTAGCCTAAGGCTAGGGCACCCGTAGTCTTAGGCTAGGACACCCCTAGGCTTAGGCTAAGGCTAGGGCTCCCCTAGCCTAAGGCTAGGGCACACTAGGCTTAGGCTAGGGCACCCCTATGCTTAGGCAAAGGCTAGGGCTCCCCTAGACTAACCCTAAGGCACCCCTAGGCTTAGGCTAGGGCACCACTAGGCTTAGGGTAGGGCACCCCTAGGCTTAGGTTAGGGAACCCATAGGCTTAGGCTAAGGCTGTGCTCCCCTAGTCTAAGGCTAGGGCACCCTTAGGCTTAGACTAGGGCACCCCAAGGCATAGGCTAGGGCACCCCTACGCTTAGGCTAGGGCACCACTAGGCTTAGGCTAAGGCTAGGGGACACCTAAGGTTAGGCTAAGGCTAGAGGAATCCTAGGATTAGGCTAGGGCACCCCTAGGCTAAGGCTAGGGCACCCCTAGGCTCAGGCTAGGGCACCCCTACACTTAGGCTAGGGAACCCCTAGGCTTAGGCTAAGGCTAGGGATCCCCTAGCCTAAGGCTAAGGCATCCATAGGCTTAAGCTAGGGCACCCCTAGACTTAGGCTAGGGCACCCCTAAGCTTAGGCTAGGGCACCCCAAGGCTTCGGCTAAGGCGAAGACTCCCCTAGCCTAAGGATAGGGCACCCCTACGCTTAGGCTAGGGTACCCCTAGGCTTAGGCTAGGGCACCCCGAGGCTTAGACTAGGGGACCCCTAGGCTTAGGAAAAGGCTAGGGCTCCCCTAGCCTAAGGCTAGGGCACCCCTAGGCTTAGGCTAGGGCACCCCTAGGCTTTAGCTAGGGCTCCCCTAGGCTTAGGCTAAGGCTACGGCTACCCTAACCTCAGGCTAGTGCACCCCTAAACTCAGGCTATGACACCCCTAGGCTTAGGCTAGGGCAATCCTAGGCTAGACTAACGCTAGAGCTCCCCTAACCTCAGGCTAGGACACCCGTAGGCTCAGGCTAAGGCAACCCTAGGCTCAGGCTAGGGCACCCCTAGTCTTAGGCTAGGGCACCCCTAGGCTTAGGCTAAGGCTAGGGCTCCTCTAGCCTAAGGCTAGGGCACCCCTAAGCTTAGGCTAGGGCACCCCTAGATTATGGCTAGGGCACCCGTCGGCTTAGGCTAGGGCACCACTAGGCTTTGGCTAGGGCACCCCTAGGCTTAGGCTAAGGCTAGGGCTCCCCTAGCCTAAGGCTAGGGCACCCCTAGGCTTAGGCTAGGGCACCCTAGGCTTAGGCTAGGGCACCCCTAAGCTTTGGCTAGGGCACCCCTAACCTTAGGCTAGGGCACCCCTAAGCTTAGGCTAGGGCACCCCTAGGCTTAGGCTAGGGCACCCCTAGGCTTAGGATAGGCCACTCCTAAGCTTAGGCTAGGGCACCCCTAGGCTTAAGCTAGGGCACCCCTAGGCTTAATCTAAGGCTAGGGCTCCCCTAGTCTATGGCTAGGGCACCCTTAGGCTTAGACTAGGGCACCCCTAGGCTTAGGCTAGGGGACCCCTAGGCTTAGGCTAGGGCACCCCTGGGCTTAGGATGGGCACCCCTAGACTTAGGCTAGGGCACCCCTAATCTTAGGCTAGGGCACACCAAGGCTTCGGCTAAGGCGAAGACTCCCCTAGCCTAAGGATAGGGCACCCCTAGGCTTAGGCTAGGGCACCCCTAGGCTTGGACTAAGGCTAAGGCTCCCCTACCCTAAGGCTAGGGCACCCCTAGGCTTAGGCTAGGGCTCCCCTAGGCTTAGGCTAGGGCACCCTTAGGCTTAGGCTAGGGCACCCCTAGGCTGGGGCTAGGGCACCACTAAGCTGAGGCTAGGGCACCCCTAGGCTTGGACTAAGGCTAAGGCTCTCCTACCCTAAGGCTAGGGCATCCCTAGGCTTAGGCTAGGGCTCCCCTAGGCTTAGGCTAGGGCACCCCTAGGCTTAGGATAGGGCACCCCTAGGCTTAGGCTAGGGCACCCCTAGGCTTAGGCTACGGCACGCCTAGGCTCAGGCTATGGCACCCCTAGGCTTAGACTAGGGCACCCCTAGGCTTAGGAAAAGGTAGGGCTCCCCAAGCCTAAGGCTAGGGCACCCCTTGGCTTAGGCTAGGGCACCCCTAGGCTTTAGCTAGGGCTCCCCTAGGCTTAGGCTAAGGCTACGGCCCCCTAGCCTCAGGCTAGTGCACCCCTAAACTCAGGCTATGACACCCCTAGGCTTAGGCTAGGGCAATCCTAGGCTAGACTAACGCTAGAGCTCCCCTATCCTCAGGCTAGGACACCCGTAGGCTCAGGCTAGGGCAACCCTAGGCTCAGGCTAGGGCACCCCTAGGCTTAGGCTAGGGCACCCCTAGGCTTAGGCTAAGGCTAGGGCTCCTCTATCCTAAGGCTAGGGCACCCCTAAATTTAGCCTAGGGCACCCCTAAGCTTAGGTTAAGGCTAGGGCTCCCCTAGCCTAAGGCTAGGGCACCCCTAGGCTTAGACTAGGGAACCCCTAGGCTTAGGCTAGGGCACCCGTCGGCTTAGGCTAGGGCACCACTAGGCTTAGGCTAAGGCTAGGGCTCCACTAGCCTAGGCTAGGGCACCCCTAGGCTTAGGCTAGGGCACCCCTATGCTTAGGCTAAGGCTAGGGCTCCCCTAGCCTAACCCTAAGGCATCCCTAGGCTTAGGCTAGGGGACCCCTAGGCTTAGGCTAGGGCACCCCTGGGCTTAGGTTGGGCACCCCTAGACTTAGGCTAGGGCACCCCTAATCTTAGGCTAGGGCACACCAAGGCTTCGGCTAAGGCGAAGACTCCCCTAGCCTAAGGATAGGGCACCCCTAGGCTTAGGCTAGGGCACCCCTAGGCTTGGACTAAGGCTAAGGCTCCCCTACCCTAAGGCTAGGGCACCCCTAGGCTTAGGCTAGGGCTACCCTAGGCTTAGGCTAGGGCACCCTTAGGCTTAGGCTAGGGCACCCCTAGGCTGGGGCTAGGGCACCACTAAGCTGAGGCTAGGGCACCCCTAGGCTTGGACTAAGGCTAAGGCTCTCCTACCCTAAGGCTAGGGCATCCCTAGGCTTAGGCTAGGGCTCCCCTAGGCTTAGGCTAGGGCACCCCTAGGCTTAGGATAGGGCACCCCTAGGCTTAGGCTAGGGCACCCCTAGGCTTAGGCTACGGCACGCCTAGGCTCAGGCTATGGCACCCCTAGGCTTAGACTAGGGCACCCCTAGGCTTAGGAAAAGGTAGGGCTCCCCAAGCCTAAGGCTAGGGCACCCCTTGGCTTAGGCTAGGGCACCCCTAGGCTTTAGCTAGGGCTCCCCTAGGCTTAGGCTAAGGCTACGGCTCCCCTAGCCTCAGGCTAGTGCACCCCTAAACTCAGGCTATGACACCCCTAGGCTTAGGCTAGGGCAATCCTAGGCTAGACTAACGCTAGAGCTCCCCTATCCTCAGGCTAGGACACCCGTAGGCTCAGGCTAGGGCAACCCTAGGCTCAGGCTAGGGCACCCCTAGGCTTAGGCTAGGGCACCCCTAGGCTTAGGCTAAGGCTAGGGCTCCTCTATCCTAAGGCTAGGGCACCCCTAAACTTAGCCTAGGGCACCCCTAAGCTTAGGTTAAGGCTAGGGCTCCCCTAGCCTAAGGCTAGGGCACCCCTCGGCATAGACTAGGGAACCCCTAGGCTTAGGCTAGGGCACCCGTCGGCTTAGGCTAGGGCACCACTAGGCTTAGGCTAAGGCTAGGGCTCCACTAGCCTAGGCTAGGGCACCCCTAGGCTTAGGCTAGGGCACCCCTATGCTTAGGCTAAGGCTAGGGCTCCCCTAGCCTAACCCTAAGGCATCCCTAGCCTTAGGCTAGGGCACCCCTAGGCTTAGGGTTGGGCACCCCTAGGCTTATGCTAGGGAACCCATAGGCTTAGGCTAAGTCTGTGCTCCCCTAGCCTAAGGCTAGGGCACCCCTAGGGTTAGGCTAGGGCACCCGTAGGCTTAGGCTAGGGAAACCCTAGGCTTAGGCTAGGGCGCCCCTAGGCTTAGGCTAGGGCACCCATAGGCTTGGGCTAGGGCAACCCTAGACTTAGGCTAAGGATAGGGCTTCCCTAGCCTAAGGCTAGGGCACCCCTAGGCTTAGGCTAGGACACCCTAGGCTTAGGCTAAGGCTAGGGCTCCCCTAGCCTAAGGCTAGGGCACACTAGGCTTAGGCTACGGCACCCCTAGGCTTAGGCTAGGGCACCCTTAGGCTTAGGGTAGGGCACCCCTAGGCTTAGGCTCAGGCTAGGGCTACCCTAGCCTAACAGTAGTGCACCCTTAGGCTTAGGCTAGGGCAACCCTAGGCTTAGAGTAGGGCACCCCTAGGCTTAGGGTAGGGCTCCCCTAGGCTTAGGCTAGGGCACCCCTAGGCTTAGGCTAGGACACCGCTAGGCTTAGGCTAAGGCTGGGCTCTCCTAGCCTAAGGCTAGGGTACCCCCAGGCTTAGGCTATGGCACCACTAGGGTTAGGCTAGGGCACCCCTAGGCTTAGTCTAGGGCAGCCCTAGGCTTAGTCTAGGGCACCCCTAGGCTTAGGCTTGGTCAGCCCTAGGCTTAGGCTAGGGCACCCCTAGGCTTAAGCTAGATCAACCCTAGGATTAGGCTCAGTCTAGGGCACCCCTAGGCTTAAGCTAGATCAACCCTAGGATTAGGCTCAGTCTAGGGCACCCAAGCCTTAGGCTAAAGCTAGGGTTTCCCTAGCCTAACGCTAGGGCACCCCTAGGTTTAGGCTAAGGCAAGGTCTCCCCTAGCTAAGACTAGGGCACCCTAGGCTTAGGCTAGGGCACCCCTAGGCTTAGTGTAGGGCACCCCTAGGCTTAGGCTAGGGCATCCCTAAGCTTAGGTAGGGAACGCCTAGGCTTAGGTTAGAGCACCCCTAGGCTTAGGCTAGGGCACCCCTAGCTTAGGGTAAGGCGAGGTCACCCCTAGGCTTAGGCTAAGGCACCACTAGGCTTAGGCTAGGGCACCCCTAGGCTTAGGCTAGGGCACCCCTAGGCTTGGGTTAGGGCACCCCTAGGCTTAGGCTAGGGCACCCCTAGGCTTTACCTAGGGCTCCCCTAGGCTTAGGCTAAAGCTCCGGCTCCCCAAGCCTCAGGCTAGTGCACCCCTAGACTCAGGCTATGACACCCCTAGGCTTAGGCTAGCGCAATCCTAGGCTAGACTAACGCTAGAGCTCCCCTATCCTCAGGCTAGGACACCCGTAGGCTCACGCTAGGGCACCCCTAGGCTCAGGCTAGGGCACCCCTGGGCTTAGGCTAGGTTACCCCTAGGCTTAGGCTAGGGCATCCCTAGGCTTAGGCTAAGCCTAGGGCTCAGCTAGCCTAAGGCTATGGTACCCCTAGGTTTAGGCAAGGGCATCCCTAGGCTTAGGCTAGGGCACCCCTAGGCTTAGGCTAGGGCATCCCTAGGCTTTGGCTAGGTTACCCCTAGGCTTAGGCTAGGGCATCCCTAGGCTTAGGCTAAGCCTAGGGCTCAGCTAGCCTAAGGCTATGGTACCCCTAGGTTTAGGCAAGGGCATCCCTAGGCTTAGGCTAGGGCACCCCTAGGCTTAGGCTAGGGCATCCCTAGGCTTTGGCTACGGCACCCCTAGGCTTAGGCTAGGGCATCCCTAAGCTTAGGTAGGGAACGCCTAGGCTTAGGTAAGAGCACCCCTAGGCTTAGGCTAGGGCACCCCTAGGCTTAGGCTAAGGCGAGGTCACCCCTAGGCTTAGGCTAAGGCAGAACTAGGCTTAGGCTAGGGCACCCCTAGATTTAGGCTAGGGCACACCTAGGCTTATGCTACGGCACCCCTAGGCTGAGGCTAGGGCATCCCTAGGCTGAGGCTAGGGCAACCTAGGTTTAGGCTAAGGCTAGGGTTACCCTAGCCTAAGGCTAGGGCACCCCTAGGTTTAGGTTTAGGCTAGGGCACCCATAGTCGTGGGCTAGGGCAACCCTAGGCTTAGGCTAGGGCACCCCTAGGCTTAGGCTAGGGCACCACTAGGCTTACGCTAGGTCACCCCTAGGATTAGGCTAAGGCTAGGGCTCCCCTAGCCTAAGGCAAGGGCACCCCTAGGCTTAGGCTAGGGCTCCCCTAGGCTTAGACTAAGGCTATGGATCCCCTAGCCTAAGGCTAAGGCACCCTTAGGCTTAGGCTAGGGCACGCCTAGGCTTAGGCTAGGGCACCCCTAGGCTTAGGCTAGGGCACACCTAGGCTTAGGCTAAGGCTAGGGCTTCCCTAGCCTAAAGCTAGGGCAACCCTAGGCTTAGGCTAGGGCTCCCCTAGGCTTAGGCTAGGGCACCCCTAAGCTTAGGTAGAGAACGCCTAGGCTTAGTTTAGAGCACCCCTATGCTTAGGCTAGGGCACCCCTAGACGTAGGCTAGGGCACCCCTAGGCTTAGACTGGGGCACCCCTAGGCTTAGGCTAACGCTAGGGCTCCCCTAGCCTAAGGCTAGGGCACCCCTAGGCTTAGGATACGACACCCCTATGCTTAGGCTAGGGCACCCCTAGGCTTAGGCTAGGGCACCCCTAGGCTTTGGCTAGGACACCCCTAGGCTAAGGCTAGGGCACCACTATGCTAAGGCTCTGGCACCCCTAGGTTTAGGCTAAGGATAGGGCTCCCCTAGCCTAAGGCTAGGGCACCTGTAGGCTTAGGCTAGGACACCCCTAAGCTTAGGCTAGCACACCCCTAGGCTTAGGCTAAGGCACCCCTAGGCTTAGGCTAGGGCACCCCTATGCTTAGGCTAAGGCTTGGGCTCCCCTAGCCTAACCCTATTGCACCCCTAGGCTTAGGCTAGGGCACCCCTAGGCTTAGGGTAGGGCACCCCTAGGCTTAGGGTAGGGCACGCCTAGGCTTAGGCTAGGGCATGCCAAGGCTTAGGCTAGGGCACCCCTAGGCTTAGGCTAAGGCTGTACTCCCCTAGCCTAAGGCTAGGGCACCCCTAGGGTTAGGCTAGGGCACCCCTAGGCTTAGGCTAGGGCAACCCTAGGCTTAGGCTAAGGATAGGAATTCCCTAGCCTAAGGCTAGGGCACCCCTAGGCTTAGGCTAGGACACCCCTAGGCTTAGGCTAAGGCTAGGGCTCCCCTAGCCTAAGGCTAGGGCACACTAGGCTTAGGCTAGGGCACACCTAGGCTTAGGCTAGGGCACCCCTAGGCTTAGGCTAAGGCTAGGGCTCCCCTCGCCTAACACTAGGGCACCCTTAGGCTTAGGCTAGGGCACCCCTAGGCTTCGAGTAGGGCACCCCTAGGCTTAGGGTAGGGCACCCCTAGGCTTAGGCTAGGGCACCCCTAGGCCTAGGCTAGGGCTGCCCTAGGCTTAGGCTAGGGCACCCCTAGGCTTAGGCTTGGGCAGCCCTAGGCTTAGGCTAGGGCACCCCTAGGCTTAAGCTAGGTCAGCCCTGGATTAGGCTAGGGCTAGGGCTCCCCTAGCCTAAGGCTAGGGCACCCCTAGGCTGAGGCTAGGGCACCACTAGGCTGAGGCTAGGGCACCCTAGACTTTGGCTAAAGCTAGGGTTACCCTAGCCTAAGGCTAGGGCACCCCTAGGTTTAGGCTAAGGCAAGGTCTCCCCTAGCCTAAGACTAGGGCACCCCTAGGCTTAGGCTAGGGCACCCCTAGGCTTAAGCTAGGGCACCCATAGGCTTAGGCTAAGGCAAGGGCTCCCCTAGCCTAAGGCTAGGGCACGCCTAGGCTTTTGCAAGGGCACCCCTAGGCTTAGGATAGGGAACTTCTAGGCTTAGGCTAGTGCACTCCTCGGCTTAGGCAAGGGCTCCCCTAGGATTAAGCTAAGGCTAGGGCTCCCCTAGCCTAAGGCTAAGGCACCCCTAGGCTTAGGCTACGGCACCCATAGGCTTAGGCTAGGGCACCCCAAGGCTTAGGCTAAGGCACCCCTAGGCTTACGCTAGGGGTAGGGCTCCCCTAGCCTAAGGCTAGGGCACCTCTAGGCTTAGGCTAGGGCACCCCTAGGCTTGGCTAGGACACCCCTAGGCATAGGCTAAGGCTAGGGCTCTCCTAGCCTAAGGCTAGGGTACACCTAGTCTTAGGCTAGGGCAGCCCTAGGCTTAGGCTATGTCACCCCTAGGCTTAGGCTAGGGCAGCCCTTGGCTTAGGCTAGGGCACCCCTAGGCTTTCGCTAGGTCACCCCATAGATTAGGCTAAGGCTACGGCACCCCTAGGCTGAGGCTAGGGCACGCCTAGGCTTGGAATAAGGCTAAGGCTCCCCTACGCTAAGGCTAGGGCATCCCTAGGCTTAGGCTAGGGCTCCCCTAGGCTTAGGCTAGGGCACCCATAGGCTTAGGCTAGGGCACCACTAGACTTAGGCTAGGGCACCCCTAGGCTTAGGCTAGGGCACCCCAAGGCTTCGGCTAAGGCGAGGACTCCCCTAGCCTAAGGATAGGGCACCCCTAGGCTTAGGCTAGGGCACCCATAAGCTTGGACTAAGGCTAAGGTTCCCCTACCCTAAGGCTAGGGCAACCCTAGGCTTAGACTAGGGCACCCCTAGGCTTAGGCTAGGGCACCCCTAGACGTAGGATAGGGCACCCCTAGGCTTAGGCTAAGGCTAGGGCTCCACTAGACTAAGGGTAGGGCACCCCTAGCCTTAGGCTAAGACACACCTATTCTTAGGCTAGGGCACCCCTAGTCTTAGGCTAGGGCACCCATAGGCTTAGGCTAGGGCACCCCTAGGTTTAGGCTAGGGCGCCCCAAGGCTTAGGCTAAGGCTAGGGCTCCCCTAGACTAAGGCTAGGGCACCCCTAGGCTTAGGCTAGGGAACCCCTAGGCTTAGGCTAGGACACCCGTAGGCTTAGGCTAGGGCACCCCTAGGCTTAAGCTAGGGCACCCCTAGGCTTAGGCTAGGGCACCCCTAGGCTTAGGCTAGGGCACCCCTAGGCTTAGGCTTGGGCACCCTTAGGCTTAGGCTAAGGCTAGGGCTCCCCTAACCTAAGGCTAGGGCTCCCCTAGCCTAAGGCTAGGGCACCCCTAGGCTTAGGCCAGGGCAACCCTAGGCTTAGGCTAGGGCACCCCTATGCTTAGGCTTGGGCAACCCTAGGCTTAGGATAGGGCACCCGTAGGCTTAGGCTAAGGCTAGGGCTCCCCTAGCCTCAGACTAGGGCACCCCTAGGCTCAGGGTAGGGCAACCCTAGGCTGAGGCTAGGGCACCCCTAGGCTGAGGCTAGGGCACCCTAGATTTAGACTAAGGCTAGGGTTACCCTAGCCTAAGGCTAGGGCACCCCTAGGTTTAGGCTAAGGCTAGGGCTCCCCTAGCCTAAGACTAGGGCACCCCAAGGCTTAGGCTAGGGCACCCCTAGGCTTAAGCTACGGCACCCGTAGGCTTAGGCTAAGGTTAGGGCTCCCCTAGCCTAAGGCTAGGGCACCCCTAGGCTTAGGATAGGGAACTTCTAGGCTTAGGCTAGTGCACTCCTAGGCTTACGCTAGGGCACCCCTAGGATTAAGTTAAGGCACCCCTAGGCTTACGCTAAGGTTATGGCTCCCGTAGCCTAAGGCTAGGTCACCTCTAGGCTTAGGCTAGGGCACCCCTAGGCTTAGCTAGGGCACCCCTAGGCTTAGGCTAAGGCTAGGGCTCTCATAGCCTAAGGCTAGGGTACCCCTAGGCTTAGGCTAGGGCACCGATAGGTGTAGGCTAGGGCAACCCTAGGCTTAGGCTAGGGCACCCCTAGGCTTAGGCTAGGGCAGCCCTAGGCTTAGGCTAGGACACCCCTAGGTTTACGCTAGGTCACCCCTAGGATTAGGCTAAGGCTTAGGCTCCCCTAGCCTAAGGCAAGGGCACCCCTAGGCTTAGGCTAGGGCACCCCTAGGCTTAGGCTAGGGCTCCCCTAGGCTTAGGCTAAGTCTAGGGATCCCCTAGACTAAGGCTAAGGCACCCCTAGGCTTAGGCTAGGGCACCCCTAAGCTTAGGCTAGGCTACCCCTAGGCTTAGGCTAAGGCTAGGGCTTACCTAGCCTAAGGCTAGGGCACCCCTAGGCTTAGGCTAGGGCTCCCCTAAGCTTAGGCTAGTGCAACCCTAAGCTTAGGTAGGGAACGCCTAGGCTTAGTTTAGAGCACCCCTATGCTAAGGCTAGGGCACCCCTAGGCGTAGGCTAGGGCACCCCTAGGCTTAGGATAGGACACCCCTAGGCTTAGGCTAGGATACCCATAGGCTTAGGCTAGGGCACCCCTAGGCTTAGGGTAGGGCAACCCTAGGCTTAGGCTAGGGCACGCCTAGTCTTAGGCTAGGGCACCCCTAGGCTTAAGCTAAGTCTGGGCTCTCCTAGCCTAAGGCTAGGGTATCCCTAGGCTTAGGCTAGGGCACCCCTAGGCTTAGGCTAGTGCACCCCTAGGCCTAGGCTAGGGCACCCCTAGGCTTAGGCTAGGGCACCCCTAGGCTTAGGCTTGGGCAGCCCTAAGCTTAGGCTCGGGCACCGCTAGGCTTAAGCTAGGTCAGTCCTAGGATTAGGCTAAGGCTAGGGCTCCCCTAGCCTAAGGCTAGGGCACCCCTAGGCTTAGGCTAGGGCACCCCTATGCTTAAGCTAGGGCACCCCTAGGCTTAGGCTAGGGCACCCCTAGGCTTAGGCTAGGGCACCCCTAGGCTTAAGCTAGGGCAACCCTAGGCTGAGGCTAGGGCACCCCTAGGCTGAGGCTAGGGCACCCTAGGCTTAGGCTAAAGCTAGGGTTACCCTAGCCTAAGACTAGGGCACCCCTAGGCTTAGGCTAGGGCACATCTAGGCTTAAGCTAGGGCACCCGTAGGCTTAGGGTAAGGCTAAGGCTCCCTGAGCCTAAGGCTAGGGCACGCCTAGGCTTTGGCAAGGGCACCCCTAGGCTTAGGATAGGGAACTTCTAGGCTTAGGTTAGTGCACTCCTCGGCTTAGGCAAGGGCACCCCTAGAATTAAGCTAAGGCTAGGGCTGCCCTAGCCTAAGGCTAGGGCACCCCTAGGCTTAGGCCAGGGCACCCCTAGGCTTAGGCTAGGGCACCCCAAGGCTTAGGCTAAGGCACCCCTAGGCTTACGCTAAGGTTAGGGCTCCCCTAGCCTAAGGCTAGGGCACCTCTAGGCTTAGGCTAGGGCACCCCAAGGCTTGGCTAGGGCACCCCTAGGCTTAGGCTAAGGCTAGGGCTCTCCTAGCCTAAGGCTAGGGTACCCCTAGGCTTAGGCTTGGGCACCCCTAGGCTTAGGCTAGGGCACCCCTAGGCGTAGGCTAGGGCAGCCCTAGGCTTAGGCTATGGCACCCCTAGGCTGAGGCTAGGGCACCCTAGGCTTAGGCTAAAGCTAGGGTTTCCCTAGCTAAGTCTAGGGCACGCCTAGGCTTTGGCAAGGGCAGCCCTAGGCTTAGGCTAGGGCACCCCTAGGCTTAGGATACGGCAGCCCTAGGCTTAGGCTAGGCCACCCCTAGACTTAGGCTAGGGCACCCCTAGTCTTAAGCTAAGGCTAGGGCTCCCCTAGCCTAAGGCTAGGGCTCCCCTATGCTTAGGCTAGGGCACCCCTAGGCTTAGGCAAGGGCAAGCCTAGGCTTAGGCTAGGTCACCCCTAGGCTTAGGCTAAATCTAGGGCTCCCCTAGCCTAAGGCTAGGGCACCCATAGGCTTAGGCTAGGGCACCCCTAGGCTTAGGCTAGGGCACCCCTAGGATTAGGCTAAGGCTAGGGCTCCCCTAGCTAAAGGCTAGGGCACCCCTATGCTTAGGCTACAACACCCCTAGGCCTTGGCTAGCGAACCCCTAGCCTAAGGCTAGGGCACCCCTAGATTTAGGCAAGGGCACCCCTTGTCTTTGGCTAGGGCTCCCCTAGCCTAAGGCTAGGGCACCCCTAGGCTTAGGCTAGGGCACCCCTAGGCTTAGGCTAGTGGACCCCTAGGCTTAGGCTAAGGCTAGGGCTCCCAGCCTAAGGCTAGGGCTCCCAGCCTAAGGCTAGGGCACCCCTAGGCTTAGGCTAGGGTACCCCTAGGCTTAGGCTAGGGCACCCCTAGGCTTAGGCTAAGGCTAGGGCACCCATAGGTTCAGGCTAGGGCACACCTACACTTACGCTAGGGAACTCCTAGGCTTAGGCTAGGGCTAGGGATCCCCTGGCATATGGCTAGGGCACCCCTAGGCTTAGGCTAGGGCACTCCTAGGCTTAGGCTAGGGCACCCCTAGGCTTAGGCTAAAGCTAGGGCTCCCCTAGCCTAAGGCTAGGGCACCCCTAGGCTTAGGCTAGGGCACTCCAAGGCTTAGGCTGGGGCTCCCCTAGGCTTAGGCTTAGGGTAGGGCTCCCCTAGCCTAAGGCTAGGGAACCACTAAGCTTAGGCAAGGGCACCCCTAACTTGGCTAGGGCACCCCTAGGCTTAGGCTAAGGCTAGGGCTCCCTTAGCCTAAGGCCAGGACACCCCTAGGCTTAGGCTACGGCATCCCTAGGCTTAGGCTAGGGCACCCAAAGGCTTAGGCTAGGGCACCCCTAGGCTTAGGCTAGAGCACCCCTATTCTTAGGCTAAGGCTAGGGCTATCCTAGCCTAAGGCTAGGGCACCCATAGGCTTAGGCTAGGGCACCTCTAGGCTTTGGCTAGGGCACACCTAGGTTTAGGCTAATGCTAGGGCTCCCCTAGCCTAAGGCTAGGGCACCCCTAGGCTTAAGGTAAGGCTAGGACCCCTCTAACCTAACGCTAGGGCACCCCTAGGCTTGGGCTAGGGCACCCCAAAGCTTAGGCTAGGGCACCCCTAGGCTTAGGCTAGGGCACACTAATGCTTCAGCTAAGGCGAGGACTCCCCTAGGTTAAGGATAGGGCACCCCTATGCGTTGGATAGGGCACCCCTAGGCTTTGACTAAGGCTAGGGCTCCCCTAGCGTAAGGCTAGGGCACCCCTAAGCTTAGGCTAGGGCACCCCTAGGTTTAGGCCTGGGCGGCCCTAGTCTTAGGCTAAGGCTAGGGCTCCGCTAGCCTAAGGCTAGGGCACCCCTAGGTTTAGGCTAGGGCACCCCTTGGCTTAGGCTAGGGCTCCCCTAGGCTTAGGCTAGGGCACCCCTAGGCTTAGGCTAGGGCACCAAAGGCTTCGGCTAAGGCTAGGACTCCCCTAGACTAAGGATAAGGCACCCCTAGGCTTTGGATAGGGCACCCCTAGGCTTTGACTTAGGCTAGGGCTCCCCTAGCCTAAGGCTAGGGCACCCCTAAGCTTAGGCTAGGGCACCCCTAGGTTTAGGCTAGGTCGGCCCTAGGCTTAGGCTAAGGCTAGGGCTTCCCTAGCCTAAGGCTAGGTCACCCCTAGGCTTAGGCTAGGGCTTCCCTAAGCTTAGGCTTGTGCACCCCTAAGCTTAGGTAGGGAATGCCTAGGCTTAGTTTAGAGCACCCCTATGCTTAGGCTAGGGCACCCCTAGGCGTAGGATAGGGCACCCCTAGGCTTAGGATAGGACACCCCTAGGCTTAGGCTAGGACACCCATAGGCTTAGGCTAGGGCAACCCTAGGCTTAGGGTAGGGCAACCCTAGGCTTAGGCTAGGGCACGCCTAGTCTTAGGCTAGGGCACCCCTAGACTTAGGCTAAGTCTGGGCTCTCCTAGCCTAAGGCTAGGGTATCCCTAGGCTTAGGCTACGGCACCCCTAGGCTTAGGCTAGTGCACCCCTAGGCCTAGGCTAGGGCACCCCTAGGCTTAGGCTAGGGCACCCCTAGGCTTAGGCTTGGGCAGCCCTAGGCTTAGGCTCAGGCACCCCTAAGCTTAAGCTAGGTCAGCCCTAGGATTAGGCTAAGGCTAGGGCTCCCCTAGCCTAAGGCTAGGGCACCCCTAGGCTTAAGCTAGGGCACCCCTAGGCTTAATCTAGGGCACCCCTAGGCTTAGGCTAGGGCACCCCTAGGCTGAGGCTAGGACACCCCTAGGCTGAGGCTAGGGCACCCCTAGGCTGAGGCTAGGGCACCCTAGGCTTAGGCTAAAGCTAGGGTTACCCTAGCCTAAGGCTAGGGCACCCCTAAGTTTAGGCTAAGCCAAAGTCTCCCCTAGCCTAAGCCTAGGGCACCCCTAGGCTTAGGCTAGGGCACATCTAGGCTTAAGCTAGGGCACCCGTAGGCTTAGGGTAAGGCTAAGGCTCCCTGAGCCTAAGGCTAGGGCACGCCTAGGCTTTGGCAAGGGCACCCCTACGCTTAGGATAGGGAACTTCTAGGCTTAGGTTAGTGCACTCCTCGGCTTAGGCAAGGGCACCCCTAGAATTAAGCTAAGGCTAGGGCTGCCCTAGCCTAAGGCTAGGGCACCCCTAGGCTTAGGCCAGGGCACCCCTAGGCTTAGGCTAGGGCACCCCAAGGCTTAGGCTAAGGCACCCCTAGGCTTACGCTAAGGTTAGGGCTCCCCTAGCCTAAGGCTAGGGTACCACTAGGCTTAGGCTAGGGCACCCCTAGGCTTAGGCTAGGGCACCCCTAGACGTAGGCTAGGGCAGCCCTAGGCTTAGGCTAGGGCACCCCTAGGCTTACGCTAGGTCACCCCATGGATTATGCTAAGGCTAGGGCACCCCTAGGCTTAGGGTAGGGCACCCCTACGCTTAGGCTAGGGCACCCCTAGGCTTAGGCTAGGGCAGCCCTAGGCTTAGGCTAGGCCACCCCTAGACTTAGGCTAGGGCACCCCTAGGCTTAGGCTAAGGTTAGGGCTCCCCTAGCCTAAGGCTAGGGCACCCCTAGGCTTAAGCTAGGGCACCCCTAGGCTTAGGCTAGGGCACCCCTAGGCTGAGGCTAGGGCACCCCTAGGCTGAGGCTAGGGAACCCTAGGCTTAGGCTAAAGCTAGGGTTACCCTAGCTAAGGCTAGGGCACGCCTAGGCTTTGGAAGGGCAGCCATAGGCTTAGGCTATGGCACCCCTAGGCTTAGGCTAGGGCAGCCCTTGTCTTAGGCTAGGGCACACCTAGGGTTACGCTAGGTCACCCCATGGATTAGGCTAAGGCTAGGGCACCCCTAGGCTTAGGCTAGGGCACCCCTAGGCTTAGGCTAGGGCACCCCTAGGCTTAGGCTAGGGCAGCCCTAGGCTTAGGCTAGGCCACCCCTAGACTTAGGCTAGGGCACCCCCAGGCTTAGGCTAAGGCTAGGGCTCCCCTAGCCTAAGGCTAGGGCACCCCAATGCTTAGGCTAGGGCACCCCTAGGCTTAGGCTAGGGCAAGCCTAGGCTTAGGCTAGGTCACCCCTAGGCTTAGGTTAAATCTAGGGCTCCCCTAGCCTAAGGCTAGGGCACCGATAGGCTTAGGCTAGGGCACCCCTAGGCTTAGGCTAGGGCACCCCTAGGATTAGGCTAAAGCTAGGGCTCCCCTAGCTAAAGGCTAGGGCACCCCTATGCTTAGGGTACGACACCCCTAGGCTTTGGCTAGCGAACCCCTAGCCTAAGGCTAGGGCACCCCTAGATATTAGGCAAGGGCACCCCTAGTCTTTGGCTAGGGCTCCCCTAGCCTAAGGTTTGGGCTCCCCTAGGTTTAGGCTAGGGCACCCCTAGGCTTAGGCTAGTGGACCCCTAGGCTTAGGCTAAGGCTAGGGCTCCCAGCCTAAGGCTAGGGCACCCCTAGGCTTAGGCTAGGGTACCCCTAGGCTTAGGCTAGGGCACCCCTAGGCTTAGGCTAAGGCTAGGGCACCCATAGGTTCAGGCTAGGGCACCCCTACACTTAGGCTAGGGAACTCCTAGGCTTAGGCTAAGGCTAGGGATCCCCTGGCGTAAGGCTAGGCACCCCTAGCCTTAGGCTTGGGCACTCCTAGGCTTAGGCTAGGGCACCCCTAGGCTTAGGCTAAAGCTAGGGCTCCCCTAGCCTAAGGCTAGGGCACCCCTAGGCTTAGGCTAGGGCAACCCTAGGCTTAGGCTGGGGCTACCCTAGGCTTAGGCTTAGGGTAGGGCTCCCCTAGCCTAAGGCTAGGGAACCACTAAGCTTAGGCTAGGGCACCCCTAACATGGCTAGGGCACCCCTAGGCTTATGCTAAGGCTAGGGCTCCCCTAGCCTAAGGCCAGGACACCCCTAGGCTTAGGTTACGGCACCCCTAGGCTTAGGCTAGAGCACCCCTATTCTAAGGCTAAGGCTAGGGCTATCCTAGCCTAAGGCTAGGGCACCCATAGGCTTAGGCTAGAGCACCTCTAGGCTTAGGCTAGGGCACCCCTAGGTTTAGGCTAATGCTAGGGCTCCCCTAGCCTAAGGCTAGGGCACCCCTCGGCTTAGGCTAGGGCACCCCTAGGCTTAAGGTAAGGCTAGGACTCCTCTAACCTAACGCTAGGGCACCCCTAGGCTTCGGCTAGGGCACCCCAAGGCTTAGGCTAGGGCACCCCTAGGCTTAGGCTAGGGCACACTAATGCTTCAGCTAAGGCGAGGACTCCCCTAGGTTAAGGATAGGGCACCCCTAGGCGTTGGATAGGGCACCCCTAGGCTTTGACTAAGGCTAGGGCTCCCATAGCCTAAGGCTAGGGCACCCCTAAGCTTAGGCTAGGGCACCCCTAAGTTTAGGCTAGGGCGGCCCTAGGCTTAGGCTAAGGCTAGGGCTTCGCTAGCCTAAGGCTAGGGGACCCCTAGGCTTAGGCTAGGGCACACCTAGGCTTAGGCTAGGGCTCCCCTAGGCTTAGGCTAGGGAACCCCTAGGCTTAGGCTAGGGCACCATAAGGCTTCGGCTAATGCGATGACTCCCCTAGACTAAGGATAGGGCACCCCTAGGCTTTGGATAGGGCACCCCTAGGCTTTGACTTAGGCTAGGGCTCCCCTAGCCTAAGGCTAGGGCACCCCTAAGCTTAGGCTAGGGCACCCCTAGTTTTAGGCTAGGGCGTCCCTAGGCTTAGGCTAAGGCTAGGGCTCCGCTAGCCTAAGGCTAGGGCACCCCTAGGCTTAGGCTAGGGCACCCCTAGTTTTAGGCTAGGGCACCCGTAGGTTTAGGCTAGGGCACCCCTAGGCTTAGGCTAGGGCACCCCTAGGCTTAAGCTAGGGCACCCCTAGGCTTAGGCTAGGGCACCCTAAGGCTTCGGCTAAGGCGAGGACTCCCGTAGACTAAGGATAGGGCACCCCTAGGCTTTGGATAGGGCACCCCTAGGCTTAGACTTAGGCTAGGGCTCCCCTAGCCTAAGGCTAGGGCTCCCCTAGCCTAAGGATAGGACACCCTAGACTTAGGCTAGGGCACCCCTAGGCTTAGGCTAGGGAACCCCTAGGCTTAGGATAGGGCACCCGTAGGCTTTGGCTAAGGCTAGGGCTCCCCTAGACTAAGGCTAGAGCAACCCTAGCCTTAGGCAAGGGCACTCCTAGGCTTAGGCTAGGGCACACCTAGGCTTAGGCTAGGGCAGCCCTAGGCTTAGGCTAAGGCTAGAGCTCCCCTAGCCTATGGCTAGGGCACCCCTAGGCTTAGGCTAGGGCACCCCTAGGCTTAGGCTAAGGCTAGGGCTTCCCTGGCCTAATGCTAGGGCAACCCTAGCCTAAGGCTAGGGCACCCCTAGGCTTAGGCTAGGACACCCCTAGGCTTAGGCTAGGGCATCACTAGGCTTAGGCTAGGGCACCCCTAGGCTTAAGCTACGGCTAGGGCTCCCCTAGGCTAAGACTAGGGCACCCCTCGGCTTAGGCTAGGGCACCCCTATGCTTAGGCTAGGGCACCCCTAGTATTAGGCTAGGGCACCCCTAGGATTAGGCTAGGGGAACCCTAGGCTTAGGCTAGGCACACTAAGCCTTCAGCTAAGGCGAGGACTCCCCTAGACTAATGATAGGGCACCCCTAGGCTTTGGATAGGGCACCCCTAGGCTTTGACTTAGGCTTGGGCTCCCGTAGCCTAAGGCTAGGGCACCCCTAAGCTTAGGCTAGGGCACCCCTAGGTTTAGGCTAGGGCGACCCTAGGCTTAGGCTAAGGCTAGGGCTCCGCTAGCCTAAGGCTAGGGCAGCACTAGGCTTAGGCTAGGACACCCCTAGGCTTAGGCTAGGGCACCACTAGGCTTAGGCTAGGGCACCCCTAGACTTAGGCTAAGGCTAGGGCTCCCCTAGCCTAAGACTAGGGCACCCCAAGGCTTAGGCTAGGGCCCCCCTAGGCTTAGGCTAGGGCACCCCTAGGCTTAGGCTAGGGCACCCCTAGGCTTATGCTAGGGCAGCCCTAGGCTTAGGCTAGGGCACCCTAAGGCTTTGGCTAAGGCGAGGACTCCCCTAGACTAAGTATAGGGCACCCCTAGGCTTTGGATAGGACACCCCTAGGCTTAGACTTAGGCTAGGGCTCCCTTAGCCTAAGGCTCGGGCTCCCCTTGCCTAAGGATAGGACACCCCTAGGCTTAGGCTAGGGCACCCCTAGGCTTACGCTAGGGAACCTCTAGGTTTAGGATAAGCCTTGGGCTCCCCTAGACTAAGGCTAGGCACCCCTAGCCTTAGGCTAGGGCACTCCTGGGCTTAGGCTAGGGCACCTCTAGGCTTAAGCTAGGGCACACCTAGGCTTAGGCTAGGGCAGCCCTAGGCTTAGGCTAAGGCTTGGACTCCCCTAGCCTAAAGCTAGGGCACCCCTAGGCTTAGGCTAGGGCACCCCTACGCTTAGGCTAGGGCACCCCTAGGCTTAGGCTAAGGTTAGAGCTCGCCTAGCCTAAGGCTAGGGCACCCTTAGGCTTAGGCTAGGACACCCCTCGGCTTAGGCTAGGGCACCACTAGGTTTAGGCTAGGGCACCCCTAGGATTAGGCTAGGGCAACCCAAGGCTTAGGCTAGGGCACCCCTAGGCTTAGGCTAAGGCACCCCTAGGCTTAGGCTAAGGCTAGTGCTCCCCTAGCCTAAGGCTAGAGCACCCCTAGGCTTAGGCTTGGGCACCCCTAGGCTGAGGCTAGGACACCCCTAGGCTGAGGCTAGGGCACCCCTAGGCTGAGGCTAGGGCACCCTAGGCTTAGGCTAAAGCTAGGGTTACCCTAGCCTAAGGCTAGGGCACCCCTAAGTTTAGGCTAAGGCAAAGTCTCCCCTAGCCTAAGACTAGGGCACCCCTAGGCTTAGGCTAGGGCACATCTAGGCTTAAGCTAGGGCACCCGTAGGCTTAGGGTAAGGCTAAGGCTCCCTGAGCCTAAGGCTAGGGCACGCCTAGGCTTTGGCTAGGGCACCCCTACGCTTAGGATAGGGAACTTCTAGGCTTAGGTTAGTGCACTCCTTGGCTTAGGCAAGGGCACCCCTAGAATTAAGCTAAGGCTAGGGCTGCCCTAGCCTAAGGCTAGGGCACCCCTAGGCTTAGGCCAGGGCACCCCTAGGCTTAGGCTAGGGCACCCCAAGGTTTAGGCTAAGGCACCCCTAGGCTTACGCTAAGGTTAGGGCTCCCCTAGCCTAAGGCTAGGGCACCTCTAGGCTTAGGCTAGGGCACCCCAAGGCTTGGCTAGGGCACCCCTAGGCTTAGGCTAAGGCTAGGCCTCTCCTAGCCTAAGGCTAGGGTACCACTAGGCTTAGGCTAGGGCACCCCTAGGCTTAGGCTAGGGCACCCCTAGGCGTAGGCTAGGGCATCCCTAGGCTTAGGCTAGGGCACCCCTAGGCTTAGGCTAGGGCAGCCCTTGTCTTAGGCTAGGGCACCCCTAGGCTTACGCTAGGTCACCCCATGGATTATGCTAAGGCTAGGGCACCCCTAGGCTTAGGCTAGGGCACCCCTACGCTTAGGCTAGGGCACCCCTAGGCTTAGGCTAGGGCAGCCCTAGGCTTAGGCTAGGCCACCCCTAGACTTAGGGTAGGGCACCCCTAGGCTTAGGCTAAGGTTAGGGCTCCCCTAGCCTAAGGCTAGGGCACCCCTAGGCTTAAGCTAGGGCACCCCTAGGCTTAGGCTAGGGCACCCCTAGGCTGAGGCTAGGGCACCCCTAGGCTGAGGCTAGGGAACCCTAGGCTTAGGCTAAAGCTAGGGTTACCCTAGCTAAGGCTAGGGCACGCCTAGGCTTTGGAAGGGCAGCCAAAGGCTTAGGCTATGGCACCCCTAGGCTTAGGCTAGGGTAGCCCTTGTCTTAGGCTAGGGCACCCGTAGGGTTACGCAAGGTCACCCCATGGATTAGGCTAAGGCTAGGGCACCCCTAGCCTTAGGCTAGGGCACCCCTAGGCTTAGGCTAGGGCAGCCCTAGGCTTAGGCTAGGCCACCCCTAGACTTAGGCTAGGGCACCCCTAGGCTTAGGCTAAGGCTAGGGCTCCCCTAGCCTAAGGCTAGGGCACCCCAATGCTTAGTCTAGGGCACCCCTAGGCTTAGGCTAGGGCACCCCTAGGATTAGGCTAAAGCTAGGGCTCCCCTAGCTAAAGGCTAGGGCACCCCTATGCTTAGGGTACGACACCCCTAGTCTTTGGCTAGCGAACCCCTAGCCTAAGGCTAGGGCACCCCTAGATATTAGGCAAGGGCACCCCTAGTCTTTGGCTAGGGCTCCCCTAGCCTAAGGCTAGGGCTCCCCTAGGCTTAGGCTAGGGCACCCCTAGGCTTAGGCTAGTGGACCCCTAGGCTTAGGCTAAGGCTAGGGCTCCCAGCCTAAGGCTAGGGCACCCCTAGGCTTAGGCTAGGGTACCCCTAGGCTTAGGCTAGGGCACCCCTAGGCTTAGGCTAAGGCTAGGGCACCCATAGGTTCAGGCTAGGGCACCCCTACACTTAGGCTAGGGAACTCCTAGGCTTAGGCTAAGGCTAGGGATCCCCTGGCGTAAGGCTAGGGCACCCCTAGCCTTAGGCTCGGGCACTCCTAGGCTTAGGCTAGGGCACCCCTAGGCTTAGGCTAAAGCTAGGGCTCCCCTAGCCTAAGGCTAGGGCACCCCTAGGCTTAGGCTAGGGCAACCCTAGCCTTAGGCTGGGGCTACCCTAGGCTTAGGCTTAGGGTAGGGCTCCCCTAGCCTAAGGCTAGGGAACCACTAAGCTTAGGCTAGCGCACCCCTAACATGGCTAGGGCACCCCTAAGCTTATGCTAAGGCTAGGGCTCCCCTAGCCTAAGGCCAGGACACCCCTAGGCTTAGGTTACGGCACCCCTAGGCTTATGCTAGGGCACCCAAAGCTTAGGCTAGGGCACCCCTAGGCTTAGGCTAGAGCACCCCTATTCTAAGGCTAAGGCTAGGGCTATCCTAGCCTAAGGCTAGGGCACCCATAGGCTTAGGCTAGGGCACCTCTAGGCTTAGGCTAGGGCACCCCTAGGTTTAGGCTAATGCTAGGGCTCCGCTAGCCTAAGGCTAGGGCACCCCTCGGCTTAGGCTAGGGCACCCCTAGGCTTAAGGTAAGGCTAGGACTCCTCTAACCTAACGCTAGGGCACCCCTAGGCTTCGGCTAGGGCACCCCAAGGCTTAGGCTAGGGCACCCCTAGGCTTAGGCTAGGGCACACTAATGCTTCAGCTAAGGCGAGGACTCCCCTAGGTTAAGGATAGGGCACCCCTAGGCGTTGGATAGGGCACCCCTAGGCTTTGACTAAGGCTAGGGCTCCCATAGCCTAAGGCTAGGGCACCCCTAAGCTTAGGCTAGGGCACCCCTAAGTTTAGGCTAGGGCGGCCCTAGGCTTAGGCTAAGGCTAGGGCTTCGCTAGCCTAAGGCTAGGGGACCCCTAGGCTTAGGCTAGGGCACACCTAGGCTTAGGCTAGGGCTCCCCTAGGCTTAGGCTAGGGAACCCCTAGGCTTAGGCTAGGGCACCATAAGGCTTCGGCTAATGCGATGACTCCCCTAGACTAAGGATAGGGCACCCCTAGGCTTTGGATAGGGCACCCCTAGGCTTTGACTTAGGCTAGGGCTCCCCTAGCCTAAGGCTAGGGCACCCCTAAGCTTAGGCTAGGGCACCCCTAGTTTTAGGCTAGGGCGTCCCTAGGCTTAGGCTAAGGCTAGGGCTCCGCTAGCCTAAGGCTAGGGCACCCCTAGGCTTAGGCTAGGGCACCCCTAGTTTTAGGCTATGGCACCCGTAGGTTTAGGCTAGGGCACCCCTAGGCTTAGGCTAGGGCACCCCTAGGCTTAGGCTAGGGCACCCTTAGGCTTAGGCTAGGGCACCCTAAGGTTTCGGCTAAGGCGAGGACTCCCCTAGACTAAGGATAGGGCACCCCTAGGCTTTGGATAGGGCACCCCTAGGCTTAGACTTAGGCTAGGGCTCCCCTAGCCTAAGGCTAGGGCTCCCCTAGCCTAAGGATAGGACACCCTAGACTTAGGCTAGGGCACCCCTAGGCTTAGGCTAGGGAACCCCTAGGCTTAGGATAGGGCACCCGTAGGCTTTGGCTAAGGCTAGGGCTCCCCTAGACTAAGGCTAGAGCAACCCTAGCCTTAGGCAAGGGCACTCCTAGGCTTAGGCTAGGGCACACCTAGGCTTAGGCTAGGGCAGCCCTTGGCTTAGGCTAAGGCTAGAGCTCCCCTAGCCTATGGCTAGGGCACCCCTAGGCTTAGGCTAGGGCACCCCTAGGCTTAGGCTAAGGCTAGGGCTTCCCTGGCCTAATGCTTGGGCAACCCTAGCCTAAGGCTAGGGCACCCCTAGGCTTAGGCTAGGACACCCCTAGGCTTAGGCTAGGGCATCACTAGGCTTAGGCTAGGGCACCCCTAGGCTTAAGCTACGGCTAGGGCTCCCCTAGGCTAAGACTAGGGCACCCCTCGGCTTAGGCTAGGGCACCCCTAGGCTTAGGCTAGGGCACCCCTAGTATTAGGCTAGGGCACCCCTAGGATTAGGCTAGGGGAACCCTAGGCTTAGGCTAGGCACACTAAGCCTTCAGCTAAGGCGAGGACTCCCCTAGACTAATGATAGGGCACCCCTAGGCTTTGGATAGGGCACCCCTAGGCGTAGGCTAGGGCAACCCTAGGCTTTGGCTAGGGCACCCCTAGGCTTTGGCTAGGGCACCCCTAGGCTTAGGCTAGGGCACCCCTAGGCTTAGGCAAGGGCACCCCTAGTTTTAGGCTAGGGCACCCGTAGGTTTAGGCTAGGGCACCCCTAGGCTTAGGCTAGGGCACCCCTAGGCTTAGGCTAGGGCACCCTAAGGTTTCGGCTAAGGCGAGGACTCCCCTAGACTAAGGATAGGGCACCCCTAGGTTTGGATAGGGCACCCCTAGGCTTAGACTTAGGCTAGGGCTCCCCTAGCCTAAGGCTAGGGCTCCCCTAGCCTAAGGATAGGACACCCTAGACTTAGGCTAGGGCACCCCTAGGCTTAGGCTAGGGAACCCCTAGGCTTAGGATAGGGCACCCGTAGGCTTTGGCTAAGGCTAGGGCTCCCCTAGACTAAGGCTAGAGCAACCCTAGCCTTAGGCAAGGGCACTCCTAGGCTTAAGCTAGGGCACACCTAGGCTTAGGCTAGGGCAGCCCTAGGCTTAGGCTAAGGCTAGAGCTCCCCTAGCCTATGGCTAGGGCACCCGTAGGCTTAGGCTAGGGCACCCCTAGGCTTAGGCTAAGGCTAGGGCTTCCCTGGCCTAATGCTTGGGCAACCCTAGCCTAAGGCTAGGGCACCCCTAGGCTTAGGCTAGGACACCCCTAGGCTTAGGCTAGGGCATCACTAGGCTTAGGCTAGGGCACCCCTAGGCTTAAGCTACGGCTAGGGCTTCCCTAGCTCAAGGCTAGGGCACCCCTAGGCTTAGGCTAGGGCATCACTAGGCTTAGGCTAGGGCACCCCTAGGATTAGGCTAGGGGAACCCTAGGCTTAGGCTAGGCACACTAAGCCTTCAGCTAAGGCGAGGACTCCCCTAGACTAATGATAGGGCACCCCTAGGCTTTGGATAGGGCACCCCTAGGCGTAGGCTAGGGCAACCCTAGGCTTTGGCTAGGGCACCCCTAGGCTTAGGCTAGGGCAGCCCTAGGCTTAGGCTAGGGCACCCCTAGGCTTACGCTAGGTCACCCCTAGGATTCGGCTAAGGCTAGGACTCCCCTAGCCTAAGGCAAGGGCACCCCTAGGCTTAGGCTAGCGCACCCCAAGGCTTAGGCTAGGGCTCCCCTAGACTTAGGCTAAGGCTAGGGATCGCCTAGCCTAAGGCTAAAGCACCCCTAGGCTTAGGCTAGGGCACCCCTAGGCTTAGGCTAGGGCACCCCTAGGCTTAAGCTAAGGCTAGGGCTTCCCTAGCTCAAGGCTAGGGCACCCCTAGGCTTAGGCTAGGGCTCCCCTAGGCTTAGGCTAGGGCACCCCTATGCTTAGGTAGGGAACGCCTAGGCTTAGGTTAGAGCACCCCTATGCTTAGGCTAGGGCACCCCTAGACGTAGGCTAGGGCACCCCTAGGCTTAGGCTGGGGCACCCCTAGGCTTAGGCTAAGGCTAGGGCTCCCCTAGCCTAAGGCTAGGGCACCCCTAGGCTTAGGATAGGACACCCCTAGGCTTAGGCTAGGGCATCCCTAGGCTTAGGCTAGGGCACCACTAGGCTTAGGCTAGGACACCCCTAGGCTTAGACTAGGGCACCACTAGGCTTAGGCTTGGGCACCCCTAGGCTTAGGCTATGGTTAGGGCTCCCTAGCCTAAGGCTAGGGCACCCCTAGTATTAGGCTAGGGCACCCCTAGGCTTAGGCTAGGGCACCCATAGGCTTAGGCTAGGGCACCCCTAGGCTTAGGCTAGGGCACCCCTATGCTCAGGCTAAGGCTAGGGCTCGCCTAGCCTAACCCTAAGGCACCCCTAAACTTAGGCTAGGGCACCCCTAGGCTTAGGGTAGGGCACCGCTAGGCTTAGGATAGGGCCCCCGTAGGCTTAGGCTAGGGCACACCTAGGCTTAGGCTAGGGCACGCCTAGGCTTAGGCTAGGGCACCCCTAGGCTTAGGCTAAGGCGGTGCTCCCCTAGCCTAACCCTAGGGCACCCCTAGGCTTAGGCTAGGGCACCCCTAGGCTTAGAGTAGGGCACCCCTAGGCTTAGGCTAAGGCTGGGCTCTCCTAGCCTAAGGCTAGGGTACCCCTAGGCTTAGGCTAGGGCACCCCTAGGCTTAGGCTAGGGCACCCCTAGACGTAGGTTAGGGCAGCCCTAGGCTTAGGCTAGGGCACCCCTAGGATGAGGCTTGGGAAGCCCTAGGCTTAGGCTAGGGCACCCCTATGCTTAGGCTAGGGCTCCCCTAGGCTTAGGCTAAGGCTAGGGATCCCCTAGCCTAAGGCTAAGTCACCCCTAGGATTAGGCTAGCGCACCCCTAGGCTTAGGCTAGGGCACCCCTAGGCTTAGGTTAGGACACCCCTAGGCTTAGGCTAGGGCACCCCTAGGCTTAGGCTAAGGCTAGGGCTTCCCTAGCCTAAGGCTAGGGCACCCCTAAGCTTAGGCTAGGGCTCCACAAGGCTTAGGCTAGGGCACCCCTAGGCTTAGGCTAAGGCTAGGGCTCCCGTAGTCTAAGGCTAGGGCACCCTTAGGCTTAGACTAGGGCACCCCTAGCCTTAGACTAGGGCACCCCTAGGCTTAGGCTAAGGCTAGAGGAATCCTAGGCTTAGACTAGGGCACCCCTAGGCTAAGGCTAGGGCACCCCTAGGCTCAGGGTAGGGCACCCCTACACTTAGGCTAGGGCACCCTAAGGCTTAGGCTAAGGCTAGGGATCCCCTAGCCTAAGGCTAAGGCACCCATAGGCTTAGGCTAGGGCACCCCTAGGCTTAGGCTAGGGCACCCCTAGGCTTAGGCTAGGGCACCCCTAGGCTTAGGCTTTGGCATCCCTAAGCTTAGGCTAGGGCACCCCTAGGCTTAGGCTTGGGCAACCCTAGGCTTAGGCTAGGGCACCCCTAGGCTTAGGATAGGGCACCCCTAGGCTTAGGCTAGGACACCCCTCTGCTTAGGCTAAGGCTAGGGATCCACTAACCTCAGGTTAGGGCACCCTTAGACTCAGGCTAGGGCACCCCTAAGCTTAGGCTTGCGCAATCCGAGGCTTAGGCTAAGGCTAGGGCTCCCCTAGCCTCAGATTAGGGCACCCCTAGGCTCAGGCTAGGGCATCACTAGGCTTAGACTAGGGCACCCCTAGACTTAGCCTAAGGCTAGGGCTCCCCTAGCCTAAGGCTACGGCACCCCTAGGCTCAGGCTAGGGCACACGTAGGCTTAGACTAGGGCACCCCTAGGCTTAGGAAAAGGCTAGGGTTCCCCTAGCCTAAGGCTAGGGCACCCATAGGCTCAAGCTAGGGCACCCCTAGGCTCAGGCTAGGGCACCCCTAGGCTTAGGCTAGGGCACCCGTAGGCTTAGGCTAAGGCTAGGGGTCCCCTAGCCTCAGGCTAGGCCACCCCTACGCATAGACTAGGGCACCCCTAGGCTTAGACTAACGCTAGGGCTTCCCTAGCCTAAGGCTCGAGCACCCCTAGGATTAGGCTAGGGCACCCCTAGGCTTAGGTTAAGGCTAGGGTTCCCCTAATCTTAGGCTAGGGCACCCCTAGGCTTAGGCTTAGGCTAGGGCTCCCCTAGGCTTAGGTTTGGGCACCCCTAGGCTTAGGCTAGGGCACCCCTTGGCTTAGGCTAGGGCACCCCTAGGCTTAGGTTAAGGCTAGGGCGCCCCTAATCTTAGGCTAGGGCACCCCTAGGCTTAGTCTTAGGCTAGGGCTCCCCTAGGCTTAGTCTTGGGCACCCCTAGGCTTAGGCTAGGGCACCCCTAGGCTTAGGCTAGGGCACCCCTAGGCTTAGGCTAGGGCACCACTAGGCTTTTGCTAGGGCACCCCTAGGCTTAGGCTAAGGCTAGGGATCCCCTAGCTAAGGCTAAGGCACCCATAGGCTTAGGCTTGGGCACCCCTAGGCTTAAGCTTGGTTACCCCTAGGTTTAGGCTAAGGCTAGGGCTCCCCAGCCTAAGGCTTGGGCACCCCTAGGCTTAGGGTATGGCACCCCAAGGCTTCGGCTGAGGCGAGGACTCCCCTAGCCTAAGGATAGGGCACCCCTAGGCTTAGGCTAGGGCACCCCTAGGCTTGGAATAAGGCTAGGGCTCCCCTACCCTAAGGCTAGGGCACCCCTAGGCTTAGAGTAGGGCACCCCTAGGCTTACGCTAGGGCACCCCTAGGCTTAGGATAGGGCACCCCTAGGCTTAGGCTAAGGCTAGGGCTCCACTAGACTAAGGCTACTGCACCCCTAGCTTTAGGCTAGGACACACATAGGCTTAGGCTAGGGCAACCCTAGGCTTAGGCTAGGGCACACCTAGGCTTAGGCTAGGGCACCCCTAGGCTTGGAATAAGGCTAGGGCTCCCCTACCCTAAGGCTAGGGCACCCCTAGGCTTAGAGTAGGGCACCCCTAGGCTTACGCTAGGGCACCCCTAGGCTTAGGATAGGGCACCCCTAGGCTTAGGTTAAGGCTAGGGCTCCACTAGACTAAGGCTACTGCACCCCTAGCCTTAGGCTAGGACACACATAGGCTTAGGCTAGGGCAACCCTAGGCTTAGGCTAGGGCACACCTAGGCTTAGGCTAGGGCGCCCGAAGGCTTAGGATAGGGCACCCCTAGGCTTAGGATAGGGCACCCCTAGGCTTAGGCTAAGGCTAGGGCTCCACTAACCTCAGATTAGGGCACCCTTACACTCAGGCTAGGGCACCCCAAGGCTTAGGCTAGGGCACCCCTAGGCTTAGGCTAAGGCTAGGGCTCCCCTGTCCTCAGGCTAGGCCACCACTAGGTTTAGGCTAGGGCAACCCTAGGCTTAGGCTAAGGCTAGGGCTCCCCTAGCCTAAGGCTAAGGCACCCATAAGCGTAGGCTAGGGCACCCCTAGGCTTAGGCTAGGGCACCCCAAGGTTTCGGCTAAGGCGAGGACTCCCCTGGCCTAAGGATAGGGCACCCTTAGGCTTAGGCTAGGGCACCCCTAGGCTTGGACTAAGGCTAGGGCTCCCCTAAACTAAGGCTAGGGCACCCCTAGGCTTAGGCTAGGGCACCCCTAGGCTTAGGCTAGAACACCCTTAGGCTTAGGCTATTAAACTCCTAGGCTTAGGCTAGTGCACCCCTAGGCTTAGGATAGGGCACCCCTATGCTTAGGCTAAGGCTAGGGCTCCACTAGACTAAGTCTAGGGCACCCCTAGCCTTAGGTTAGGACACACCTAGGCTTAGGCTAGGGCACCCCTAGGCTTAGACTAGGGCACCCCTAGGCTTAGGCTAGGGCACCACTAGGCTTAGGCTAGGGCACCCCTAGACTTAGGCTAGAACACCCGTAGGCTTAGGCTAGGGCACCCCTAGGCTTAGGCTAGGGCACCCCTAGGCTTAGGCTAAGGCTAGGGCTCCCCTAACCTAAGGCTAGGGCACCCCTAGCCTAAGCCTAGGGCACCCCTTGGCTTAGGCTTGGGCAACCGTAGGCTTAGGCTAGGGCACCCCTAGGCTTAGGATAGGGCACCCCTAGGTTAAGGTAAGGCTAGGGCTCCACTAACCTCAGATTAGGGCACCCTTACACTCAGGCTAGGGCACGCCTAAGCTTAGGCTAGGGCAATCCTAGGCTTAGGCTAAGGCTGGGGCTCCCCTAGGCTCAGACTAGGGCACCCCTAGGCTCCGGCTAGGGCATCACCAGGCTTACACTAGGGCTCCCCTAGACTTAGCCTAAACTAGGGCTCCCCTAGCCTAAGGCTACAGCACCCCTAGGCTCAGGCTAGGGCAACCGTAGGGTTAGACTAGGGCACCCCTAGGCTTAGGAAAAGGCTAGGGCTCCCCTAGCCTAAGGCTAGGGCACCCACAGGGTCAAGCTAGGGCACCCCTAGGCTCAGGCTAGGGCACCCCTAGGCTTAGGCTAGTGCACCCGTAGGCTTAGGCTAAGGCTAGGGCTCCCCTAATCTTAGGCTCGGGCACCCCTAGGCTTAGGCTTAGGCTAGGGCTCCTCTAGGATTAGGCTTGGGCACCCCTAGGCTTAGGCTAGGGCACCCCTAGGCTTAGGCTAGGGCACCCCTAGGCTTAGGCTAGGGCACCCTTAGGCTTAGGCTAGGGCACCACTAGGCTTTTGCTAGGGTACCCCTAGGCTTAGGCTAAGGCTAGGGCTCCCCTAGTCTAAGGGTAGGGCACCCCTAGGCTTAGGCTAAGGCACCCCTAGGCTTAGGCTAGGGCACCCCTAGGCTTAGGCTAAGGCTAGGGCTCCCCTAGTCTAAGGCTAGAGAACCCTTAGGCTTAGACTAGGGCACCCCTAGGCTTAGGCTAGGGCTCCCCTAGGTTTAGGCTAGGGCACCCCTAGCCTTAGGCTAGGACACACATAGGCTTAGGCTAGGGCACCCCTAGGCTTAGGCTAGGGCACCCCTAGGCTTAGGCTAGGGCTCCCCAAGGATTAGGCTAAGGCTAGGGCTCCCATAGACTAAGGCTAGGGCACCCCTAGGCTTAGACTACGGCACCCCTAGGCTTAGGTTAGTGCACCCCTAGGCTTTAGCTAGGGCTCCCCTAGACTTAGGCTAAGGCTACGGCTCCCCTAGCCTCAGGCTAGTGCACCCTTAGGCTCAGGCTATGACACCCCTAGGCTTAGGCTAGGGCAATTCTAGGCTACACTAACGCTAGAGCTCCCCTATCCTCAGGCTAGGACACCCGTAGGCTCAGGGTAGGGCACCCCTAGGCTCAGGATAGGGCACCCCTAGGCTTAGGCTAGGGCACCCCTAGGCTTAGGCTAAGGCTAGGGCTCCCCTAGCCTCAGGCTAGGCCACCCCTAGGCTTAGTCTAGGGCACCCCTAGGCTTAGGCTAACGCTAGGGCTCCCCTAGACTAAGGCTCGAGCACCCATAGACTTAGCCTAGGGCACCCTTAGGCTTAGGTTAAGGCTAGGGCTCCCCTAGCCTAAGGCTAGGGCACCCCTAGGCTTAGGCTAGGGCACCCCTAGTTTTAGGCTAGGGCACCCTAAGGCTTCGGCTAAGGCGAGGACTCCCCTAGACTAAGTATAGGGCACCCCTAGGCGTTGGATAGGTCACCCCTATGCTTAGACTTAGGCTAGGGCTCCCCTAGGCTAAGGCTAGGGCTCCCCCAGCCTAATGATTGGACACCCCTAGGCTTAGGCTAGGGCACCCCTAGGCTTAGGCTAGGGAACCCCTAGGCTTAGGATATGGCACCCCTAGGCTTAGGCTAAGGCTAGGGCACCCCTAGGCTTAGGCTAAGGCACCCCTGGGCTTAGGCTAGGGCACCCCTAGGCTTAGGCTAAGGCTAGGGCTCCCCTAGTCTAAGGCTAGGGAACCCTTAGGCTTAGACTAGGGCACCCCTAGGCTTAGGCTAGGGCTCCCCTTGTTTTAGGCTAGGGCACCCCTAGCCTTAGGCTAGGACACACATAGAGTTAGGCTAGGGCACCCCTAAGCTTAGGCTAGGGCACCCCTAGGCTTAGGCTAGGGCTCCCCAAGGCTTAGGCTAAGGCTAGGGCTCCCATAGACTCAGGCTAGGGCACCCCTAGGCTTAGGCTAGGGCACCCCTAGGCTTAGGCTAGTGCACCCCTAGGCTTTAGCTAGGGCTCCCCTAGGCTTTGGCTAAGGCTACGGCTCCCCTAGCCTCAGGCTAGTGCACCCTTAGGCTCAGGCTATGACACCCCTAGGCTTAGGCTAGGGCAATCCTAGGCTAGACTAACGCTAGAGCTCCCCTATCCTCAGGCTAGGACACCCGTAGGCTCAGGCTAGGGCACCCCTAGGCTCAGGATAGGGCACCCCTAGGCTTAGGCTAGGGCACCCCTAGGCTTAGGCTAAGGCTAGGGCTCCCCTAGCCTCAGGCTAGGCCACCCCTAGGCTTAGTCTAGGGCACCCCTAGGCTTAGGCTAACGCTAGGGCTCCCCTAGACTAAGGCTCGAGCACCCATAGGCTTAGCCTAGGGCACCCCTAGGCTTAGGTTAAGGCTAGGGCTCCCCTAGCCTAAGGCTAGGGCACCCCTAGGCTTAGGCTAGGGCACCCCTAGTTTTAGGCTAGGGCACCCTAAGGCTTCGGCTAAGGCGAGGACTCCCCTAGACTAAGTATAGGGCACCCCTAGGCGTTGGATAGGGCACCCCTATGCTTAGACTTAGGCTAGGGCTCCCCCAGCCTAAGGATTGGACACCCCTAGGCTTAGGCTAGGGCACCCCTAGGCTTAGGCTAGGGAACCCCTAGGCTTAGGATAAGGCACCCCTAGGCTTAGGCTAAGGCTAGGGCACCGCTAGGCTTAGGCTAAGGCACCCCTAGGCTTAGGCTAGGGCACCCCTAGGCTTAGGCTAAAGCTAGGGCTCCCCTAGTCTAAGACTAGGGAACCCTTAGGCTTAGACTAGGGCACCCCTAGGCTTAGGCTAGGGCTCCCCTTGGTTTAGGCTAGGGCACCCCTAGCCTTAGGCTAGGACACACATAGGGTTAGGCTAGGGCACCCCTAAGCTTAGGCTAGGGCACCCCTAGGCTTAGGCTAGGGCTCCCCAAGGCTTAGGCTAAGGCTAGGGCTCCCATAGACTAAGGCTAGGGCACCCCAAGGCTTAGACTAGGGCACCCCTAGGCTTAGGCTAGTGCACCCCTAGGCTTTAGCTAGGGCTCCCCTAGGCTTTGGCTAAGGCTACGGCTCCCCTAGCCTCAGGCTAGTGCACCCATAGGCTCAGGCTATGACACCCCTAGGCTTAGGTTAGGGCAACCTAGGATAGACTAACGCTAGAGCTCCCCTATCCTCAGGCTAGGACACCCGTAGGCTTAGGCTAGGGCACCCCTAGGCTCAGGATAGGGCACCCCTAGGCTTAGGCTAAGGCTAGGGCTCCCCTAGCCTCAGGCTAGGCCACCCCTAGGCTTAGTCTAGGGCACCCCTAGGCTTAGGCTAACGCTAGGGCTCCCCTAGACTAAGGCTCGTGCACCCATAGGCTTAGCCTAGGGCACCCCTAGGCTTAGGTTAAGGCTAGGGCTCCCCTAGCCTAAGGCTAGGGCACCCCTAGGCTTAGGCCAGGGCACCCCTAGGCTTAGGCTAGGGCACCCTAAGGCTTCGGCTAAGGCGAGGACTCCCCTAGACTAAGTATAGGGCACCCCTAGGCGTTGGATAGGGCAACCCTATGCTTAGACTTAGGCTAGGGCTCCCCTAGGCTAAGGCTAGGGCTCCCCCAGGCTAAGGATTGGACACCACTAGGCTTAGGCTAGGGCACCCCTAGGCTTAGGCTAGGGAACCCCTAGGCTTAGGATATGGCACCCCTAGGCTTAGGCTAAGGCTAGGGCTCCCCTAGACTAAGGCTAAGGCACCCCTAGCCTTAGGCTAGGGCACTCCTAGGCTTAGGCTAAGGCACCCCTAGGCTTAGGCTAGGGTACCCCTAGGTTTAGGCTAGGGCACCCATAGGCTTAAGCTAGGGCACACCAAGGCTTAGGCTAGGGCACCCCTAGGCTTAGGCTAGGGCACCCCTAGGCTTAGGCAAAGGCTAGGGCACCCCTAGCCTAAGACTAGGGCACCCCTAGCTTAGGCTAGGGCACCCCTAGGCTTAGGCTAGGACACCCCTATGCTTAGCCTAGAGCACCCCTAGGCTTAGGCTAGGGCACCCCTAGGTTTAGGCTAGAGCACCCCTAGGCTTAGGCTAAGGCTAGTGCTCCCCTAGCCTAAGGCTAGGGCACCCCTAGACTTAGGGTAGGGCACCCCTAGGCTTAGGCTAGAAGTCCACTAGGCTTAGGCTAGGGCAGCCATAGGCTTAGGCTAAGGCTAGGGCTCCCCTAGCCTAAGGCCTGGGCACCCCGAGTCTTAGGCTAGGGTACCCCTAGGCTTAGGCTAGGGCACCCCTTGGCTTAGGCTAAGGCTAGGGCTCCCTAGCCTAAGGCTAGGGCACCCCTAGGTTTAGGCTAGGGCACCTCTACCCTAAGGTTAGGGCCCCCTAGGCTTAGGCTAAGGCAGCCCTAGGCTTAGGCTAGGGCAGCCCTAGGCTTAGGCTAAGGCTAGGGCTCGCCTATCCTAAGGCTAGGGCACCCCTAGGCTTTGGCTAGAGCACCCGTAGGCTTAGGCCAGGGCACCCTTAGCCTTAGGCTAGGGCACCCCTGGCGTAGTCTAGGGCACCCCTAGGCTTAGGCAAAGGCTAGGGCTCCCATAGCCTAAGGCTAGGGCACCCCTAGGCTCAGGCTAGGGCACCCCCAGGCTTAGGCTAGGGCACCCCTAGGCTTAGGCTAGGGCACCCCTAGGCTTTGGCTAGAGCACCCGTAGGCTTAGGCCAGGGCACCCTTAACCTTAGGCTAGGGTACCCCTGGCTTAGGCTAGGGCAATCCAAGGCTAGACTAAATCTAGGGCTCCCCTAGCCTCAGGCTATGGCACCCGTAGGCTCAGGCTAGGGCACCCTTAGGCTCAGGCAAGGGCACCCCTAGGCTTAGGATAGGGCACCCCTAGGCTTAGGCTAGGGTACCCCTAAGCTTAGGCTAGGGCACCCCTAGGCGTAGGCTCGGGCACCCCTAGGCTTAGGCTAAGGCTAGTGCACCCCAAGGCTTAGGGTAGGGCAACGCTAGGCTTAGGCTCGGGCACCCCTAGGCTTAGGCTAAGGTTAGGGGACCCCTAGGCTTAGGCTAGGGCACCCCTACGCTTAGGCTAGGGCACCCCTAGGTTTAGGGTAGGGCACCCCTAGGCTTAGGTTAAGGCTAGGGCACACCTAGACTTGGGTTAGGGCACCCCTAGGCTTAGGCAAGGGCACCCCAAGGCTTCGGCTAAGGAGAGGACTCCCCTAGCCTAAGGATAGGGCACCCCTAGGCTTAGGCTAGGGCACCCCTAGGCATTGAATAAGGCTAGGGGTGCCCGAGCCTAAGGCTAGGGCACCCCTAGGCTTAGACTAGGGCACCCCTAGGCTTACGCTAGGGCACCCCTAGGCTTAGGATAGGGCACCCCTAGGCTTAGGCTAAGGCTAGGGCTCCACTAGACTAAGGCTAGGGCACCCCTAGCCTTAGGCTAGGACACACATAGGCTTAGGCTAGGGCACCCCTAGGCTTAGGCTAGGGCACCCCTAGGCTTAGGCTAGGGCGCCCCAAGGCTTAGGCTAAGGCTACGGCTCCCCTAGCCTCAGGCTAGTGCACCCCTAGACTCAGGCTATGACACCCCTAAGCTTAGGCTAGGGCAATCCTAGGCTAGAATAACGCTAGAGCTCCCCTATCCTCAGACTAGGACACCCGTAGGCTCAGGCTAGGGCACCCCTAGGCTCAGGCTAGGGCACCCCTAGGCTTAGGCTAGGGCACCCCTAGGCTTAGGCTAAGGCTAGGGCTCCCCTGTCCTCAGGGTAGGCCACAACTAGGTTTAGGCTAGGACACCCCTAGGCTTAGGCTAAGGCTAGGGCTCCCCTAGCCTACGGCTAAGGCACCCATAGGCTTAGGCTAGGGCACCCCTAGGCTTAGGCTAGGGCACCCCAAGGTTTCGGCTAGGGCGAGGACTCCCCTAGCCTAAGGATAGGGCACCCTTAGGCTTATGCTAGGGCACCCCTAGGCTTGGACTAAGGCTAGGGCTCCCCCAGACTAAGGCTAGGGCATCCTGAGGCTTAGGCTAGGGCACCCCTAGGCTTAGGCTAGAACACCCGTAGGCTTAGGCTATTGCACCCCTAGGCTTAGGCTAGTGCACCCCTAGGCTTAGGATAGGGCACCCCTATGCTTAGGCTAAGGCTAGGGCTCCACTAGACTAAGTCTAGGGCACCCCTAGCCTTAGGCTAGGACACACCTAGGCTTAGGCTAGGGCACCCCTAGGCTTAGACTAGGGCTCCCCTAGACTAAGGCTAGGGCACCCCTAAGCTTAGGCTAGGGCACCCCTAGGCTTAGGCTAGAACACCCGTAGGCTTAGGCTATTGCACCCCTAGGCTTAGGCTAGTGCACCCCTAGGCTTAGGATAGGGCACCCCTATGCTTAGGCTAAGGCTAGGGCTCCACTAGACTAAGTCTAGGGCACCCCTAGCCTTAGGCTAGGATACACCTAGGCTTAGGCTAGGGCACCCCTAGGCTTACACTAGGGCATCCCTAGGCTTAGGCTAGGGCACCCCTAGGTTTAGGCTAGGGCGCCCCAAGGCTTAGGCTAAGGCTAGGGCTCCCCTAGACTAAGGCTAGGGAACCCCTAGGCTTAGGCTAGGGCACCCCTAGGCTTAGTCTAGAACACCCGTAGGCTTAGGCTAGGGCACCCCTAGGCTTAGGCTAGGGCACCCCTAGGCTTAGGCTAAGGCTAGGGCTCCCCTAGCCTAAGGCTAGGGCACCCCTAGCCTAAGCCTAGGGCACCCCTAGGCTTAGCCTTGGGCAACCCTAGGCTCAGGCTAGGGCACCCCTAGGCTTAGAATAGGGCACCCCTAGGCTTAGGATAGGGCACCCCTAGGCTTAGGCTAAGGCTAGGGCTCCACTAACCTCAGATTAGGGCACTCTTACACTCAGGCTAGGGCACCCCTAAGCTTAGGCTAGGGCAATCCTAGGCTTTGGCTAAGGCTAGGGCTCCTCTAGCCTCAGACTAGGGCACCCCTAGGCTCATGGTAGGGCACCACCAGGCTTACACTAGGGCTCCCCTAGACTTAGCCTAAGGCTAGGGCTCCCCTAGCCTAAGGCTACGGCACCCCTAGGCTCAGGCTAGTGCAACCGTAGGCTTAGACTAGGGCACCCCTAGGCTTAGGAAAAGGCTAGGGCTCCCCTAGCCTAAGGCTAGGGCACCCACAGGCTCAAGCTAGTGCACCCCTAGGCTCAGGCTTGGGCACCCCTAGGCTTAGGCTAGGGCACCCGTAGGCTTAGGCTAAGGCTAGGGCTCCCCTAATCTAAGGTTAGGGCACCCCTAGGCTTAGGCTAGGGCACCCCTAGGCTTAGGCTAGGGCACCCTTAGGCTTAGGCTAGGGCACCACTAGGCTTTTGCTAGGGCACCACTAGGCTTATGCTTGGTTACCCCTAGGTTTAGGCTAAGGCTAGGGATCCCCTAGCCTAAGGCTAAGGCACCCATAGGCTTAGGCTAGGGCACCCCTAGGCTTAAGCTTGGTTACCCCTAGGTTTAGGCTAAGGCTAGGGCTCCCCAGCCTAAGGCTAGGTCAGCCCTAGGCTTAGGCTAAGGCAACCCTAGGCTTAGGCTAGGGCACCCCTAGGCTTAGACTAGGGCACCCCTAGGCTTAGGCTAAGGCTAGGGCTCCCCTAGTCTAAGGCTAGGGCACCCTTAGGCTTAGACTAGGGCACCCCTAGGCTTAGGCTAGGGCTCCCCTATGCTTAGGCTAGGGCATCCCTAGGCTTAGGCTAGGGCACCCTTAGGCTTAGGCTAGGGCACCACTAGGCTTTTGCTAGGGCACCACTAGGCTTATGCTTGGTTACCCCTAGGTTTAGGCTAAGGCTAGGGATCCCCTAGCCTAAGGCTAAGGCACCCATAGGCTTAGGCTAGGGCACCCCTAGGCTTAAGCTTGGTTACCCCTAGGTTTAGGCTAAGGCTAGGGCTCCCCAGCCTAAGGCTAGGTCACCCCTAGGCTTAGGCTAAGGCAACCCTAGGCTTAGGCTAGGGCACCCCTAGGCTTAGACTAGGGCACCCCTAGGCTTAGGCTAAGGCTAGGGCTCCCCTAGTCTAAGGCTAGGGCACCCTTAGGCTTAGACTAGGGCACCCCTAGGCTTAGGCTAGGGCTCCCCTATGCTTAGGCTAGGGCATCCCTAGGCTTAGGCTAGGGCACCCCTAGGCTTAGGCTAGGACACCCCTAGGCTTTGGCTAGGGCAACCCAAGGCTTAGGCTAGGGCTCCCCTATTCTTAGGCTAAGGCTAGGGCTTCCCTACCTAAGGCTATGGCACCCCTAGGCTTAGGTAGGGAACCCCTAAGCTTAGGTTAGGGCACCCCTATTCTTAGGCTAGGCACCCCTAGACATAGGCTAGGACACCCCTAGGCTTAGGCTAAGGCTAGGGCTCCCCTAGCCTAAGGCTAGGGTACACCTAGGCTTAGGCTAGGGCACCCCTAGACTTGGGCTAGGGCACCCCTAGGCTTAGGCTAGGGCACTCCAAGGCTTCGGCTAAGGCGAGGACTCCCCTAGCCTAAGGATAGGGCACCCCTAGGCTTAGGCTAGGGCACGCCTAGGCTTGGACTAAGGCTAGGGCTCCCCTACCCTAAGGCTAGGGCACCCCTAGGCTTAGACTAGGGCATCACTAGGCTTACGATAGGGCACCCCTAGGCTTAGGATAGGGCACCCCTAGGCTTGGCTAAGGCTAGGGCTCCACTAGACTAAGGCTAGGGCACCCCTAGCCTTAGGCTAGGACACACATAGGCTTAGGCTAGGGCACCCCTAGGCTTAGGCTAGGGCACCCCTAGGCTTAGGCTAGGGCGCCCCAAGGCTGAGGCTAAGGCTAGGGCTCCCCAGCCTAAGGCTAGGGCACCCCTAGGCTTAGGCTAAGGCACCCCTAGGCTTAGGCTAGTGCACCCCTAGGCTTTAGCTAGGGCTCCCCTAGGCTTAGGCTAAGGCTACGGCTCCCCTAGCCTCAGGCTAGTGCACCCTTAGGCTCAGGCTATGACACCCCTAGGCTTAGGCTAGGGCAATCCTAGGCTACACTAACGCTAGAGCTCCCCTATCCTCAGGCTAGGACACCCGTAGGCTCAGGCTAGGGCACCCCTAGGCTCAGGCTAGGGCACCACAAGGCTTAGGCTAGGGGACCTCTAGGCTTAGGCTAAGGCTAGGGCTCCCCTAGCCTCAGGCTAGGCCCCCCCTAGGCTTAGTCGAGGGCACCCCTAGGCTTAGGCTAATGCTAGGGCTCCTCTAGCCTAAGGCTCGAGCACCCATAGGCTTAGGCTAGGGCACCTCTAGGCTTAGGTTAAGCCTAGGGCTCCCCTAGCCTAAGGCTAGGGCACCCCTAGGCTTAGGCTAGGGCAGCCATAGGCTTAGGCTAAGGCTAGGGCTCTCCTAGCCTAAGGCCTGGGCACACCGAGGCTTAGGCTAGGGTACCCCTAGGCTTAGGCTAGGGCACCCCTTGGCTTAGGCTAAGGCTAGGGCTCCCCTAACCTAAGGCTAGGGCACCCCTAGTTTTAGGCTAGGGCACCTCTACCCTAAGGTTAGGGCACCCCTAGGCTTAGGCTAGGGCAGCCCTAGGCTTAGGCTAAGGCAGCCTTAGGCTTAGGCTAAGGCTAGGGCTCGCCTATCCTAAGGCTAGGGCACCCCTAGGCTTTGGCTAGAGCACCCGTAGGCTTAGGCCAGGGCACCCTTAGCCTTAGGCTAGGGCACCCCTGGCTTAGGCTAGGGCACCCCTAGGCTTAGGCAAAGGCTAGGGCTCCCATAGCCTAAGGCTAGGGCACCCCTAGGTTCAGGCTAGGGCACCCCCAGGCTTAGGCTAGGGAACCCCTAGGCTTAGGCTAGGGCACCTCTAGGCTTTGGCTAGAGCACCCGTAGGCTTAGGCCAGGGCACCCTTAACCTTAGGCTAGGGCACCCCTGGCTTAGGCTAGGGCAATCCTAGGCTAGACTAAATCTAGGGCTCCCCTAGCCTCAGGCTAGGGCACCCGTAGGCTCAGGCTAGGGCACCCTTAGGCTCAGGCAAGGGCACCCCTAGGCTTAGGCTAGGGCACCCCTAGGCTTAGGCTAGGGTACCCCTAAGCTTAGGCTAGGGCACCCCTAGGCGTAGGCTCGGGCACCCCTAGGCTTAGGCTAAGGCTAGGGCACCCCTAGGCTTAGGGTAGGGCAACGCTAGGCTTAGGCTCGGGCACCCCTAGGCTTAGGCTAAGGCTAGGGGACCCCTAGGCTTAGGCTAAGGCACCCCTACGCTTAGGCTAGGGCACGCCTAGGTTTAGGCTAGGGCACCCCTAGGCTTAGGCTAAGGCTAGGGGACCCCTAGGCTTAGGCTTAGGCACCCCTAGGCTTAGGCTATGGCACCCCTTGGCTTAGGCTAAGGCTAGGGGACCCCGTGGCTTAGGCTAAGGCAACCCTAGGCTTAGGCTAGGGCACCCCTAGGCTTAGGCTAAGGCTAGGGCACCCCTAGGCTTAGGTAGGGAACCCCTAAGCTTAGGTTTGGGCACCCCTATGCTTAGGCAAGGCACCCCTAGACGTAGGCTAGGGCTCCCCTAAGTTTAGGCTGGGGCACCCCTAGGCTTAGGCTAAGGCTAGGGCTCCCCTAGCCTAAGGCTAGGGTACACATAGGCTTAGGCTAGGGCACCCCTAGACTTAGGCTAGGGCACCCCTAGGCTTAGGCTAGGGCACCCCTAGACTTAGGCTAGGGCACCCCTGGGCTTAGGCTAGGGCACCCCAAGGTTTCGGCTAAGGCGAGGACTCCCCTAGCCTAAGGATAGGGCACACTTAGGCTTAGGATAGGGCACCCCTATGCTTAGGCTAAGGCTAGGGCTCCATTAGACTAAGTCTAGGGCACCCCTAGGCTTAGGTTTGGACACACCTAGGCTTAGGCTAGGGCACCCCTTGGCTTAGGCTTAGGCAACCCTAGGCTTAGGCTAGGGCACCCCTACGCTTAGGATAGGGCACCCCTAGGCTTAGGCTAAGGCTAGGTCTCCACTCACCTCAGGTTAGGGCACCCTTAGACTCAGGCTAGGGCACCCCTAAGCTTAGGCTAGGGAAATCCTAGGCTTAGGCTAAGGCTAGGGCTCCCCTAGCCTCAGACTAGGGCACCCCTAGGCTCACTCTTGGGCACCACTAGGCTTAGACTAGGGCACCCCTAGACTTAGCCTAAGGCTAGGGCTCCCCTAGCCTAAGGCTACGGCACCCCTAGGCTCAGGGTAGGGCACCCGTAGGCTTAGAGTAGGGCAACCCCTAGGCTTAGGAAAAGGCTAGGGCTCCCCTAGCCTAAGGCTAGGGCACCCACAGGCTCAAGCTAGGGCACCCCTAGGCTCAGGCTAGGGCACCCCTAAGCTTAGGCTATGGCACCCGGAGGCTTAGGCTAAGGCTAGGGCTCCCCTAGCCTCAGGCTAGGCCACCCCTAGGCTTAGGCTAGGGCACCCCTAGGCTTAGGCTAACGCTAGGGCTTCCCTAGCCTAAGGCTCGAGCACCCCTAGGCTTAGGCTAGGGCACCCCTAGGCTTAGGTTAAGGCTAGGGCTCCCCTAGCCTAAGGCTAGGGCACCCCTAATCTCAGGCTAGGGCACCCCTAGGCTTAGGCTTAGGCTAGAACTCCCCTAGGCTTAGGCTTGGGCACCCCTAGGCTTAGGCTAGGGCACCCCTAGGCTTAGGCTAGGGCACCCCTAGGCTTAGGCTAGGGCACCCCTAGGCTTAGGCTAGGGCACCCCTAGGCTTAGTCTAGGGCACCACCAGGGTTAGGCTAAGGCTAGGAAACCCCTAGGCTTAGGCTAAGGCTAGGGCTCCACTAGCCTAAGGCTAAGGTAACCCTAGGCTTAGGCTAGGGCACCCTAACCTTAGGCTAGGGCACCCTAAGCTTAGGCTAGAGCACCCCTAAGCTTAGGCTAGGGCACCCCTAGGCTTAGGCTAGGGTACCCCTAGGCTTAGGATAGACCACTCCTAAGCTTAGGCTAGGGCACCACTAGTCTTAGGCTTGGGCACCCCTAGGCTTAGGCTAAGGCTTGGCCCCCCCTAGCCTAAGGCTAGGGCACCCCTAGGCTTAGGCTAGGGCAACCCTAGGCTTAGGCTAAGGCTAGGGCTCCCCTAGCCTAAGGCTAGGGCACCCCTAAGCTTAGGCTAGGGCACCCCTAGGCTTAGGCTACGGCACCCCTAGGCTTACTCTTGTGCTCCCCTAGGCTTAGGCTAGAGCACCCCTAGGCTTAGGCTAAGGCTAGGGCTCAGTTAGCCTAAGGCTAGGGCACCCCTAGGCTTAGGCTAGGGCACCCCTAGGCTTAGTGTAGGGCACCCCTAGGCTTAGGCTACGGCATCCCTAGGCTTAGGCTAGGGCACCACTAGGCTTAAGCTAGGGCACCCCTAGGCTTAGGCTAGGGCACCCCTAGGCTTAGGCTAAGGTTAGGGGACTCCTAGGCATAGGCTAAGGCACCCTTAGGCTTAGATTAGGGCACCCTAGGCTTAGGTTAGGGCACCCCTAGGCTTAGGCTTGGGCATCCCTAAGCTTAGGTAGGGAACGCCTAGGCTTAGGTTAGAGCACCCCTAGGTTTAGGCTAGGGCACCCCTAGGCTTAGGCTGAGGCGAGGTCACCCCTAGGCTTATGCTAAGGCACCACTAGGCTTAGGCTAGGGCACCCATAGGCTTAGGCTAAGGCTAGGGCCACCCTAGCCTCAGGCTAGCGCACCCCTAGGCTTTGGCAAGGGCACCCCTATGCTTAGGCTAAGGCTAGGGCTCCATTAAACTAAGTATAGGGCACCCCTAGCCTTAGGCTAGGACACACATAGGCTTAGGCTAGGGCACCCCTAGGCTTAGGCTAGGGCACCACTAGGCTTAGGCTAGGGTGCCCCAAGGCTTAGGCTAAGGCTAGGGCTCCCCAGCCTAAGGCTAGGGCACCCCTAGGCTTAGGCTAAGGCACCCCTAGGCTTAGGCTAGTGCACCCCTAGGCTTTAGCTAGGGCTCCCCTAGGCTTAGGCTAAGGCTACGGCTCCCCTAGCCTCAGGCTAGTACACCCTTAGGCTCAGGCTATGACACCCCTAGGCTTAGGCTAGGGCAATCCTAGGCTACACTAACGCTAGAGCTCCCCTATCCTCAGGCTAGGACACCCGTAGGCTCAGGCTAGGGCACCCCTAGGCTCAGGCTAGGGCACCCCTAGGCTTAGGCTAGGGCACCTCTAGGCTTAGGCTAAGGCTAGGGCTCCCCTAGCCTCAGGCTAGGCCCCCCCTAGGCTTAGTCGAGGGCACCCCTAGGCTTAGGCTAATGCTAGGGCTCCCCTAGCCTAAGGCTCCAGCACCCATAGGCTTAGGCTAGGGCACCTCTAGGCTTAGGTTAAGCCTAGGGCTCCCCTAGCCTAAGGCTAGGGCACCCCTAGGCTTAGGCTAGGGCAGCCATAGGCTTAGGCTAAGTCTAGGGCTCCCCTAGCCTAAGACCTGGGCACACCGAGGCTTGGGCTAGGGTACCCCTAGGCTTAGGCTAGGGCACCCCTTGGCTTAGGCTAAGGCTAGGGCTCCCCTATCCTAAGGCTAGGGCACCCCTAGTTTTAGGCTAGGGCACCTCTACCCTAAGGTTAGGGCACCCCTAGGCTTAGGCTAGGGCAGCCCTAGGCTTAGGCTAGGGCAGCCCTAGGCTTAGGCTAAGGCTAGGGCTCGCCTATCCTAAGGCTAGGGCACCCCTAGGCTTTGGCTAGAGCACCCGTAGGCTTAGGCCAGGGCACCCTTAGCCTTAGGCTAGGGCACCCCTGGCTTAGGCTAGGGCACCCCTAGGCTTAGGCAAAGGCTAGGGCTCCCATAGCCTAAGGCTAGGGCACCACTAGGTTCAGGCTAGGGCACCCCCAGGCTTAGGCTAGGGAACCCCTAGGCTTAGGAAAAGGCACCCCTAGGCTTTGGCTAGAGCACCCGTAGGCTTAGGCCAGGGCACCCTTAACCTTAGGCTAGGGCACCCCTGGCTTAGGCTAGGGCAATCCTAGGCTAGACTAAATCTAGGGCTCCCCTAGCCTCAGGCTAGGGCACCCGTAGGCTCAGGCTAGGGCACCCTTAGGCTCAGGCAAGGGCACCCCTAGGTTTAGGCTAGGGCACCCCTAGGCTTAGGCTAGGGTACCCCTAAGCTTAGGTTAGGGCACCACTAGGCGTAGGCTCGGGCACCCCTAGGCTTAGGCTAAGGCTAGGGCACCCCTAGACCTTAGGGTAGGGCAACGCTAGGCTTAGGCTCGGGCACCCCTAGGCTTAGGCTAAGGCTAGGGGACCCCTAGGCTTAGGCTAAGGCACCCCTACGCTTAGGCTAGGGCACCCCTAGGTTTAGGCTAGGGCACCCCTACGCTTAGGCTAAGGCTAGGGGACCCCTAGACTTAGGCTAAGGCACCCCTAGGCTTAGGCTAGGGCACCCCTAGGCTTAGGCTAAGGCACCCCTAGGCTTAGGGTAAGGCTTGGGGACCCTGTGGCTTAGGCTAAGGCAACCCTAGGCTTAGGCTAGGGCACCCCTAGGCTTAGGCTAAGGCTAGGGCACCCCTAGGCTTAGGTAGGGAACCCCTAAGCTTAGGTTAGGGCACCCCTATGCTTAGGCAAGGCACCCCTAGACGTAGGCTAGGGCTCCCCTAAGTTTAGGCTGGGGCACCCCTAGGCTTAGGCTAAGGCTAGGGCTCCCCTAGCCTAAGCCTAGGGTACCCATAGGCTTAGGCTAGGGCACCCCTAGGCTTAGGCTAGGGCACCCCTAGGCTTAGGCTAGGGAACCCCAAGGTGTGGGCTAAGGCGAGGACTCCCCTATCCTAAGGATAGGGCACCCTTACGCTTAGGATAGGGTACCCCTATGCTTAGGCTAAGGCTAGGGCTCCACTAGACTAAGTCTAGGGCACCCCCAGACTTAGGCTAGGACACACCTAGGCTTAGGCTAGGGCACCCCTTGGCTTAGGCTTAGGCAACCCTAGGCTTAGGCTAGGGCACCCCTAGGCTTAGGATAGGGCACCCCTAGGCTTAGGCTAAGGCTAGGGCTCCACTCACCTCAGGTTAGGGCACCCTTAGACTCAGGCTAGGGCACCCCTAAGCTTAGGCTAGGGAAATCCTAGGCTTAGGCTAAGGCTAGGGCTCCCCTAGACTTAGCCGAAGGCTAGGGCTCCCCTAGCCTAAGGCTACGGCACCCCTAGGCTCAGGGTAGGGCACCCGTAGGCTTAGACTAGGGCAACCCCTAGGCTTAGGAAAAGGCTAGGGCTCCCCTAGCCTAAGGCTAGGGCACCCACAGGCTCAAGCTAGGGCACCCCTAGGCTCAGGCTAGGGCACCCCTAAGCTTAGGCTATGGCACCCGGAGGCTTAGGCTAAGGCTAGGGCTCCCCTAGCCTCAGGCTAGGCCACCCTTAGGCTTAGGCTAGGGCACCCCTAGGCTTAGGCTAACGCTAGGGCTTCCCTAGCCTAAGGCTCGAGCACCCCTAGGCTTAGGCTAGGGCACCCCTAGGCTTAGGTTAAGGCTAGGGCTCCCCTAGCCTAAGGCTAGGGCACCCCTAATCTTAGGCTAGGGCAACCCTAGGCTTAGGCTTAGGCTAGAACTCCCCTAGGCTTAGGCTCGGGCACCCCTAGGCTTAGTGTAGGGCACCCATAGGCTTAGGCTAGGGCACCCCTAGGCTTAGGCTAGGGCACCCCTAGGCTTAGTCTAGGGCACCACTAGGCTTGGCTAAGGCTAGGGGACCCCTAGGCTTAGGCTAAGGCTAGGGCTCCACTAGCCTAAGGCTAGGGTAACCCTAGGCTTAGGCTAGGGCACCCTAACCTTAGGCTAGGGCTCCCCTAAGCTTAGGCTAGGGCACCCCTAAGCTTAGGCTAGGGCACCCCTAGGCTAAGGCTAAGATTAGGGCTCCCCTAGGCTTAGGCTTGGGCACCCCTAGGCTTAGGCTAGGGCACCCCTAGGCTTAGGCTAGGGCACCCCTAGGCTTAGGCTAGGGCACCCCAAGGCTTAGTCTAAGGCACCACTAGGCTTAGGCTAAGGCTAGGGGACCCCTAGGCTTAGGCTAAGGCTAGGGCTCCACTAGCCTAAGGCTAGGGTAACCCTAGGCTTAGGCTAGGGCACCCTAACCTTAGGCTAGGGCACCCCTAAACTTAGGCTAGAGTACCCCTAAGCTTAGGCTAGGGCACCCCTAGGTTTTGGCTAGGTTACCCCTAGGCTTAGGGTAGACCACTCCTAAGCTTAGGCTAGGGCACCCCTAGTCTTAGGCTTGGGAACCCCTAGGCTTAGGCTAAGGCTAGGGCTCCACTAGACTAAGGCTAGGGCACCCCTAGCCTTAGGCTAGGGCACCCCTAGGCTTAAGCTAGGCCACCCCTACGCTTAGGCTAGGGCACCCCTAGCCTTAAGCTAGGGCACCCCAGGGTAAGGCTAGGGCACACCTAGGCTTAGGTTAAGGCTAGGGCTCCCCTAGCCTAAGGCTAGGGCACCCCTAGGTTTAGGCTAGGGCACCCCTAGGCTTAGGCTAGGGCACCCCTAGGCTTAGGCTAGGGCACCCCTAGGCTTAGGCTAGGGCACCCCTAGGCTTAGGCTAGGGCACCCCTAGACTTACGCTAAGGCACCCCTAGTCTTAGGCTAAGGCTAGGGTTCCCCTAGCCTAACCCTAGGGCACCCCTAGGCTTAGGCTAGGGCACCCATAGGCTTAGGCTAGGGCACCCCTAAGCTTAAGCTAGGGCACCCCTAGTCTTAGGCTAGGGCACCCCTAGGCTTAGGCTAAGGTTAGGGCTCCCCTAGCCTAAGGCTAGGGCACCCCTAGGCTTAGGCTAGGGCACCCCTAGGCTTAGGCTAGGGCACCCCTAGGCTTCTGCTAGGGCACCGCTAGGTTTAGGCTAGGGCACCCCTAGGCTTAGGATAGGGCACCCCTAGGCTTAGGCTAAGGCTAAGGCTCCACTAGACTAAGGCTAGGGCACCCCAAGGCTTTGGCTAGGGCAACCCTAGGCTTAGGCTCGGGCACCCCTAGGCTTTGGCTAGGGCACCCCTAAGCTTAGGATAGGGCACCCCTATGCTTAGGCTAAGGCTAGGGCTCCCCTAGCCTAAGGCTAGGGCACCGCTAGGCTTAGGCTAGGGCACCCCTAGGCTTAAGCTAGGGCACCCGTAGGCTTAGGCTAAGGCTAGGGATCCCCTAGCCTAAGGCTAGGGCACCCCTAGGCTTTGGCTAGGGCACCCCCTAGGCTTATGATAGTGAACTTCTAGGCTTAGACTAGGGCAACCCTAGGCTTAGGCTAGGGCACCCCTAGGATTAGGCTAAGGCTAGGGCTCCCCTAGCCTAAGGCTAGGGCACGCCTAGGCTTAGGCTAGGACACCCCTAGGATTAGGCTATGGCACCCCTAGGCTTAGGATAGGGCACCCCTAGGCTTAGGCTAAGGCTAAGGCTCCACTAGACTAAGGCTAGGGCACCCCAAGTCTTTGGTTAGGGCAAACCTAGGCTTAGGCTAAGGTTAGGGCTCCCCTAGCCTAAGGCTAGGGCACCCCAAGGCTTTGGCTAGGGCAACCCTAGTCTTAGGCTCGGGCACCCCCAGGCTTTGGCTAGGGCACCCCTAGGCTTAGGCTAGGGCACCCCTAGGCTTAGGCTAAGGTTAGGGCTCCCCTAGCCTAAGGCTAGGGCACCCCTAGGCTTAGGCTATGGCACCCCTAGGCTTATGCTAGGGCACCCCTAGGCTTAGGCTAGGGCACCCCTAGGCTTAGGCTAGGGCACCCCTAGGCTTAGGCTAAGGCTAAGGCTCCACTAGACTAAGGCTAGGGCACCCCAAGTCTTTGGCTAGGGCAACCCTAGGCTTAGGCTAAGGTTAGGGCTCCCCTAGCCTAAGGCTAGGGCACCCCAAGGCTTTGGCTAGGGCAACCCTAGGCTTAGGCTCGGGCACCCCTAGGCTTTGGCTAGGGCACCCCTAGGCTTAGGATAGGGCACCCCTAGGCTTAGGCTAAGGCTAAGGCTCCACTAGGCTAAGGCTAGTGCACCCTGAGCCTTAGGCTAGGGCACCACTAGGCTTAGGCTAGGGCACCCCTAAGCTTAGGCTAGAGCACCCCTCGTCTTAGGCTAGGGCACCCCTAGGCTTAGGCTAAGGTTAGGGCTCCCCTAGCCTAAGGCTAGGGCACCCCTAGGCTTAGGCTAGGGCACCCCTAGGCTTAGGCTAGGGCACCCCTAGGCTTCTGCTAGGGCACCCCTAGGCTTAGGCTAGGGCACCCCTAGGCTTAGGATAGGGCACCCCTAGGCTTAGGCTAAGGCTAAGGCTCCACTAGACTAAGGCTAGGGCACCCCAAGGCTTTGGCTAGGGCAACCCTAGGCTTAGGGTAAGGTTAGGGCTCCCCTAGCCTAAGGCTAGGGCACCCCAAGACTTTGGCTAGGGCAACCCTAAGCTTAGGCTCGGGCACCCCTAGGCTTTGGCTAGGGCACCCCTAGACTTACGCTAAGGCACCCCTAGTCTTAGGCTAAGGCTAGGGTTCCCCTTTCCTAACCCTAGGGCACCCCTAGGCTTAGGCTAGGGCACCCATAGGCTTAGGCTAGGGCACCCCTAAGCTTAGGCTAGGGCACCCCTAGTCTTAGGCTAGGGCACCCCTAGGCTTAGGCTAAGGTTAGGGCTCCCCTAGCCTAAGGCTAGGGCACCGCTAGGCTTAGGCTAGGGCACCCCTAGGCTTAGGCTAGGGCACCCCTAGGCTTCTGCTAGGGCACCCCTAGGCTTAGGCTAGGGCACCCCTAGGCTTAGGATAGGGCACCCCTAGGCTTAGGCTAAGGCTAAGGCTCCACTAGACTAAGGCTAGGGCACCCCAAGGCTTTGGCTAGGGCAACCCTAGGCTTAGGCTCGGGCACCCCTAGGCTTTGGCTAGGGCACCCCTAGGCTTAGGATAGGGCACCCCTAGGCTTAGGCTAATGCTAGGGCTCCCCTAGCCTAAGGCTAGGGCACCGCTAGGCTTAGGCTAGGGCACCCCTAGGCTTAAGCTAGGGCACCCGTAGGCTTAGGCTAAGGCTAGGGATCCCCTAGCCTAAGGCTAGGGCACCCCTAGGCTTTGGCTAGGGCACCCCCTAGGCTTATGATAGTGAACTTCTAGGCTTAGACTAGGGCAACCCTAGGCTTAGGCTAGGGCACCCCTAGGATTAGGCTAAGGCTAGGGCTCCCCTAGCCTAAGGCTAGGGCACGCCTAGGCTTAGGCTAGGACACCCCTAGGATTAGGCTATGGCACCCCTAGTCTTAGGCTAGGGCACCCCTAGGCTTAGGTTAAGGTTAGGGCTCCCCTAGGCTAAGGCTAGGGCACCCCTAGGCTTAGGCTAGGGCACCCCTAGGCTTAGGCTAGGGCACCTCTAGGCTTAGGCTAGGGCACCCCTAGGCTTAGGATAGGGCACCCCTAGGCTTAGGCTAAGGCTAAGGCTCCACTAGACTAAGGCTAGGGCACCCCAAGTCTTTGGCTAGGGCAACCCTAGGATTAGGCTCGGGCACCCCTAGGCTTTGGCTAGGGCACCCCTAGGCTTAGGATAGGGCACCCCTAGGCTTAGGCTAAGGCTAAGGCTCCACTAGACTAAGGCTAGGGCACCCCGAGCCTTAGGCTAGGGCACCACTAGGCTTAGGCTAGGGCACCCCTAAGCTTAGGCTAGGGCACCCCTAGTCTTAGGCTAGGGCACCCCTAGGCTTAGGCTAAGGTTAGGGCTCCCCTAGCCTAAGGCTAGGGCACCCCTAGGCTTAGGCTAGGGCACCCCTAGGCTTAGGCTAGGGCAACCCTAGTCTTCTGCTAGGGCACCCCTAGGCTTAGGCTAGGGCACCCCTAGGCTTAGGCTCGGGTACCCCTAGGCTTTGGCTAGGGCACCACTAGGCTTAGGATAGGGCACCCATAAGCTTAGGCTAAGGCTAAGGCTCCACTAGACTAAGGCTAGGGCACCCGAGCCTTAGGCTAGGGCACCCCGAGCCTTAGGCTAGGGCACCCCTAGGCTTAGGTTATGGCACCCCTAGGCTTAGTCTAGGGCACCCCTAGGCTTAGGCTAGGGCACCCCTAGGCTTAGGCTAAGACTAGGGCTCCCCCAGCCTAAGGCTAGGGCACCCCTAGGCTTAGGCTAGGGCACCCCTAGGCTTAGGGTAAGGATAGGGCTTCCCTAGCCTAAGGCTATGGCACCTCTAGGCTTAGGCTAGGCAGCCCTAGGCTTAGGCTAAGGCTAGGGCTCCCCTAGCCTAAGGCTAGGGGACAGTAGGCTTAGGCTAGGGCACCCCTAGGCTTAGGCTAGGGCAGCCTTAGGCTTTGGCTATGGCACCCCGAGGCTTAGGCTAGGGCACCCCTAGGCTTAGGCTAGGGCACCCCTAGGCTTAGGCTAAAGCTAGGGCTCCCCTAGCCTAACCCTAGGGCACCCCTAGGCTTAGGCTAGGGCACCCCAAGGCTTAGGCAAGGGCACCCCTAGGCTTAGGCTAGGGCACCCCTAGTTTTAAGCTAAGGCTAGGGCTCCCCTAGCCTAAGGCTAGGGCACCCCTAGCCTTAGGCTAGGGCACCCCTAGGCTTAGGCTAGGGCACCCCTAGGCTTAAGCTAGGGCACCCGTAGGCTTAGGCTAAGGCTAGGGCTCCCCTAGCCTAAGGCTAGGGCACCCCTAGGCCTTGGCTAGGGCACCCCTAGGCTTATGATAGGGAACTTCTAGGCTTAGACTAGGACACCCCGAGGCTTAGGCTAGGGCACCCCTAGGCTTAGGCTAGGGCTCCTCTAGGATTAGTTTAAGGCTAGGGCTCCCCTAGCCTAAGGCTAGGGCACCCCTAGGCTTAGGCTAGGGCACCCCTAGGCTTAGGCTAAGGCTAGGGCTCCCCTAGACTAACCCTAGGGCACCCCTAGGCTGAGGCTAGTGCACCACTAGGCTTAGGCTAGGGCACCCCTAAGCTTAGGCTAGGGCACCCTAGTCTTAGGCGAGGGCACCCCTAGGCTTAGGCTAAGGATAGGGCTCCCTAGCCTAAGGCTAGGGCACACTAGGCTTAGGCTAGGTCATCCCCTAGGCTTAGGCTAGGGCACCCCTAGGCTTAGGCTAGGGCACCCCTAGGCTTAGGATAGGGCACCCCTAGGCTTAGGCGAGGGCACCCCTAGGCTTAGGCGAGGGCACCCCTAGGCTTAGGCTAAAGCTAGGGCTACCCTAGCCTAACCCTAGGGCACCCCTAGGCTTAGGGTTGGGCACCCCTAGGCTTAGGCTAGGGCACCCCTGGGCTTAGGTTATGGCACCCCAAGGCGTAGGCTCAGGCACCCCTACGCTTATGCTAAGGTTAGGCCTCCCCGAGCCTAAGGCTAGGTCCCCTCTAGGCTTAGGCTAGGGCAACCCTAGGCTTTGGCTAGGGCACCCCTAGGCTTAGGCTAGGGCACCCCTAGGCGTAGGGTAGGGCAGCCCTAGGCTTAGGGTAGGGCACCCCTAGGCTTAGGCTAGGGCAGCCCTAAGCTTAGGCTAGGGCACCCCTAGGCTTAGGCTAGGTCACTCCTAGGAATAGGCTAATTCTAGGGCTCCCCTAGCCTTAAGCTAGGGCACTCCGAGGCTTAGGCTAGGGCACCCCTAGGCTTAGGCTAGGGCTCCCCTAGGCTTAGTTTAAGGCTAGGTCTCCCCTAGCCTAAGGCTAGGGCACCCCTATACTTAGGCTAGGGCACCCCTAGGCTTAGTCTAAGGATAGGGCTCCCCTAGCCTAAGGCTAGGGCACAGTAGGCTTAGGCTAGGGCACCCCAAGGCTTAGGCTAGGGCACCCCTATGCTTAGGTTAGGGCACCCCTAGGCTTATGGTAGGGCACCCCTAGGCTTAGGCTAAGGCTAGGGCTCCCCTAGCCTAACCCTAGGGCACCCCTAGGCTTAGGCTTGGGCACCCCTAGGCTTAGGCTAGGGCACCCCTAAACTTAGTTTGGGCAGCCTAGTCTTAGGCTAGGGCACCCCTAGGCTTAGGCTAAGGTTACGGCTCCCCTAGCCTAAGGCTAGGGCACCCCTAGGCTTAGGCTAGGGCACCCCTAGGCTTAGGCTAGGGTACCTCTAGGTTTAGGCTAAGGCTATGGCTCCCCTAGCCTAAGGCTAGGGCACCCTTAGGCTTAGGCTAGGGCACCCCTAAGCTTAAGCTAGGGCACCCCTAGGCTTAGGCTTGGGCACCCCTAGGCTTAGGCTAGGGCACTCCTAAGCTTAGTTTGGGCAGCCTTGTCTTAGGCTAGGGCACCCCTACGCTTACGCTAAGGTTAGGGCTCCCCTAGCCCAAGGCTAGGGCACTCATAGGCTTAGGCTAGGGCACCCCTACGTTTAGGCTAGGGAGCCCCTAGGCTTAGGCTACAGCTAGGGCTCCCCTAGCCTAAGGCTAGGGCACCCCTAGGCTTAGGATAGGACACCCCTAGGCTTAGGCTAGGGCACCCCTAGGCTTAGGCTTGGGCACCGCTAGGCTTAAGCTAAGGCTTGGGCTCCACTAGACAAAGGCTAGGGCACCCCTAGCCTTAGGCTAGGGCACCCCTAGGCTTAGGATAGGGCTCCCCTACGCTTAGGCTAGGGCACCCCTAGGCTTAAGCTAGGGCACCCCTAGGCTTAGGCTAAGGCTAAGGCTTCCCTAGCCTAAGGCTAGGGCACCCCTAGGCTTAGGCTAGGGCACCCCTAGGCTTAGGCTAGGGCATCCCTACGCTTAGGCTAGAGCACCCCTAGGCATAGGATAAGGTAGGGATCCCCTAGTCTAAGGCTAGGGCACCCCTAGGCTTAGGCTAGGGCACCCCTAGGCTTAGGTTAGGGCACCCCTAGGCTTAGGCTAACGCTAGGGCTCCCCTAGCCTCACCCTAGGGCACCGCTATGCTTAGGCTAGGGCACCCCTAGGCGTAGGCTAGGGCACCCCTAAGCTTAGGCTAGGGCACCCTAGTATTAGGCTAGGGCACCCCTAGGCTTAGGCTAAGGTTAGGGCTCCCCTAGCGTAAGGCTAGGGCACCCCTAAGCTTAGGCTAGGGCACCCTTAGGCTTAGGTTAGGGCACCCCTAGGTTAAGGCTAAGGTTAGGGGTCCCCTAGCCTAAGGCTAGGGCACCCGTAGGCTTAGGCTAAGGTTGGGCTCCCCTAGCCTAAGGCTAGGGCACCCCTAGGCTTTGGCTAGGGCACCCCTAGGCTTATGATAGGGAACTTCTAGGCTTAGACTAGGGCACCCCTAGGCTTAGGCTAGGGCACCCCTAGGCTTAAGCTAGGGCACCCGTAGGCTTAGGCTAAGGCTAGGGCTCCCCTAGCCTAAGGCTAGGGCACCCCTAGGCCTTGGCTAGGGCACCCCTAGGCTTATGATAGGGAACTTCTAGGCTTAGACTAGGACACCCCGAGGCTTAGGCTAGGGCACCCCTAGGCTTAGGCTAGGGCTCCATTAGGATTAGTTTAAGGCTAGGGCTCCCCTAGCCTAAGGCTAGGGCACCCCTAGGCTTAGGCTAGGGCACCCCTAGGCTTAGGCTAAGGCTAGGGCTCCCCTAGACTAACCCTAGGGCACCCCTAGGCTGAGGCTAGTGCACCACTAGGCTTAGGCTAGGGCACCCCTAAGCTTAGGCTAGGGCACCCTAGTCTTAGGCGAGGGCACCCCTAGGCTTAGGCTAAGGATAGGGCTCCCTAGCCTAAGGCTAGGGCACACTAGGCTTAGGCTAGGTCATCCCCTAGGCTTAGGCTAGGGCACCCCTAGGCTTAGGCTAGGGCACCCCTAGGCTTAGGCTAGGGCACCCCTAGGCTTAGGCGAGGGCACCCCTAGGCTTAGGCGAGGGCACCCCTAGGCTTAGGCTAAAGCTAGGGCTACCCTAGCCTAACCCTAGGGCACCCCTAGGCTTAGGGTTGGGCACCCCTAGGCTTAGGCTAGGGCACCCCTGGGCTTAGGTTATGGCACCCCAAGGCGTAGGCTCAGGCACCCCTACGCTTATGCTAAGGTTAGGCCTCCCCGAGCCTAAGGCTAGGTCCCCTCTAGGCTTAGGCTAGGGCAACCCTAGGCTTTGGCTAGGGCACCCCTAGGCTTAGGCTAGGGCACCCCTAGGCGTAGGGTAGGGCAGCCCTAGGCTTAGGGTAGGGCACCCCTAGGCTTAGGCTAGGGCAGCCCTAAGCTTAGGCTAGGGCACCCCTAGGCTTAGGCTAGGTCACTCCTAGGAATAGGCTAATTCTAGGGCTCCCCTAGCCTTAAGCTAGGGCACTCCGAGGCTTAGGCTAGGGCACCCCTAGGCTTAGGCTAGGGCTCCCCTAGGCTTAGTTTAAGGCTAGGTCTCCCCTAGCCTAAGGCTAGGGCACCCCTATACTTAGGCTAGGGCACCCCTAGGCTTAGTCTAAGGATAGGGCTCCCCTAGCCTAAGGCTAGGGCACAGTAGGCTTAGGCTAGGGCACCCCAAGGCTTAGGCTAGGGCACCCCTATGCTTAGGTTAGGGCACCCCTAGGCTTATGGTAGGGCACCCCTAGGCTTAGGCTAAGGCTAGGGCTCCCCTAGCCTAACCCTAGGGCACCCCTAGGCTTAGGCTTGGGCACCCCTAGGCTTAGGCTAGGGCACCCCTAAACTTAGTTTGGGCAGCCTAGTCTTAGGCTAGGGCACCCCTAGGCTTAGGCTAAGGTTACGGCTCCCCTAGCCTAAGGCTAGGGCACCCCTAGGCTTAGGCTAGGGCACCCCTAGGCTTAGGCTAGGGTACCTCTAGGTTTAGGCTAAGGCTATGGCTCCCCTAGCCTAAGGCTAGGGCACCCTTAGGCTTAGGCTAGGGCACCCCTAAGCTTAAGCTAGGGCACCCCTAGGCTTAGGCTTGGGCACCCCTAGGCTTAGGCTAGGACACTCCTACGTTTAGGCTAGGGAGCCCCTAGGCTTAGGCTACAGCTAGGGCTCCCCTAGCCTAAGGCTAGGGCACCCCTAGGCTTAGGATAGGACACCCCTAGGCTTAGGCTAGGGCACCCCTAGGCTTAGGCTTGGGCACCGCTAGGCTTAAGCTAAGGCTTGGGCTCCACTAGACAAAGGCTAGGGCACCCCTAGCCTTAGGCTAGGGCACCCCTAGGCTTAGGATAGGGCTCCCCTACGCTTAGGCTAGGGCACCCCTAGGCTTAAGCTAGGGCACCCCTAGGCTTAGGCTAAGGCTAAGGCTTCCCTAGCCTAAGGCTAGGGCACCCTAGGCTTAGGCTAGGGCACCCCTAGGCTTAGGCTAGGGCATCCCTACGCTTAGGCTAGAGCACCCCTAGGCATAGGATAAGGTAGGGATCCCCTAGTCTAAGGCTAGGGCACCCCTAGGCTTAGGCTAGGGCACCCCTAGGCTTAGGTTAGGGCACCCCTAGGCTTAGGCTAACGCTAGGGCTCCCCTAGCCTCACCCTAGGGCACCGCTATGCTTAGGCTAGGGCACCCCTAGGCGTAGGCTAGGGCACCCCTAAGCTTAGGCTAGGGCACCCTAGTATTAGGCTAGGGCACCCCTAGGTTTAGGCGAAGGTTAGGGCTCCCCTAGCGTAAGGCTAGGGCACCCCTAAGCTTAGGCTAGGGCACCCTTAGGCTTAGGCTAGGGCACCCCTAAGTTAAGGCTAAGGTTAGGGGTCCCCTAGCCTAAGGCTAGGGCACCCGTAGGCTTAGGCTAAGGTTGGGCTCCCCTAGCCTAAGGCTAGGGCACCCCTAGGCTTTGGCTAGGGCACCCCTAGGCTTATGATAGGGAACTTCTAGGCTTAGGCTAGGACACCCCTAGGCTTAGGCTATGGCACCCCAAGGCTTAGGCTAAGGCACCCCTAGGCTTACGCTAAGGTAAGGGCTCCCCTAGCCTAAGGCTATGGCACCTCTAGGCTTAGGCTAGGGCACCGCTAGGCTTTGGCTAGGGCACCCCTAGGCTTAGGCTAGGGCACTCCTAGGCGTAGGCTATGGCAGCCCTAGGCTTAGGCTAGGTCACTCCTAGGATTAGGCTAATTCTAGGGGTCTCCGAGCCTAAGGCTAGGGCACCCCTAGGCTTAGGGTAGGGCACCCCTAGGCTTAGGCTAGGGCTCCCCTAGGCTTAGTTTAAGGCTAGGGATCCCCTAGCCTAAGGCTAATTCACCCTTAGGCTTAGGCTACGGCACCCCTAGGCTTTGGCTAGGGCACCCCTAGGCTTAGGATAAAGCTAGGGCTCCCCTAGCCTAAGGCTAGGGCACCCCTAGGCTTAGACTAGGGAACCCCTAGGCTTAGGCTAGCGCATCCCTAGGCTTAGGCTAGGGCACCCCTAGGCTTAGGATAAGGCTAGGGCTCCCCTAGCCTAAGGCTAGGGCACCCCTAGGCTTAGGCTAGGGCACCCCTAGGCTTAGGCTAGGGCAACCCTAGGCTTAGGCTAAGACTAGGGCTCCCCTAGCCTAAGGCTAGGGCACCCCTAGTCTTAGGCTAGGGCACCCCTAGGCTTAGGCTAAGGCTAGGGCTCCCCTAGCCTAAGGCTAGGGCATACTAGTCAGGCTAGGGCACCCCTAGGCTTAGGCTAGGGCACCCCAAGGCTTAGACTAGGGCACCCCTAGGCTTAGGCTAGGGCACCCCTAGGCTTAGGCTAATGCTAGGGCTCCCCTAGCCTAACCCTAGGGCACCGCTAGGCTTAGGCTAGGGCACCCTTAGGCTTAGGCTACGGCACCCCTAAGCTTAGGCTAGGGCACCCTAGTATTAGGCTAAGGTACCCCTAGGCTTAGGCTAAGGTTAGGGCTCCCCTAGCGTAAGGCTAGGGCACCCCTAAGCTTAGGCTAGGGCACCCCTAGGCTTAGGCTAGGGCACCCCTAGGTTTAGGCTAAGGCTAGGGGTCCCCTAGCCTAAGGCTAGGGCACCCCTAGGCTTGGGCTAGGGCACCCCTAGGCTTAAGCTAGGGCACCCGTAGGCTTTGGCTAGGGCACCCCTAGGCTTATGATAGGGAACTTCAAGGCTTAGACTAGGGCACTCCTAGGCTTAGGCTAGGGCACCCCTCGGATTAGGCTAAGGCTAGGGCTCCCCTAGCCTAAGGCTAGGGCACCTCTAGGCTTAGGCTAGGACACCCCTAGGCTTGGGCTATGGCACCCCAAGACTTAGGCTAAGGCACCCCTAGGCTTACGCTAAGGTAAGGGCTCCCCTAGCCTAAGGCTATGGCACCTCTAAGGTTAGGCTAGGGCACCGCTAGGCTTTGGCTAGGGCACCCCTAAGCTTAGGCTAGGGCACCCCTAGGCGTAGGCTAGGGCAGCCCTAGGCTTAGGCTAGGGCAGCCCTAGGCTTAGGCTAGGTCACTCCTAGGATTAGGCTAATTCTAGGGCTCCCCGAGCCTAAGGCTAGGGCACCCCTAGGCTTAGGGTAGGGCACCCCTAGGCTTAGGCTAGGGCTCCCCTAGGCTTAGTTTAAAGCTAGGGATCCCCTAGCCTAAGGCTAATTCACCCCTATGCTTAGGCTTGGGCACCCCTAGGCTTAGCCTAGGGCACCCCTAAGTTTAGGCTTAGGCTAGGACACACCTAGGCTTAGTTTAGGGCACCCCTAGCCTTAGGCTAGGGCACCCCTAGGCTTAGGCTAGGGCACCCCTAGGCTTAGGGTAAGGCTAGGGCTCCCATAGCTAACACTAGGGCACCCCTAGGCTTAGGCTAGGGCACCCCTAGGCTTAGGCTTGTGCACCCATAAGCTTAGGCTAGGGCCCCTCTAGTCTTAGACTAGGGCACCCCTAGGCTTAGGCTAAGGCTAGGGCTCCCCTAACCTAAGGCTATGGCACCCCTAGGCTTAGGGAAGGGCACTCCTAGGCTTAGGCTAGGGCACCCCTAGGCTTAGGCTAAGGCTAGGGCTCCCCTAGCCTAAGGCTAGGGCACCCCTAGGCTTAGGCTAGGGCACCCCTAGGCTTAGGCCAGGGCACCCCTAGGCTTAGGCTAGGGCACCCCTAGGCGTAGGGTAGGGCAGCCCTAGGCTTAGGGTAGGGCACCCCTAGGCTTAGGCTAGGGCAGCCCTAAGCTTAGGCTAGGGCACCCCTAGGCTTAGGCTAGGTCACTCCTAGGAATAGGCTAATTCTAGGGCTCCCCTAGCCTTAAGCTAGGGCACTCCGAGGCTTAGGCTAGGGCACCCCTAGGCTTAGGCTAGGGCTCCCCTAGGCTTAGTTTAAGGCTAGGTCTCCCCTAGCCTAAGGCTAGGGCACCCCTATACTTAGGCTAGGGCACCCCTAGGCTTAGTCTAAGGATAGGGCTCCCCTAGCCTAAGGCTAGGGCACAGTAGGCTTAGGCTAGGGCACCCCAAGGCTTAGGCTAGGGCACCCCTATGCTTAGGTTAGAGCACCCCTAGGCTTATGGTAGGGCACCCCTAGGCTTAGGCTAAGGCTAGGGCTCCCCTAGCCTAACCCTAGGGCACCCCTAGGCTTAGGCTTGGGCACCCCTAGGCTTAGGCTAGGGCACCCCTAAACTTAGTTTGGGCAGCCTAGTCTTAGGCTAGGGCACCCCTAGGCTTAGGCTAAGGTTACGGCTCCCCTAGCCTAAGGCTAGGGCACCCCTAGGCTTAGGCTAGGGCACCCCTAGGCTTAGGCTAGGGTACCTCTAGGTTTAGGCTAAGGCTATGGCTCCCCTAGCCTAAGGCTAGGGCACCCTTAGGCTTAGGCTAGGGCACCCCTAAGCTTAAGCTAGGGCACCCCTAGGCTTAGGCTTGGGCACCCCTAGGCTTAGGCTAGGACACTCCTAAGCTTAGTTTGGGCAGCCTTGTCTTAGGCTAGGGCACCCCTACGCTTACGCTAAGGTTAGGGCTCCCCTAGCCCAAGGCTAGGGCACTCTTAGGCTTAGGCTAGGGCACCCCTACGTTTAGGCTAGGGAGCCCCTAGGCTTAGGCTACAGCTAGGGCTCCCCTAGCCTAAGGCTAGGGCACCCCTAGGCTTAGGATAGGACACCCCTAGGCTTAGGCTAGGGCACCCCTAGGCTTAGGCTTGGGCACCGCTAGGCTTAAGCTAAGGCTTGGGCTCCACTAGACAAAGGCTAGGGCACCCCTAACCTTAGGCTAGGGCACCCCTAGGCTTAGGATAGGGCTCCCCTACGCTTAGGCTAGGGCACCCCTAGGCTTAAGCTAGGGCACCCCTAGGCTTAGGCTAAGGCTAAGGCTTCCCTAGCCTAAGGCTAGGGCACCCTAGGCTTAGGCTAGGGCACCCCTAGGCTTAGGCTAGGGCATCCCTACGCTTAGGCTAGAGCACCCCTAGGCATAGGATAAGGTAGGGATCCCCTAGTCTAAGGCTAGGGCACCCCTAGGCTTAGGCTAGGGCACCCCTAGGCTTAGGTTAGGGCACCCCTAGGCTTAGGCTAACGCTAGGGCTCCCCTAGCCTCACCCTAGGGCACCGCTATGCTTAGGCTAGGGCACCCCTAGGCGTAGGCTAGGGCACCCCTAAGCTTAGGCTAGGGCACCCTAGTATTAGGCTAGGGCACCCCTAGGTTTAGGCGAAGGTTAGGGCTCCCCTAGCGTAAGGCTAGGGCACCCCTAAGCTTAGGCTAGGGCACCCTTAGGCTTAGGCTAGGGCACCCCTAAGTTAAGGCTAAGGTTAGGGGTCCCCTAGCCTAAGGCTAGGGCACCCGTAGGCTTAGGCTAAGGTTGGGCTCCCCTAGCCTAAGGCTAGGGCACCCCTAGGCTTTGGCTAGGGCACCCCTAGGCTTATGATAGGGAACTTCTAGGCTTAGGCTAGGACACCCCTAGGCTTAGGCTATGGCACGCCAAGGCTTAGGCTAAGGCACCCCTAGGCTTACGCTAAGGTAAGGGCTCCCCTAGCCTAAGGCTATGGCACCTCTAGGCTTAGGCTAGGGCACCGCTAGGCTTTGGCTAGGGCACCCCTAGGCTTAGGCTAGGGCACTCCTAGGCGTAGGCTATGGCAGCCCTAGGCTTAGGCTAGGTCACTCCTAGGATTAGGCTAATTCTAGGGGTCTCTGAGCCTAAGGCTAGGGCACCCCTAGGCTTAGGGTAGGGCACCCCTAGGCTTAGGCTAGGGCTCCCCTAGGCTTAGTTTAAGGCTAGGGATCCCCTAGCCTAAGGCTAATTCACCCTTAGGCTTAGGCTACGGCACCCCTAGGCTTTGGCTAGGGCACCCCTAGGCTTAGGATAAAGCTAGGGCTCCCCTAGCCTAAGGCTAGGGCACCCCTAGGCTTAGACTAGGGAACCCCTAGGCTTAGGCTAGCGCATCCCTAGGCTTAGGCTAGGGCACCCCTAGGCTTAGGATAAGGCTAGGGCTCCCCTAGCCTAAGGCTAGGGCATACTAGTCAGGCTAGGGCACCCCTAGGCTTAGGCTAGGGCACCCCAAGGCTTAGACTAGGGCACCCCTAGGCTTAGGCTAGGGCACCCCTAGGCTTAGGCTAATGCTAGGGCTCCCCTAGCCTAACCCTAGGGCACCGCTAGGCTTAGGCTAGGGCACCCTTAGGCTTAGGCTACGGCACCCCTAAGCTTAGGCTAGGGCACCCTAGTATTAGGCTAAGGTACCCCTAGGCTTAGGCTAAGGTTAGGGCTCCCCTAGCGTAAGGCTAGGGCACCCCTAAGCTTAGGCTAGGGCACCCCTAGGCTTAGGCTAGGGCACCCCTAGGTTTAGGCTAAGGCTAGGGGTCCCCTAGCCTAAGGCTAGGGCACCCCTAGGCTTGGGCTAGGGCACCCCTAGGCTTAAGCTAGGGCACCCGTAGGCTTTGGCTAGGGCACCCCTAGGCTTATGATAGGGAACTTCAAGGCTTAGACTAGGGCACTCCTAGGCTTAGGCTAGGGCACCCCTCGGATTAGGCTAAGGCTAGGGCTCCCCTAGCCTAAGGCTAGGGCACCTCTAGGCTTAGGCTAGGACACCCCTAGGCTTGGGCTATGGCACCCCAAGACTTAGGCTAAGGCACCCCTAGGCTTACGCTAAGGTAAGGGCTCCCCTAGCCTAAGGCTATGGCACCTCTAAGGTTAGGCTAGGGCACCGCTAGGCTTTGGCTAGGGCACCCCTAAGCTTAGGCTAGGGCACCCCTAGGCGTAGGCTAGGGCAGCCCTAGGCTTAGGCTAGGGCAGCCCTAGGCTTAGGCTAGGTCACTCCTAGGATTAGGCTAATTCTAGGGCTCCCCGAGCCTAAGGCTAGGGCACCCCTAGGCTTAGGGTAGGGCACCCCTAGGCTTAGGCTAGGGCTCCCCTAGGCTTAGTTTAAAGGTAGGGATCCCCTAGCCTAAGGCTAATTCACCCCTATGCTTAGGCTTGGGCACCCCTAGGCTTAGCCTAGGGCACCCCTAAGTTTAGGCTTAGGCTAGGACACACCTAGGCTTAGTTTAGGGCACCCCTAGCCTTAGGCTAGGGCACCCCTAGGCTTAGGCTAGGGCACCCCTAGGCTTAGGGTAAGGCTAGGGCTCCCATAGCCTAACACTAGGGCACCCCTAGGCTTAGGCTAGGGCACCCCTAGGCTTAGGCTTGTGCACCCATAAGCTTAGGCTAGGGCCCCTCTAGTCTTAGACTAGGGCACCCCTAGGCTTAGGCTAAGGCTAGGGCTCCCCTAACCTAAGGTTATGGCACCCCTAGGCTTAGGGAAGGGCACTCCTAGGCTTAGGCTAGGGCACCCCTAGGCTTAGGCTAAGGCTAGGGCTCCCCTAGCCTAAGGCTAGGGCACCCCTAGGCTTAGGCTAGGGCACCCCTAGGCTTAGGCCAGGGCACCCCTAGGCTTAGGCTAGGGCACCCCTAGGGTTAGGCTAGGGCACCCCTAAGCTTAGGCTAAGGCTACGGTTCCCCTAGCCTCAGGCTAGGGCACCCTTAGATTCAGGCTATGGCACCCCTAGGCTTAGGCTAGGGCAATCCTAGGGTAGAATAAGGCTAGGGCTCCCCGAGGCTCAGGCTAGAGCACCCCTAGGCTCAGGCTAGGGCACCCCTAGGCTTAGGCTAGGGCAGCCCTAGACTTAGGCTTGGGCACCCCTAGGCTTAGGCTACGGCACCCCTAGGCTTAGGCTAAGGCTAGTGCTCCCCTAGCCTAAGGGAATGGCACCCCTAGGGTTAGGCTAAGGCACCCCTAGTCTTAGGCTAGGGCACCCCTAGGCTTAGGCTAGGGCACCCCTATGTTTAGGCTATGCACCCCTAGGCTTAGGCTAGGGCACCCCTAGGCTTACGCCAGGGCACCCCTAGGCTTAGGCTAGGGCACCCCTAGGCTTAGGCTAGGGCACCCCTAGGCTTAGGCTAGGGCACCCCTAGGCTTAGGCTAGGGCACCCCTAAGCTTAGGCTAAGGCTACGGTTCCCCTAGCCTCAGGCTAGGCTACCCTTAGACTCAGGCTATGGCTCCCCTAGGCTTAGGGTAGGGCAATACTAGGGTAGACTAAGGCTAGGGCTCCCCGAGCCTCAGGCTAGGGCACCCCTAGGCTCAGGCTAGGGCACCCCTAGGCTTAGGCTAGGGCACCCCTAGCCTTAGGCTTGGCACCCCTAGGCTTAGGCTTGGGCACCCCTAGGCTTAGGCTAGGGCAGCCCTAGGCTTAAGCTAAGGCTAGGGTTCACCTAGCCTAAGGCTAGTGCACCCCTAGGCTTAGGCTAGGGAACCCCTAGGCTTAGGCTTAGGCTAGGGCACCGCTAGCCTTAGGCTAGGGCACCCCTAGGATTAGACTAGGGCACCCCTAGGCTTAGGCTAGGACACTCCTAGGCTCAGGCTAGGGCACCCCTAGGCTTAGGCTAGGGCACCCCTAGGCTAAGGCTAAGGCTAGGGCTCCCCTAGCCTAAGGCTAGGGCACCCCTAGGCTTAGGCTAGGGCACCCCTAGGCTTTGGCTAGGGCACCCCTAGGCTTAGGCTAGGGCACCCCTAGGCTTAGGCTAGGGCACCCCTAGGCTTAGGCTAAGGCTACGGCTCTTTTAGCCTCAGTCTAGGGCACCCCTAGGCTCAGGCTAGGGCACCCCTAGGCTTAGGCTACGGCACCCCTAGCCTTAGGCTTGGCACCCCTAGGCTTAGGGTTGGGCACCCCTAGGCTTAGGCTAGGGCAGCCCTAGGCTTAAGCTAAGGCTAGGGTTCACCTAGCCTAAGGCTAGTGCACCCCTAGGCTTAGGCTAGGGAACCCCTAGGCTTAGGCTTAGGCTAGGGCACCCTAGCCTTAGGCTAGGGCACCCCTAGGATTAGGCTAGGGCACCCCTAGGCTTAGGCTAGGACACTCCTAGGCTCAGGCTAGGGCAGCCCTAGGCTTAGGCTAGGGCACCCCTAGGCTAAGGCTAAGGCTAGGGCTCCCCTAGCCTAAGGCTAGGGCACCCCTAGGCTTAGGCTAGGGCACCCCTAGGCTTGGGCTAGGGCACCCCTAGGCTTGGGCTAGGGCACCCCTAGGCTTAGGCTAGGGCACCCCTAGGCTTAGGCTAAGGCTACGGCTCTTTTAGCCTCAGTCTAGGGCACCCCTAGACTCAGGCTATGGCACCCCTAGGCTTAGGCTAGGGCAATCCTAGGCTAGACTAAGGCTAGGGCTCCCCTAGCCTCAGTCTAGGACACCCGTAGGCTCAGGCTAGGACAGCCCTAGGCTTAGGCTTAAGCTAGGGCACCCTTGGCTTAGGCTAGGGCACCCCAAGGCTTAGGCTAAGGCTACCGCTCCCCTAGCCACAGGCTAGGGCACCCCTAGACTTAGGCTATGGCACCCCAAGGCTTAGGCTAGGGCAATCCTAGGATAGACTAAGGCTACGGCTCCCCTAGCGTCAGGCTAGGACACCCGTAGTCTTAGGCTAGGGAACCCCTAGCCTAAGGCTAGGGCACCCCTAGGCTTAGGTAGGGCACCCCTAGGCTTAGGCTAGGGCACCCCTAGACTTAGGCTAAGGCAACGGCTCCACTAGCCTCAGGCTAGGGCACCCCTAAGCTTAGGCTAGGGCACCTATAGGCTTAGGCTAGGGCACCCCTAGGCTTAGGCTAGGCCACCCCTTGGCTAAGGCTAAGGCGAGGGCTCCCCTAGCCTAGGGCTAGGGCACACCTAGGCTTAGGCTAGGGCACCCCTAGGCTTTAGCTAGGGCTCCCCTAGGATTAGGCTAATGCTACGGCTCCCCTAGCCTCAGGCTAGTGCACCCCTAGACTCAGGCTATGACACCCCTAGGCTTAAGGTAGGGCAATCCTAGGCTAGACTAACGCTAGGGCTCCCCTATCCTCAGGCTAGGGCACCCGTAGGCTCAGGCTATGGCACCCCTAGGCTCAGGCTAGGGCACCCCTAGGCTTAGGCTAGGGCACCCCTTGGCTTAGACTAAGGCTAGGGCTCCCCTAGCCTAAGGCTAGAGCACCCCTACGCTTAGGCTAGGGCACCCCTAGGCTTAGGTTAGGGCCCCCATAGGCTTATGCTAGGGCACCCCTAGTCTTAGGTTAAGGCTAGGGCTCCCCTAGCCTAACCCTAGGCCACCCCTAGGCTTAGGCTAAGGCTAGTGCTCCCCTAGCCTAAGGCTATTGCACCCCTAGGGTTAGGCTAGGGCACCCCTCGGCTTAGGCTAGTGCACCCCTAGGCTTAGGCTAGGGCACCCCTAGGTTTAGTCTGGGGCACCCCAAGGCTTAGTCTAGGAACCCCTAGGCTTAGTCTAAGGCTAGGGTTCCCCTAGCCTAAACTAGGGCACCCCTAGGCTTAGGCTACGGCACCCCTAGGCTTAGGCTAAGGCTAGTGATCCCCTAGCCTAAGGCTATGGCACCCCTAGGGTTAGGACAGGGCACCCCTAGGCTTAGGCTAGGGCACCCCTAGTCTTAGGCTAGGGCACCCCTAGGCTTAGGCTGGGGCACCCCATGGCTTAGGCTAGGGCACCCCAAGGCTTAGGCTAGGAACCCCTAGGCTTAGGCTAAGGCTAGGGCTCCTCTAGCCTAAGGCTTGTGCACACCTAGGATTTGGCTAGCGCACCCCTAGGCTTAGGCTAGTGCACCCCTAGGCTTAGGCTAAGGCTAGGGTTCCCCTAGCCTAAACTAGGGCACCCCTAGGCTTAGGCTAGGGTAGCCCTAGGCTTAGGCTAGGGCACCCCTAGGCTTAGGCTAGGGCACCCTTAGGCTTAGGCTAGGGCACCCCTAGACTTAGGCTAAGGCTAGGGCACCCCTAGGCTCAGGCTAGGGCACCCCTAGGCTTAGGCTAAGGCATCCCTAGGCTTAGGCTAAGGCTAGGGCTCCCCTAGCCTAAGGCTAGGGCACCCCAAGGCTTGGGCTAGGGCACCCCTAGGCTTAGGCTAGGGCACCCCTAGGCTTAGGCTAGGGCACCCCTAGACTTAGGCTAGGGCACCCCTAGGCTTAGGCTAGGGCACCCCTAGGCTTAGGCTAAGGCTACGGCTCCCCTAGCCTCAGGCTAGGGCACACCTAGACTCAAGCTATGGCACCACTAGACCTAGGCTAGGGCAATCCTAGGCTAGACTAAGGCTAGGGCTCCCCTAGCATTAGGCTAGGGCACCCGTAGGCTCAGACTAGGGCACCCCTAGCCTCAGGCTAGGGCAGCCCTACTCTAAGGCTAGGGCACCCCTAGGTATAGGCTAGGGCACCCCTAGGCTAAGGCTAGGAAACCCCTAGCCTAAGGCTAGGGCACCCCAAGCTTAGGTAGGTCTCCCCTAGGTTTAGGCTAGGGCACCCCTAGACTTAGGCTAAGGCAACGGCTCCACTAGCCTCAGGTTAGGGCACCCCTAGACTCAGGCTAGGGCACCCCTAAGCTTAGGCTAGGGCAATCCTAGGCTTAGGCTAAGGCTAGGGCTCCCCTAGCCTAAGGCTAGGGCAAACCTAGGCTTAGGCTAGGGCACCGCTATCCTTAGGCTAGGGCACCCCTAGGCTTAGGCTAGGGCACCCCTAGGCTTAGGCTAGGGCACCCCTAGGCTCAGTCTAGGGCACACCTAGGCTTAGGCTAAGGCACCCCTAGGCTTAGGCTAGGGCACCCCTAGGCTTAGGGTAGGGCACCCCTAGGCTTAGGCTAGGACACCCCTAGGCTCAGACTAAGGCTAGTGCTCCCCTAGCCTAAGGCTTGGGCACCCCTAGGGATAGGCTAGGGCACCCCTAGGCTTAGGCTAAGGCTAGGGCTCCTCTATCCTAAGGCTTGGGCACACCTAGGCTTTGGCTAGGGCACCCCTAGGCTTAGGCTAGGGCACCCCGGGCTTAGGCTAGGGCAGCCCTAGGCTTAGGCTATGGCACCCCTAGGCTTAGGCTAGGGCACCCCTAGGCTTAGGCTAGGGCACCCCTAGGCTTAGGCTAAGGCTAGGGCTCCCCTAGTCTAAGGCTAAGGCACCCTTAGCCTTAGGCTAGGGCACCCCTAGGCTTAGGCTAGGGCACCCCTAGACTTAGGCTAGGCTAAGGCACCCCTAGGCTCAGGCTAGGGCACCTTTAGGCTTTGGCTAGGGCATCCCTAGGCTTAGTCTAAGGCTAGGGCTCCCCTAGCCTAATGCAAGGGCACCCCTAGGTTTAGGCTAGGGCACCCCTAGGCTTAGGCAAGGGCACCCCTAGGCTTAGGCTAGGGCACTCCTAGCCTTAGGCTAAGGCTACGGCTCCCCTAGCCTCAGGCTAGGGCACCCCTAGACTCAAGCTATGGCAACACTAGACTTAGGCTAGGGCAATCCTAGGCTAGACTAAGGCTAGGGATCCCCTAGCCTCAGGCTAGGGCACCCGTAGACTCAGGCTAGGGCACGCCTAGCCTCAGGCTAGGGCACCCCTAGGCTTAGGCTAGTGCACCCCTAGGCTTAGGCTAAGGCTAGGGTTCCCCTAGCCTAAACTAGGGCACCCCTAGGCTTAGGCTAGGGCAGCCCTAGGCTTAGGCTAGGGCAGCCCTAGGCTTAGGCTAAGGCTAGGGTTCCCCTAGCCTAAACGAGGGCACCCCTAGGCTTAGGCTAGGGCAGCCCTAGGCTTAGGCTAGGGCACCCCTAGGCTTAGGCTAGGGCACCCCTAGACTTAGGCTAAGGCTACGGCTCCCCTAGCCTCATGCTAGGGCACCCCTAGACTCAAGCTATGGCACCACTAGACCTAGGCTAGGGCAATCCTAGGCTAGACTAAGGCTAGGGCACCCCTAGCATTAGGCTAGGGCACCCGTAGGCTCAGGCTAGGGCACTCCTAGCCTCAGGCTAGGGCATCCCTAGTCTAAGGCTAGGGCACCCCTAGGTTTAGGCTAGGGCACCCCTAGGCTAAGGCTAGGAAACCCCTAGCTTAAGGCTAGGGCACCCCAAGCTTAGGTAGGGCAACCCTAGGTTTAGGCTAGGGCCCCCTAGACTTAGGCTAAGGCAACGGCTGCACTAGCCTCAGGTTAGGGCACCCCTGGACTCAGGCTAGGGCACCCCTAAGCTTAGGCTAGGGCAATCCAAGGCTTAGGCTAAGGCTAGGGCTCCTCTAGCCTAAGGCTAGGGTAAACCTAGGCTTAGGCTAGGGCACCGCTAGCCTTAGGCTAGCGAACCCCTAGGCTTAGGCTAGGGCACCCCTAGGCTTAGGCTAGGGCACCCCTAGGCTCAGGCTAGGGCACACCTAGGCTTAGGCTAGGGCACCCCTAGGCTTAGGCTAAGGCTACGGTTCCCTTAGCCTCAGGCTAGGGCACCCCTAGACTCAGGCTATGGCACCCCTAGACTTAGGCTAGGGCAATCCTAGGTTAGACTAAGGCTAGGGCTCCCCTAGCCTCAGTCTAGGGCACCCGTAGGCTCAGGCTAGGGTAGCCCTAGGCTTAGGCTAAGGCTAGGGCACCCTTGGCTTAGGCTAGGGCACCCCTAGGCTTAGGCTAAGGCTACCGCTCCCCTAGCCTCAGGCTAGGGCACCGCTAGGCTTAGGTAGGGCACCCCTAGGCTAAGGCAAGGGCACCCCTAGACTTAGGCTAGGGCAACGGCTCCACTAGCCTCAGGTTAGGGCACCCCGAGATTCAGGCTAGGGCACCCCAAAGCTTAGGCTAGGGCACCTATAGGCTTAGGCTAGGGCACCCCTAGCCTTAGGCTAGGGCACCCCTTGGCTTAGGCTAAGGATAGGGCTGCCCTAGCCTTAGTCTAGGGCACACCGGGCTTAGGTTAGGGCAGCCCTAGTCTTAGGCTAGGGCACCCCTAGGCTTTTGCTAGGGCTCCCCTAGGCTTAGGCTAAGGCTACGGCTCCCCTAGCCTCAGGCTAGTGCACCCTTAGACTCAGGCTATGACACCCCTAGGCTTAGGCTAGGGCAATCCTAGGCTAGAATAACGCTAGGGCTCCCCTATCCTCAGGCTAGGGCACCCGTAGGCTCAGGCTAGAGCACCCGTAGCCTCAGGCTAGGGCAGCCCTAGGCTTAGGCTAGGGCACCCCTTGGCTTAGGCTAAGGCTAGGGCTCCCCTAGCCTCAGGCTAGGGCACCCCTAGGCTCAGGCTAGGGCACACCTAGGCTTAGGCTAGAGCACCCCTAGGCTTAGGCTAGGGCACCCCTAGGCTTAAGTTAGGGCCCCCATAGGCTTATGCTAGGGCACCCCTAGTCTTAGGGTAAGGCTAGGTCTCCCCTAGCCTAACCCTAGGGCACCCCTAGGCTTAGGCTAGGGCACCCCTAGGCTTAGGCTAGTGCACCCATAAGCTTAGGCTAGGGCACCCCCATTTTAGGCTAGGACACCCCTAGGCTTAGGCTAAGGCTAGGGCTCCCCTAGCCTAAGGCAAGGGCTCCCCTAGGCTTAGGCAAGGGCACCCCTAGGCTTAGGCAAGGGCACCCCTAGGCTTAGGCTAGGGCACCCCTAGGCTTAGGCTAGGGCACCCCTTGGCTTAGGCTAAGGTTAGGGCTAAGCTAGCATAAAGCTAGGGCACCCCTGGGCTTAGGCTAGGGCACCCATAGGCTTAGGGTAGGGCACCCCTAGGCTTAGGCTAGGACACCCCTAGGCTCAGGCTAAGGCTAGTGCTTCCCTTGCCTAAGGCTAGGGCACCCCAAGGCTTTAGCTAGGGCTCCCCTAGGATTAGGCTAATGTTACGGCTCCCCTAGCCTCAGGCTAGTGCACCCCTAGACTCAGGCTATGACACCCCTAGGCTTAAGCTAGGGCAATCCTAGGCTAGACTAACGCTAGGGCTCCCCTATCCTCAGGCTAGGGCACCCGTAGGCTCAGGCTATGGCACCCCTAGGCTCAGGCTAGGGCACCCCTAGGCTTAGGCTAGGGCACCCCTTGGCTTAGACTAAGGCTAGGGCTCCCCTAACCTCAGGCTAGGTCACCCCTAGGCTTAGGCTAGGGCACCCCTAGGCTTAGGCTAAGGCTAGGGCTCCCCTAGCCTAAGGCTAGAGCACCCCTAGGCTTAGGCTAGGGCACCCCTAGGCTTAGGTTAGGGCCCCCATAGGCTTATGCTAGGGCACCCCTAGTCTTAGGGTAAGGCTAGGGCTCCCCTAGCCTAACCCTACGGCACCCCTAGGCTTAGGCTAGGCCACCCCTAGGCTTAGGCTAGTGCACCCCTAAGCTTAGGCTAGGGCACCCCTAGTCTTAGGCTAGGGCACCCCTAGGCTTAGGATAGGGCACCTAAAGGCTTAGGCTAGGGCACCACTAGCCTTAGGCTAGGGCACCCCTTGACTTATGCTAAGGCTAGGGCACCCCTAGGCTTAGGCTAAGGCTAGGGGTCCCCTAGCCTAAGGCTAGAGCACCCCTAGGCTTAGGCTAGGGCACCCCAGGGTTAAGTTAGGGCCCCCATAGGCTTATGCTAGGGCACCCCTAGTCTTAGTGTAAGGCTAGGGCTCCCCTAGCCTAACCCTAGGGCACCCCTTGGCTTAGGCTAGGTCACCCCTAAGCTTAGGCTAGGGCACCCCCATTCTTAGGCTAGGTCACCCCTAGGCTTAGGCTAGGGCACCCCTAGGCTTAGGCTAAGGTTAGGGCTAAGCTAGCATAAGGCTAGGGCAACCCTAGGCTTAGGCTAGGGCACCCATAGGCTTAGGGTAGGGCACCCCTAGGCTTAGGCTAGGACACCCCTAGGCTCAGGCTAAGGCTAGTGCTCCCCTAGCCTAAGGCTAGGGCACCCCTAGGGATAGGCTAGGGCACCCCTAGGCTTAGGCTAAGGCTAGGGCTCCTCTATCCTAAGGCTTGGGCACACCTAGGCTTTGGCTAGGGCACACCTAGGCTTAGGCTAGTACACCCCTAGGCTTAGGCTAAGGCTAGGGTTCCCCTAGCCTAAACTAGGGCACCCCTAGGCTTAGGCTATGGCACCCCTAGGCTTAGGCTAGGGCAGCGCTAGGCTTAGGCTAAGGCTAGGGCTCCCCTAGCCTAAGGCTAGGGCACCCCTAGGCTTAGACTAGGGCAGACCTAGGCTTAGGCTTGGCACCCCTAGCCTTAGGCTGGGGCACCCCTAGGCTTAGGCTAGGGCATCCCCAGGCTTAGGCTAAGGGTAGGGCTCGCCTAGCCTAAGGCTAGGGCACCCCTAGGCTTAGGCTAGGGCACCCCGGGCTTAGGCTAGGGCAGCCCTAGGCTTAGGCTATGGCACCCCGAGGCTTAGGCTAGGGCACCCCTAGGCTTAGGCTAGGGCACCCCTAGGCTTAGGTTAGGGCACCCCTAGGCTTAGGCTAAGGCTAGGGCTCCCCTAGTCTAAGGCTAAGGCACCCCTAGCCTTAGGCCAGGGCACTCCTAGGCTTAGGCTAGGGCACCCCTAGACTTAGGCTAAGGCTAGGGCACCCCTAGGCTCAGACTAGGGCACCCCTAGGCTTTGGCTAGGGCATCCCTAGGCTTAGTCTAAGGCTAGGGCTCCCCTAGCCTAATGCAAGGGCACCCCTAGTTTTAGGCTAGGGCACCCCTAGGCTTAGGCAAGGGCACCCCTAGGCTTAGGCTAAGGCTAGGGCTCCCCTAGTCTAAGGCTAAGGCACCCCTAGCCTTAGGCCAGGGCACTCCTAGGCTTAGGCTAGGGCACCCCTAGACTTAGGCTAAGGCTAGGGCACCCCTAGGCTCAGACTAGGGCACCCCTAGGCTTTGGCTAGGGCATCCCTAGGCTTAGTCTAAGGCTAGGGCTCCCCTAGCCTAATGCAAGGGCACCCCTAGTTTTAGGCTAGGGCACCCCTAGGCTTAGGCAAGGGCACTCCTAGGCTTAGGCTAAGGCTACGGCTCCCGTAGCCTCAGGCTAGGGCACCCCTAGACTCAAGCTATGGCACCACTAGACTTAGGCTAGGGCAATCCTAGGCTAGACTAAGGCTAGGGCTCCCCTAGCCTCAGGCTAGGGCACCCGTAGGCTCAGGCTAGGGCACGCCTAGCCTCAGGCTAGGGCACCCCTAGGCTTAGGCTACGGCACCCCTAGGCTTAGGCTACGGCACCCCTAGGCTTAGGCTAAGGATAGTGCTCCCCTAGCCTAAGGCTATGGCACCCCTAGGGTTAGGACAGGGCACCCATAGTCTTAGGCTAGGGCACCCCTAGTCTTAGGCTAGGGCACCCCTAGGCTTAGGCTAGGGCACCCCTAGGCTTAGGCTAGGGCACCCCAAGGCTTAGGCTAGGAACCCCTAGGCTTAGGCTAAGGCTAGGGCTCCTCTAGCCTAAGGCTTGGGCACACCTAGGATTTGGCTAGCGCACCCCTAGGCTTAGGCTAGTGCATCCCTAGGCTTAGGCTAAGGCTAGGGTTCCCCTAGCCTAAACTAGGGCACCCCTAGACTTAGTCTAGGGCAGCCCTAGGCTTAGGCTAGGGCAGCCCTAGGCTTAGGCTAAGGCTAGGGTTCCCCTAGCCTAAACTAGAGCACCCCTAGGCTTAGGCTAGGGCAGCCCTAGGCTTAGGCTAGGGCAGCCCTAGGCTTAGGCTAAGGCTAGGGTTCCCCTAGCCTAAACGAGGGCACCCCTAGGCTTAGGCTAGGGAAGCCCTAGGCTTAGGCTAGGGCACCCCTAGGCTTAGGCTAGGGCACCCCTAGACTTAGGCTAAGGCTACGGCTCCCCTAGCCTCATGCTAGGGCACCCCTAGACTCAAGCTATGGCACCACTAGACCTAGGCTAGGGCAATCCTAGGCTAGACTAAGGCTAGGGCACCCCTAGCATTAGGCTAGGGCACCCGTAGGCTCAGGCTAGGGCACTCCTAGCCTCAGGCTAGGGCATCCCTAGTCTAAGGCTAGGGCACCCCTAGGTTTAGGCTAGGGCACCCCTAGGCTAAGGCTAGGAAACCCCTAGCTTAAGGCTAGGGCACCCCAAGCTTAGGTAGGGCAACCCTAGGTTTAGGCTAGGGCCCCCTAGACTTAGGCTAAGGCAACGGCTGCACTAGCCTCAGGTTAGGGCACCCCTGGACTCAGGCTAGGGCACCCCTAAGCTTAGGCTAGGGCAATCCAAGGCTTAGGCTAAGGCTAGGGCTCCTCTAGCCTAAGGCTAGGGTAAACCTAGGCTTAGGCTAGGGCACCGCTAGCCTTAGGCTAGGGAACCCCTAGGCTTAGGCTAGGGCACCCCTAGGCTTAGGCTAGGGCACCCCTAGGCTCAGGCTAGGGCACACCTAGGCTTAGGCTAGGGCACCCCTAGGCTTAGGCTAAGGCTACGGTTCCCTTAGCCTCAGGCTAGGGCACCCCTAGACTCAGGCTATGGCACCCCTAGACTTAGGCTAGGGCAATCCTAGGTTAGACTAAGGCTAGGGCTCCCCTAGCCTCAGTCTAGGGCACCCGTAGGCTCAGGCTAGGGTAGCCCTAGGCTTAGGCTAAGGCTAGGGCACCCTTGGCTTAGGCTAGGGCACCCCTAGGCTTAGGCTAAGGCTACCGCTCCCCTAGCCTCAGGCTAGGGCACCGCTAGGCTTAGGTAGGGCACCCCTAGGCTAAGGCAAGGGCACCCCTAGACTTAGGCTAGGGCAACGGCTCCACTAGCCTCAGGTTAGGGCACCCCGAGATTCAGGCTAGGGCACCCCAAAGCTTAGGCTAGGGCACCTATAGGCTTAGGCTAGGGCACCCCTAGCCTTAGGCTAGGGCACCCCTTGGCTTAGGCTAAGGATAGGGCTGCCCTAGCCTTAGTCTAGGGCACACCGGGCTTAGGTTAGGGCAGCCCTAGTCTTAGGCTAGGGCACCCCTAGGCTTTTGCTAGGGCTCCCCTAGGCTTAGGCTAAGGCTACGGCTCCCCTAGCCTCAGGCTAGTGCACCCTTAGACTCAGGCTAGGACACCCCTAGGCTTAGGCTAGGGCAATCCTAGGCTAGAATAACGCTAGGGCTCCCCTATCCTCAGGCTAGGGCACCCGTAGGCTCAGGCTAGAGCACCCGTAGCCTCAGGCTAGGGCAGCCCTAGGCTTAGGCTAGGGCACCCCTTGGCTTAGGCTAAGGCTAGGGCTCCCCTAGCCTCAGGCTAGGGCACCCCTAGGCTCAGGCTAGGGCACACCTAGGCTTAGGCTAGAGCACCCCTAGGCTTAGGCTAGGGCACCCCTAGGCTTAAGTTAGGGCCCCCATAGGCTTATGCTAGGGCACCCCTAGTCTTAGGGTAAGGCTAGGTCTCCCCTAGCCTAACCCTAGGGCACCCCTAGGCTTAGGCTAGGGCACCCCTAGGCTTAGGCTAGTGCACCCATAAGCTTAGGCTAGGGCACCCCCATTTTAGGCTAGGACACCCCTAGGCTTAGGCTAAGGCTAGGGCTCCCCTAGCCTAAGGCAAGGGCACCCCTAGGCTTAGGCAAGGGCACCCCTAGGCTTAGGCAAGGGCACCCCTAGGCTTAGGCTAGGGCACCCCTAGGCTTAGGCTAGGGCACCCCTTGGCTTAGGCTAAGGTTAGGGCTAAGCTAGCATAAAGCTAGGGCACCCCTGGGCTTAGGCTAGGGCACCCATAGGCTTAGGGTAGGGCACCCCTAGGCTTAGGCTAGGACACCCCTAGGCTCAGGCTAAGGCTAGTGCTTCCCTTGCCTAAGGCTAGGGCACCCCAAGGCTTTAGCTAGGGCTCCCCTAGGATTAGGCTAATGTTACGGCTCCCCTAGCCTCAGGCTAGTGCACCCCTAGACTCAGGCTATGACACCCCTAGGCTTAAGCTAGGGCAATCCTAGGCTAGACTAACGCTAGGGCTCCCCTATCCTCAGGCTAGGGCACCCGTAGGCTCAGGCTATGGCACCCCTAGGCTCAGGCTAGGGCACCCCTAGGCTTAGGCTAGGGCACCCCTTGGCTTAGACTAAGGCTAGGGCTCCCCTAACCTCAGGCTAGGTCACCCCTAGGCTTAGGCTAGGGCACCCCTAGGCTTAGGCTAAGGCTAGGGCTCCCCTAGCCTAAGGCTAGAGCACCCCTAGGCTTAGGCTAGGGCACCCCTAGGCTTAGGTTAGGGCCCCCATAGGCTTATGCTAGGGCACCCCTAGTCTTAGGGTAAGGCTAGGGCTCCCCTAGCCTAACCCTACGGCACCCCTAGGCTTAGGCTAAGCCACCCCTAGGCTTAGGCTAGTGCACCCCTAAGCTTAGGCTAGGGCACCCCTAGTCTTAGGCTAGGGCACCCCTAGGCTTAGGATAGGGCACCTAAAGGCTTAGGCTAGGGCACCACTAGCCTTAGGCTAGGGCACCCCTTGACTTATGCTAAGGCTAGGGCACCCCTAGGCTTAGGCTAAGGCTAGGGGTCCCCTAGCCTAAGGCTAGAGCACCCCTAGGCTTAGGCTAGGGCACCCCAGGGTTAAGTTAGGGCCCCCATAGGCTTATGCTAGGGCACCCCTAGTCTTAGTGTAAGGCTAGGGCTCCCCTAGCCTAACCCTAGGGCACCCCTTGGCTTAGGCTAGGTCACCCCTAAGCTTAGGCTAGGGCACCCCCATTCTTAGGCTAGGTCACCCCTAGGCTTAGGCTAGGGCACCCCTAGGCTTAGGCTAAGGTTAGGGCTAAGCTAGCATAAGGCTAGGGCAACCCTAGGCTTAGGCTAGGGCACCCATAGGCTTAGGGTAGGGCACCCCTAGGCTTAGGCTAGGACACCCCTAGGCTCAGGCTAAGGCTAGTGCTCCCCTAGCCTAAGGCTAGGGCACCCCTAGGGATAGGCTAGGGCACCCCTAGGCTTAGGCTAAGGCTAGGGCTCCTCTATCCTAAGGCTTGGGCACACCTAGGCTTTGGCTAGGGCACACCTAGGCTTAGGCTAGTACACCCCTAGGCTTAGGCTAAGGCTAGGGTTCCCCTAGCCTAAACTAGGGCACCCCTAGGCTTAGGCTATGGCACCCCTAGGCTTAGGCTAGGGCAGCGCTAGGCTTAGGCTAAGGCTAGGGCTCCCCTAGCCTAAGGCTAGGGCACCCCTAGGCTTAGACTAGGGCAGACCTAGGCTTAGGCTTGGCACCCCTAGCCTTAGGCTGGGGCACCCCTAGGCTTAGGCTAGGGCATCCCCAGGCTTAGGCTAAGGGTAGGGCTCGCCTAGCCTAAGGCTAGGGCACCCCTAGGCTTAGGCTAGGGCACCCCGGGCTTAGGCTAGGGCAGCCCTAGGCTTAGGCTATGGCACCCCGAGGCTTAGGCTAGGGCACCCCTAGGCTTAGGCTAGGGCACCCCTAGGCTTAGGTTAGGGCACCCCTAGGCTTAGGCTAAGGCTAGGGCTCCCCTAGTCTAAGGCTAAGGCACCCCTAGCCTTAGGCCAGGGCACTCCTAGGCTTAGGCTAGGGCACCCCTAGACTTAGGCTAAGGCTAGGGCACCCCTAGGCTCAGACTAGGGCACCCCTAGGCTTTGGCTAGGGCATCCCTAGGCTTAGTCTAAGGCTAGGGCTCCCCTAGCCTAATGCAAGGGCACCCCTAGTTTTAGGCTAGGGCACCCCTAGGCTTAGGCAAGGGCACTCCTAGGCTAAGGCTAAGGCTACGGCTCCCGTAGCCTCAGGCTAGGGCACCCCTAGACTCAAGCTATGGCACCACTAGACTTAGGCTAGGGCAATCCTAGGCTAGACTAAGGCTAGGGCTCCCCTAGCCTCAGGCTAGGGCACCCGTAGGCTCAGGCTAGGGCACGCCTAGCCTCAGGCTAGGGCACCCCTAGGCTTAGGCTACGGCACCCCTAGGCTTAGGCTACGGCACCCCTAGGCTTAGGCTAAGGATAGTGCTCCCCTAGCCTAAGGCTATGGCACCCCTAGGGTTAGGACAGGGCACCCATAGTCTTAGGCTAGGGCACCCCTAGTCTTAGGCTAGGGCACCCCTAGGCTTAGGCTAGGGCACCCCTAGGCTTAGGCTAGGGCACCCCAAGGCTTAGGCTAGGAACCCCTAGGCTTAGGCTAAGGCTAGGGCTCCTCTAGCCTAAGGCTTGGGCACACCTAGGATTTGGCTAGCGCACCCCTAGGCTTAGGCTAGTGCATCCCTAGGCTTAGGCTAAGGCTAGGGTTCCCCTAGCCTAAACTAGGGCACCCCTAGACTTAGTCTAGGGCAGCCCTAGGCTTAGGCTAGGGCAGCCCTAGGCTTAGGCTAAGGCTAGGGTTCCCCTAGCCTAAACTAGAGCACCCCTAGGCTTAGGCTAGGGCAGCCCTAGGCTTAGGCTAGGGCAACCCTAGGCTTAGGCTAAGGCTAGGGTTCCCCTAGCCTAAACGAGGGCACCCCTAGGCTTAGGCTAGGGAAGCCCTAGGCTTAGGCTAGGGCACCCCTAGGCTTAGGCTAGGGCACCCCTAGACTTAGGCTAAGGCTACGGCTCCCCTAGCCTCATGCTAGGGCACCCCTAGACTCAAGCTATGGCACCACTAGACCTAGGCTAGGGCAATCCTAGGCTAGACTAAGGCTAGGGCACCCCTAGCATTAGGCTAGGGCACCCGTAGGCTCAGGCTAGGGCACTCCTAGCCTCAGGCTAGGGCATCCCTAGTCTAAGGCTAGGGCACCCCTAGGTTTAGGCTAGGGCACCCCTAGGCTAAGGCTAGGAAACCCCTAGCTTAAGGCTAGGGCACCCCAAGCTTAGGTAGGGCAACCCTAGGTTTAGGCTAGGGCCCCCTAGACTTAGGCTAAGGCAACGGCTGCACTAGCCTCAGGTTAGGGCACCCCTGGACTCAGGCTAGGGCACCCCTAAGCTTAGGCTAGGGCAATCCAAGGCTTAGGCTAAGGCTAGGGCTCCTCTAGCCTAAGGCTAGGGTAAACCTAGGCTTAGGCTAGGGCACCGCTAGCCTTAGGCTAGGGAACCCCTAGGCTTAGGCTAGGGCACCCCTAGGCTTAGGCTAGGGCACCCCTAGGCTCAGGCTAGGGCACACCTAGGCTTAGGCTAGGGCACCCCTAGGCTTAGGCTAAGGCTACGGTTCCCTTAGCCTCAGGCTAGGGCACCCCTAGACTCAGGCTATGGCACCCCTAGGCTTAGGCTAGGGCAATCCTAGGTTAGACTAAGGCTAGGGCTCCCCTAGCCTCAGTCTAGGGCACCCGTAGGCTCAGGCTAGGGTAGCCCTAGGCTTAGGCTAAGGCTAGGGCACCCTTGGCTTAGGCTAGGGCACCCCTAGGCTTAGGCTAAGGCTACCGCTCCCCTAGCCTCAGGCTAGGGCACCGCTAGGCTTAGGTAGGGCACCCCTAGGCTAAGGCAAGGGCTACCCTAGACTTAGGCTAGGGCAACGGCTCCACTAGCCTCAGGTTAGGGCACCCCGAGATTCAGGCTAGGGCACCCCAAAGCTTAGGTTAGGGCACCTATAGGCTTAGGCTAGGGCACCCCTAGCCTTAGGCTAGGGCACCCCTTGGCTTAGGCTAAGGATAGGGCTGCCCTAGCCTTAGTCTAGGGCACACCGGGCTTAGGTTAGGGCAGCCCTAGTCTTAGGCTAGGGCACCCCTAGGCTTTTGCTAGGGCTCCCCTAGGCTTAGGCTAAGGCTACGGCTCCCCTAGCCTCAGGCTAGTGCACCCTTAGACTCAGGCTATGACACCCCTAGGCTTAGGCTAGGGCAATCCTAGGCTAGAATAACGCTAGGGCTCCCCTATCCTCAGGCTAGGGCACCCGTAGGCTCAGGCTAGAGCACCCGTAGCCTCAGGCTAGGGCAGCCCTAGGCTTAGGCTAGGGCACCCCTTGGCTTAGGCTAAGGCTAGGGCTCCCCTAGCCTCAGGCTAGGGCACCCCTAGGCTCAGGCTAGGGCACACCTAGGCTTAGGCTAGAGCACCCCTAGGCTTAGGCTAGGGCACCCCTAGGCTTAAGTTAGGGCCCCCATAGGCTTATGCTAGGGCACCCCTAGGCTTAGGCTAGGGCACCCCTAGGCTTAGGCTAGTGCACCCATAAGCTTAGGCTAGGGCACCCCCATTTTAGGCTAGGACACCCCTAGGCTTAGGCTAAGGCTAGGGCTCCCCTAGCCTAAGGCAAGGGCACCCCTAGGCTTAGGCAAGGGCACCCCTAGGCTTAGGCAAGGGCACCCCTAGGCTTAGGCTAGGGCACCCCTAGGCTTAGGCTAGGGCACCCCTTGGCTTAGGCTAAGGTTAGGGCTAAGCTAGCATAAAGCTAGGGCACCCCTGGGCTTAGGCTAGGGCACCCATAGGCTTAGGGTAGGGCACCCCTAGGCTTAGGCTAGGACACCCCTAGGCTCAGGCTAAGGCTAGTGCTTCCCTTGCCTAAGGCTAGGGCACCCCAAGGCTTTAGCTAGGGCTCCCCTAGGATTAGGCTAATGTTACGGCTCCCCTAGCCTCAGGCTAGTGCACCACTAGACTCAGGCTATGACACCCCTAGGCTTAAACTAGGGCAATCCTAGGCTAGACTAACGCTACGGCTCCCCTATCCTCAGGCTAGAGCACCCGTAGGCTCAGGCTATGGCACCCCTAGGCTCAGGCTAGGGCACCCCTAGGCTTAGGCTAGGGCACCCCTTGGCTTAGACTAAGGCTAGGGCTCCCCTAGCCTCAGGCTAGGTCACCCCTAGGCTTAGGCTAGGGCACCCCTAGGCTTAGGCTAAGGCTAGGGCTCCCCTAGCCTAAGGCTAGAGCACCCCTAGGCTTAGGCTAGGGCACCCCTAGGCTTAGGTTAGGGCCCCCGTAGGCTTATGCTAGGGCACCCTAGTCTTAGGGTAAGGCTAGGGCTCCCCTAGCCTAACCCTACGGCACCCCTAGGCTTAGGCTAGGCCACCCCTAGGCTTAGGCTAGTGCACCCCTAAGCTTAGGCTAGGGCACCCCTAGTCTTAGGCTAGGGCACCCCTAGGCTTAGGATAGGGCACCTAAAGGCTTAGGCTAGGGCACCACTAGCCTTAGGCTAGGGCACCCCTTGACTTATGCTAAGGCTAGGGCACCCCTAGGCTTAGGCTAAGGCTAGGGGTCCCCTAGCCTAAGGCTAGAGCACCCCTAGGCTTAGGCTAGGGCACCCCAGGGTTAAGTTAGGGCCCCCATAGGCTTATGCTAGGGCACCCCTAGTCTTAGTGTAAGGCTAGGGCTCCCCTAGCCTAACCCTAGGGCACCCCTTGGCTTAGGCTAGGTCACCCCTAAGCTTAGGCTAGGGCACCCCCATTCTTAGGCTAGGTCACCCCTAGGCTTAGGCTAGGGCACCCCTAGGCTTAGGCTAAGGTTAGGGCTAAGCTAGCATAAGGCTAGGGCAACCCTAGGCTTAGGCTAGGGCACCCATAGGCTTAGGGTAGGGCACCCCTAGGCTTAGGCTAGGACACCCCTAGGCTCAGGCTAAGGCTAGTGCTCCCCTAGCCTAAGGCTAGGGCACCCCTAGGGATAGGCTAGGGCACCCCTAGGCTTAGGCTAAGGCTAGGGCTCCTCTATCCTAAGGCTTGGGCACACCTAGGCTTTGGCTAGGGCACACCTAGGCTTAGGCTAGTACACCCCTAGGCTTAGGCTAAGGCTAGGGTTCCCCTAGCCTAAACTAGGGCACTCCTAGGCTTAGGCTATGGCACCCCTAGGCTTAGGCTAGGGCAGCGCTAGGCTTAGGCTAAGGCTAGGGCTCCCCTAGCCTAAGGCTAGGGCACCCCTAGGCTTAGACTAGGGCAGACCTAGGCTTAGGCTTGGCACCCCTAGCCTTAAGCTGGGGCACCCCTAGGCTTAGGCTAGGGCATCCCCAGGCTTAGGCTAAGGGTAGGGCTCGCCTAGCCTAAGGCTAGGGCACCCCTAGGCTTAGGCTAGGGCACCCCGGGCTTAGGCTAGGGCAGCCCTAGGCTTAGGCTATGGCACCCCGAGGCTTAGGCTAGGGCACCCCTAGGCTTAGGCTAGGGCACCCCTAGGCTTAGGTTAGGGCACCCCTAGGCTTAGGCTAAGGCTAGGGCTCCCCTAGTCTAAGGCTAAGGCACCCCTAGCCTTAGGCCAGGGCACTCCTAGGCTTAGGCTAGGGCACCCCTAGACTTAGGCTAAGGCTAGGGCACCCCTAGGCTCAGACTAGGGCACCCCTAGGCTTTGGCTAGGGCATCCCTAGGCTTAGTCTAAGGCTAGGGCTCCCCTAGCCTAATGCAAGGGCACCCCTAGTTTTAGGCTAGGGCACCCCTAGGCTTAGGCAAGGGCACTCCTAGGCTTAGGCTAAGGCTACGGCTCCCGTAGCCTCAGGCTAGGGCACCCCTAGACTCAAGCTATGGCACCACTAGACTTAGGCTAGGGCAATCCTAGGCTAGACTAAGGCTAGGGCTCCCCTAGCCTCAGGCTAGGGCACCCGTAGGCTCAGGCTAGGGCACGCCTAGCCTCAGGCTAGGGCACCCCTAGGCTTAGGCTACGGCACCCCTAGGCTTAGGCTACGGCACCCCTAGGCTTAGGCTAAGGATAGTGCTCCCCTAGCCTAAGGCTATGGCACCCCTAGGGTTAGGACAGGGCACCCATAGTCTTAGGCTAGGGCACCCCTAGTCTTAGGCTAGGGCACCCCTAGGCTTAGGCTAGGGCACCCCTAGGCTTAGGCTAGGGCACCCCAAGGCTTAGGCTAGGAACCCCTAGGCTTAGGCTAAGGCTAGGGCTCCTCTAGCCTAAGGCTTGGGCACACCTAGGATTTGGCTAGCGCACCCCTAGGCTTAGGCTAGTGCATCCCTAGGCTTAGGCTAAGGCTAGGGTTCCCCTAGCCTAAACTAGGGCACCCCTAGAATTAGTCTAGGGCAGCCCTAGGCTTAGGCTAGGGCAGCCCTAGGCTTAGGCTAAGGCTAGGGTTCCCCTAGCCTAAACTAGAGCACCCCTAGGCTTAGGCTAGGGCAGCCCTAGGCTTAGGCTAGGGCAACCCTAGGCTTAGGCTAGGGCACCCCTAGGCTTAGGCTAGGGCACCCCTAGGCTTAGGCTAGGGCACCCCTAGACTTAGGCTAAGGCTAGGGCACCCCTAGGCTCAGGCTAGGGCACCCCTAGGCTTAGGCTAAGACATCCCTATGCTTAGTCTAAGGCTAGGGCTCCCCTAGCCTAAGGCTAGGGCACCCCTAGGCTTAGGCTAGGGCACCCCTAGGCTTAGGCTAGGGCACCCCTAGGCTTAGGCTAGGGCACCCCTAGGCTTAGGCTAGGGGACCCCTATGCTTAGGCTAGGGCACGCCTAGGCTTAGGCTAGGGCACCCCTAGGCTTAGGCTAAGGCTACGGCTCCCCTAGCCTCAGGCTAGGGCACCCCTAGGCTCAGGCTAGGGCACACCTAGGCTTAGGCTAGAGCACCCCTAGGCTTATGCTAGGGCACCCCTAGTCTTAGGGTAAGGCTAGGTCTCCCCTAGCCTAACCCTAGGGCACCCCTAGGCTTAGGCTAGGGCACCCCTAGGCTTAGGCTAGTGCACCCATAAGCTTAGGCTAGGGCACCCCCATTCTTAGGCTAGGACACCCCTAGGCTTAGGCTAAGGCTAGGGCTCCCCTAGCCTAAGGCAAGGGCACCCCTAGGCTTAGGCAAGGGCACCCCTAGGCTTAGGCTAGGGCACCCCTAGGCTTAGGCTAGGGCACCCCTAGGCTTAGGCTAAGGTTAGGGCTAAGCTAGCATAAGGCTAGGGCACCCCTGGACTTAGGCTAGGGCACCCATAGGCTTAGGGTAGGGCACCCCTAGGCTTAGGCTAGGACACCCTAGGCTCAGGCTAAGGCTAGTGCTTCCCTAGCCTAAGGCTAGGGCACCCCTAGGCTTTAGCTAGGGCTCCCCTAGGATTAGGCTAATGTTACGGCTCCCCTAGCCTCAGGCTAGTAAACCCCTAGACTCAGTCTATGACACCCCTAGGCTTAAGCTAGGGCAATCCTAGGCTAGACTAACGCTAGGGCTCCCCTATCCTCAGGCTAGGGCACCCGTAGGCTCAGGTTATGGCACCCCTAGGCTCAGGCTAGGGCACCCCTAGGCTTAGGCTAGGGCACCCCTTGGCTTAGACTAAGGCTAGGGCTCCCCTAGCCTCAGGCTAGGTCACCCCTAGGCTTAGGCTAGGGCACCCCTAGGCTTAGGCTAAGGCTAGGGCTCCACTAGCCTAAGGCTAGAGCACCCCTAGGCTTAGGCTAGGGCACCCCTAGGCTTAGGTTAGGGCCCCCATAGGCTTATGCTAGGGCACCCCTAGTCTTAGGGTAAGGCTAGGGCTCCCCTAGCCTAACCCTACGGCACCCCTAGGCTTAGGCTAGGCCACCCCTAGGCTTAGGCTAGTGCACCCCTAAGCTTAGGCTAGGGCACCCCTAGTCTTAGGCTAGGGCACCCCTAGGCTTAGGATAGGGCACCTATAGGCTTAGGCTAGGGCACCCCTAGCCTTAGGCTAGGGCACCCCTTGACTTATGCTAAGGCTAGGGCACCCCTAGGCTTAGGCTAAGGCTAGGGGTCCCCTAGCCTAAGGCTAGAGCACCCCTAGGCTTAGGCTAGGGCACCCCAGGGTTATGTTAGGGCCCCCATAGGCTTATGCTAGGGCACCCCTAGTCTTAGTGTAAGGCTAGGGCTCCCCTAGCCTAACCCTAGGGCACCCCTTGGCTTAGGCTAGGGCACCCCTAAGCTTAGGCTAGGGCACCCCCATTCTTAGGCTAGGGCACCCCTAGGCTTAGGCTAGGGCACCCCTAGGCTTAGGCTAAGGTTAGGGCTAAGCTAGCATAAGGCTAGGGCAACCCTAGGCTTAGGCTAGGGCACCCATAGGCTTAGGGTAGGGCACCCCTAGGCTTAGGCTAGGACACCCCTAGGCTCAGGCTAATGCTAGTGCTCCCCTAGCCTAAGGCTAGGGCACCCCTAGGGATAGGCTAGGGCACCCCTAGGCTTAGGCTAAGGCTAGGGCTCCTCTATCCTAAGGCTTGGGCACACCTAGGCTTTGGCTAGGGCACACCTAGGCTTAGGCTAGTGCACCCCTAGGCTTAGGCTAAGGCTAGGGTTCCCCTAGCCTAAACTAGGGCACCCCTAGGCTTAGGCTATGGCACCCCTAGGCTTAGGCTAGGGCAGCGCTAGGCTTAGGCTAAGGCTAGGGCTCCCCTAGCCTAAGGCTAGGGCACCCCTAGGCTTAGACTAGGGCAGACCTAGGCTTAGGCTTGGCACCCCTAGCCTTAGGCTGGGGCACCCCTAGGCTTAGGCTAGGGCATCCCTAGGCTTAGGCTAAGGGTAGGGCTCACCTAGCCTAAGGCTAGGGCACCCCTAGGCTTAGGCTAGGGCACCCCGGGCTTAGGCTAGGGCAGCCCTAGGCTTAGGCTATGGCACCCCGAGGCTTAGGCTTGGGCACCCCTAGGCTTAGGCTAGGGCACCCCTAGGCTTAGGCTAGGGCACCCCTAGGCTTAGGCTAAGGCTAGGGCTCCCCTAGTCTAAGGCTAAGGCACCCCTAGCCTTAGGCCAGGGCACTCCTAGGCTTAGGCTAGGGCACCCCTAGACTTAGGCTAAGGCTAGGGCACCCCTAGGCTCAGGCTAGGGCAACCCTAGGCTTTGGCTAGGGCATCCCTAGGCTTAGTCTAAGGCTAGGGCTCCCCTAGCCTAATGCAAGGGCACCCCTAGTTTTAGGCTAGGGCACCCCTAGGCTTAGGCAAGGGCACCCCTAGGCTTAGGCTAGGGCACCCCTAGGCTTAGGCTAGAGCACACCTAGGCTTAGGCTAGGGCACTCCTAGGCTTAGGCTAAGGCTACGGCTCCCCTAGCCTCAGGCTAGGGCACCCCTAGACTCAAGCTATGGCACCACTAGACTTAGGCTAGGGCAATCCTAGGCTAGACTAAGGCTAGGGCTTCCCTAGCCTCAGGCTAGGGCACCCGTAGGCTCAGGCTAGGGCACGCCTAGCCTCAGGCTAGGGCACCCCTAGGCTTAGGCTACGGCACCCCTAGGCTTAGGCTACGGCACCCCTAGGCTTAGGCTAAGGCTAGTGCTCCCCTAGCCTAAGGCTATGGCACCCCTAGGGTTAGGACAGGGCACCCATAGTCTTAGGCTAGGGCACCCCTAGTCTTAGGCTAGGGCACCCCTAGGCTTAGGCTAGGGCACCCCTAGGCTTAGGCTTGGGCACCCCAAGGCTTAGGCTAGGAACCCCTAGGCTTAGGCTAAGGCTAGGGCTCCTCTAGCCTAAGGCTTGGGCACACCTAGGATTTGGCTGGCGCACCCCTAGGCTTAGGCTAGTGCACCCCTAGGCTTAGGCTAAGGCTAGGGTTCCCCTAGCCTAAACTAGGGCACCCCTAGACTTAGTCTAGGGCAGCCCTAGGCTTAGGCTAGGGCAGCCCTAGGCTTAGGCTAAGGCTAGGGTTCCCCTAGCCTAAACTAGGGCACCCCTAGGCTTAGGCTAGGGCAGCCCTAGGCTTAGGCTAGGGCAACCCAAGGCTTAGGCTAGGGCACCCCTAGGCTTAGGCTAGGGCACCCCTAGGCTTAGGCTAGGGCACCCCTAGACTTAGGCTAAGGCTAGGGCACCCCTAGGCTCAGGCTAGGGCACCCCTAGGCTTAGGCTAAGACATCCCTATGCTTAGTCTAAGGCTAGGGCTCCCCTAGCCTAAAGCTAGGGCACCCCTAGGCTTAGGCTAGGGCACCCCTAGGCTTAGGCTAGGGCACCCCTAGGCTTAGGCTAGGGCACCCCTAGGCTTAGGCTAGTGCACCCCTAGGCTTAGGCTAGGGCACCCCTAGGCTTAGGCTAGGGGACCCCTAGGCTTAGGCTAGGGCACCCCTAGGCTTAGGCTAGGGCACCCCTAGGCTAGACTAAGGCTAGGGCTCACCTAGCATTAGGCTAGGGCACCCGTAGGCTCAGGCTAGGGCACCCCTAGCCTCAGGCTAGGGCAGCCCTAGTCTAAGGCTAGGGCACCCCTAGGTTTAGGCTAGGGCACCCCTAGGCTAAGGCTAGGAAACCCCTAGCAGTAAGGCTAGGGCACCCCAAGCTTAGGTAGGGCACCCCTAGGTTTAGGCTAGGGCCCCCTAGACTTAGGCTAAGGCAACGGCTGCACTAGCCTCAGGTTAGGGCACCCCTAGACTCAGGCTAGGGCACCCCTAAGCTTAGGCTAGGGCAATCCAAGGCTTAGGCTAAGGCTAGGGCTCCCCTAGCCTAAGGCTAGGGTAAACCTAGGCTTAGGCTAGGGCACCGCTAGCCTTAGGCTAGGGCACCCCTAGGCTTAGGCTAGGGCACCCCTAGGCTTAGGCTAGGGCACCCCTAGGCTCAGGCTAGGGCACACCTAGGCTTAGGCTAGGGCACCCCTAGGCTTAGGCTAAGGCTACGGTTCCCTTAGCCTCAGGCTAGGGCACCCCTAGACTCAGGTTATGGCACCCCTAGGCTTAGGCTAGGGCAATCCTAGGCTAGACTAAGGCTAGGGCTCCCCTAGCCTCAGTCTAGGGCACCCGTAGGCTCAGGCTAGGGCAGCCCTAGGCTTAGGCTAAGGCTAGGGCACCCTTGGCTTAGGCTAGGGCACCCCTAGGCTTAGGCTAAGGCTACCGCTCCCCTAGCCTCAGGCTAGGGCACCCCTAGGCTTAGGTAGGGCACCCCTAGGCTTAGGCTAGGGCACCCCTAGACTTAGGCTTAGGCAACGGCTCCACTAGCCTCAGGTTAGGGCACCCCGAGATTCAGGCTAGGGCACCCCAAAGCTTAGGCTACGGCACCTATAGGCTTAGGCTAGGGCACCCCTAGCCTTAGGCTAGGGCACCCCTTGGCTTAGGCTAAGGCTAGGGCTCCCCTAGCCTTAGGCTAGGGCACACCGGGCTTAGGCTAGGGCAGCCCTAGGCTTAGGCTAGGGCACCACTAGGCTTTTGCTAGGGCTCCCCTAGGCTTAGGCTAAGGCTACGGCTCCCCTAGCCTCAGGCTAGTGCACCCCTAGACTCAGGCTATGACACCCCTAGGCTTAGGCTAGGGCAATCCTAGGCTAGACTAACGCTAGGGCTCCCCTATCCTCAGGCTAGGGCACCCGTAGGCTCAGGCTAGGGCACCCCTAGCCTCAGGCTAGGGCACCCCTAGGCTTAGGCTAGGGCACCCCTTGGCTTAGGCTAAGGCTAGGGCTCCCCTAGCCTCAGGCTAGGGCACCCCTAGGCTCAGGCTAGGGCACACCTAGGCTTAGGCTAGAGCACCCCTAGGCTTAGGCTAGGGCACCCCTAGGCTTAAGTTAGGGCCCCCATAGGCTTATGCTAGGGCACCCCTAGTCTTAGGGTAAGGCTAGGGCTCCCCGAGCCTAACCCTAGGGCACCCCTAGGCTTAGGCTAGGGCACCCCTAAGCTTAGGCTAGTGCACCCTTAAGCTTAGGCTAGGGCACCCCCATTCTTAGGCTAGGACACCCCTAGGCTTAGGCTAAGGCTAGGGCTCCCCTAGCCTAAGGCAAGGGCACCCCTAGGCTTAGGCAAGGGCACCCCTAGGCTTAGGCTAGTGCACCCCTAGGCTTAGTCTAGGGCAGCCCTAGGCTTAGGCTAAGGTTAGGGCTAAGCTAGCATAAGGCTAGGGCACCCCTGGGCTTAGGCTAGGGCACCCATAGGCTTAGGGTAGGGCACCCCTAGGCTTAGGCTAGGACACCCCTAGGCTCAGGCTAAGGCTAGTGCTTCCCTAGCCTAAGGCTAGGGCACCCCTAGGGATAGGCTAGGGCACCCCTAGGCTTAGGCTAAGGCTAGGGCTCCTCTATCCTAAGGCTTGGGCACACCTAGGCTTTGGCTAGGGCACCCCTAGGCTTAGGCTAGTGCACCCCTAGGCTTAGGCTAAGGCTAGGGTTCCCCTAGCCTAAACTAGGGCACCCCTAGACTTAGGCTATGGCACCCCTAGGCTTAGGCTAGGGCAGCGCTAGGCTTAGGCTAAGGCTAGGGCTCCCCTAGCCTAAGGCTAGGGCACCCCTAGGCTTAGACTAGGGCAGACTTAGGCTTAGGCTTGGCACCCCTAGCCTCAGGCTGGGGCACCCCTAGGCTTAGGCTAGGGCATCCCTAGGCTTAGGCTAAGGGTAGGGCTCGCCTAGCCTAAGGCTATGGCACCCCTAGGCTTAGGCTAGGGCACCCCTGGCTTAGGCTAGGGCAGCCCTAGGCTTAGGTTATGGCACCCCTAGGCTTAGGCTAGGGCACCCCTAGGCTTAGGCTAGGGCACCCCTAGGCTTAGGCTAAGGCTAGGGCTCCCCTAGTCTAAGGCTAAGGCACCCCTAGCCTTAGGCTAGGGCACCCCTAGGCTTAGGCTAGGGCACCCCTAGGCTCAGGCTACGGCACCCCTAGGCTTTGGCTAGGACATCCCTAGGCTTAGGCTAAGGCTAGGTCTCCCATAGCCTAATGCAAGGGCACCCCTAGGCTTAGGCTTGGGCACCCCTAGGCTTAGGCTAGGGCACCCCTAGGCTTAGGCTAGGGCACCCCTAGGCTTAGGCTAGAGCACACCTAGGCTTAGGCTAGGGCACCCCTAGGCTTAGGCTAAGGCTACGGCTCCCCTAGCCTCAGGCTGGGCACCCCTAGACTCAAGCTATGACACCACTAGAATTAGGCTAGGGCAATCCTATGCTAGACTAAGGCTAGGGCTCCCCTAGCCTCAGGCTAGGGCACCCGTAGGCTCAGGCTAGGGCACGCCTAGCCTCAGGCTAGGGCAGCCCTAGTCTAATGCTAGGGCACCCCTAGGTTTAGGCTAGGGCACCCCTAGGCTAAGGCTAGGAAACCCCTAGCCTAAGGCTAGGGCACCCCAAGCTTAGGTAGGGCACCCCTAGGTTTAGTCTAGGGCACCCCTAGACTTAGGCTAAGGCAACGGCTCCACTAGCCTCAGGTTAGGGCACCCCTAGACTCAGGCTAGGGCACCCCTAAGCTTAGGCTAGGGCAATCCTAGGCTTAGCTAAGGCTAGGGCTCCCCTAACCTCAGACTAGGTTACCCCTAGAATCAGGCTATGGCACCCCAAGGCTTAGACTAGGGCACCCCTAGGCTTAGGAAAAGGCTAGGGCTCCCCTAGCCTAAGGCTAGGGCACAGCTAGGCTTAGGGTAGGGCACCCCTAGGCTTAGGCTAGGGTACCCCTAGGCTTTAGCTAGGGCAATCCTAGGCTACTAACGCTAGGGCTCCCCTATCCTCAGGCTAGGGCACTCGTAGGCTCAGGCTAGGGCACCCCTAGGCTCAGGCAAGGGCACCCCTAGGCTTAGGCTAGGGCACCCCTAGGCTTAGGCTACGGCTAGGGCTCCACTAGCCTCAGGCTAGGTCACCCCTAGGCTTAGGCTAGGGCACCCCTAGGCTTAGGCTAAGGCTAGAGCTCCCCTAGCCTAAGACTAGAGCACCCCTAGGCTTAGACTAGGGCACCCCTAGGCTTAGGCTAAGGCTAGGGCTCCCCTAGCCTCAGGCTAGGTCACCCCTAGGCTTAGGCTAGGGCAACCCTAGGCTTAGGCTAAGGCTAGGGCTCCCCTAGCCTAAGGCTAGAGCACCCCTAGGCTTAGGCTAGGGTACCCCTAGGCTTAGGCTAGGGCACCCCTAGACTTAGGCTAGGGTACCCCTAGGCTTAGGCTAAGGCTACGGCTCCCCTAGCTTCAGGCTAGGGCACCCCTAGACTCAGGCTATGGCACCCCTAGGCTTAGGCTAGGGCAATCCTAGGCTAGACTAAGGCTAGGGCTAAAAAGGCTAGGGCTCCCCGAGCCTAAAGCTAGGGCACCCCTAGGCTTAGGCTAGGGCACCCCTAGGCTTTAGCTAGGGCTCCCCTAGGCTTAGGCTAAGGCTATGGCTCCCCTAGCCTCAGGCTAGTGCACCCCTAGACTCAGGCTATGACACCCCTAGGCTTAGGCTAGGGCAATCCTAGGCTAGACTAAGGCTAGGGCTCCCCTAGCCGCAGGCTAGGGCACCCGTAGGCTCAGGCTAGGGCACCCCTAGGCTTAGGCTGAAGCTAGGGCTCCCCTAGCCTAAGGCTAGAGCACCCCTAGGCTTAGGTTAGGGCACCCCTAGGCTTCAGCCAGGGCACCCCTTGCCTTAGGTTAAGGCTAGGGTCCCCTAGCCTAAGGCTAAGGCACCCCTAGGCTTAGGCTAGGGCACCCCTAGGCTTAGGCTTAGGCTAGGGCTCCCCTAGCCTAAGGGTAGGGCACCCTAGGCTTAGGCTAGGGCACCCCTAGGCTTAGGCTAGGGCACCCCTAGGCTTAGGCTAAGTCTAGGGCTCCCCTAGGCTAAGGCTACGGCACCCCTAACCTTAGGCTTGGGCACCCTTAGGTTTAGGCTAGGGCACCCCTAGGTTTAGGCTAAGGCTACGGTTCCCCTAGCCTCAGGCTAGGGCACCACTAGACTCAGGCTACGGCACCCCTAGACTTAGGTTAGGGCAATCCTAGGCTAGAATAAGGCTAGGGCTCCCGGATCCTCAGGCTAGGGCACCCGTAGGATCAGGCTAGGGCACCCCTAGGCTTAGGCTAGTGCACCCATAGGCTTAGGCTAAGGCTAGGGCTCCCCTAGCCTAAGGCCTGGGCACCCCTAGGCTTAGGATAGGGCACCCCTAGGCTTAGGCTAGGGTACCCCAAGGATTAGGCTAAGGCTAGGGATCCCCTAGCCTTAGGCTAGGGCACCCCTAGTTTTAGGCTAAGGCACCCCTAGGATTAGGCTAAGGCAATCCCTAGGCTTTGGATAAGGCTAGGGCTCGCCTAGCCCAAGGCTAGGGCACCCCTAGGCTTAGGCTTGGCACCCCTAGGCTTAGGCTTGGGCACCCCTAGGATTAGGCTAGGGCAGCCCTAGTCTTAAGCTAAGGCTAGGGCTCGCCTAGCCTAAGGCTAGGGCACCCCAAGGATTAGGCTAGGGCACCCCTAGGCTTAGGCTAGTCAACCCCTAGTCTAAGGCTAGGGCACCCCTAGGCTTAGGCTAAGGCTACGGCTCCCCTAGCCTAAGGCTAGGGCACCCCTAGACTCAGGCTGTGGCACCCCTAGGCTTAGCCTAGGGCAATCCTAGGCTAGACTAAGGCTAGGGTTCCCCTAGCCTAAGGTTACGGCACCCCTTGGCTCAGGCTAGGGCACCCCTGGGCTTAGGCTACGGCACCCCTCGGCTTAGGAAAAGGCTAGGGCTCCCCTAGCCTAAGGCTAGGGCACCCCTAGGCTTAGGCTAGGGCACCCCTTGGCTTAACCTAGGGCAATCCTAGGCTAGACTAAGGCTAGGGCTCCCCTAGCCTCAGGCTAGGGCACCCCAAGGCTTAGGCTAGGGCACCCCTAGGCTTAGGCTAAGCCTAGGGCTCCCCTAGCCTAAGGCTAGAGCACCCCTAGGCTTAGGCTAGGGGACCCCTAGGCTTCGGCCTGGGCACCCCTTGCCTTAGGTTAAGCCTAGGGTCCCCTAGCCTAAGGCTAGGGCACCCCTAGGCTTAGGCTAGGGCACCCCTAGGCTTAGACTAGGGCACCCCTAGGCTTAGGCTTAGGCTAGGGCTCCCCTAGGCTTAGGCTTAGGCTAGGGCTCCCCTAGCCTAAGGCTAGGGCACCCCTAGGCTTAGGCTAGGGAAACCCTAGGCTTAGGCCAGGGCACCCCTAGGCTTAGGATAGGGCACACATAGGCTTAGGCTAGGGCACCCCTAGGTTTAGGCTAAGGCTACGGTTCCCCTGCCACAGGCTAGGGCACCCCTAGGCTTAGGCTAGGGCAGTCATAGGCTTAGGCTAAGGATAGAGTTCCCCTAGCCTAAAGCCTGGGCACCCCTAGGCTTAGGATAGGGCACCCCTAGGCTTAGGCTATGGCAGTCCTAGGCTTAGGCTAGGACAGACCTAGGCTTAGGCTAGGGCACCCCTAGGCTTAGGCTTGGCACCCCTAGGCTTAGGCTTGGGCACCCCTAGGCTTAGGCTAGGGCAGCCCTAGGCTTAAGCTAAGGCTAGGGTTCGGCTAACCTAAGGCTAGAGCACCTCTAGGCTTAGGCTAAGGCACCCCTAGGCTTAGGCTATGGAACCCATAACCTAAGGCTAGGGCACCCCTAGGTTTAGGCTAAGGCTACGGTTCCCCTAGCCTCATGCTAGGGCACCCCTAGGCTTAGGCTAGGGCAGTCATAGGCTTAGGTTAAGGATAGAGTTCCCCTAGCCTAAAGCCTGGGCACCCCTATGCTTAGGCTAGGGCACCCCTAGGCTTAGGCTAGGGCACCCCAAAGCTTAGGCTAGGACAGACATAGGCTTAGGCAAGGGCACCCCTAGGCTTAGGCTAGGGTACGCCTAGGCTTACACTAAGGCTAGGGCTCACCTAGCCTAAGGCTAGGGCACCCCTAGCCTCAGGCTAGGGCACCCGTAGGCTCAGGCTAGGGCACCACTATGCTCAGGCTAGGGCAGCCGTAGGCTTAGGCTAGGGCACCCCTAGGCTTAGTCTAGGGCAGTCATAGGCTTAGGCTAAGGCTAGGGCTCCCCTAGCCTAAGGTCTGGGCACCCTTAGGCTTAGGCTAAGGCATCCCTAGGCTTAGGGTAGGACAACCCTAGGCTTAGGCTAGGGCACCCCTAGGCTTAGGTTTGGCACCCCTAGGCTTATGCTTGGGCACCCCTAGGCTTAGGCTAGGGCAGCCGTAGGCTTAAACTAAGGATAGGGCTCACCTAACCTAAGGCTAGGGCACCCCTAGGCTTAGGCTAGGGCACCCCTAGGCTTAGGCTAAGGCTAGGGCTCCCCTAGCCTAAGGCCAGGGCACCCCTATGCTTAGGCTAGGGCACCCCTAGCTTTAGGCTAGGGCACCCCTAGGCTTAGGCTAGGGCTCGCATAGGCTTACGCTAAGGCTAGGGCTCACCTAGCCTAAGGTTAGGGCACCCCTAGGCTTAGGCTAGGGCACCCCTAGCCATAGGCTAGGGCACCCCTAGCCTAAGACTAGGGCACCCCTAGGCTTAGGCTAGGGCAATCCTAGGCTAGACTAAGGCTAGGGCTGCCCTAGCCTCAGGCTAGGGCACCCGTAGGCTCAGGCTAGGGCACCCCTAGGCTCAGACTAGGGCAGCCGTAGGCTTAGGCTAGGGCACCGCTAGGCTTAGGCTAGGGCACCCCTAGGCTTAGGCTAGGGCAGTCATAGGCTTAGGCTAAGGCTAGTGCTCCCCTAGCCTAAGGTCTGGGCACCCCTAGGCTTAGGCTAGGGCACCCCTAGGCTTAGGCTAGGGCACCCCTAGGCTTAGGCTAGGGCAGCCCTAGGCTTAGGCTAAGGCTAAGGCTCGCCTAGCCTAAGGGTAGGGCACCACTAGGCTTAGGCTAGGGCACCCCTAGGCTTAGGCTAGGGCACCCCTAGGCTTAGGCTACGGCACCCCTAGGCTTAGGCTAGGGCAACTCTAGGCTTAGGCTAAGGCTAGGGCTCACCTAGCCTAAGGCTACCGCACCCCTAGGCTTAGACTAGGGCACCCCTAGGCTTAGGCTAGGGCACCCCTAGGCTTAGGTTAGGGCACTCCTAGGCTTAGGCTAAGGCTAGGGCTCGCCTATCCTAAGGCTTGGGCACCCCTAGGCTTAGGCTAGGACAGACCTAGGCTTAGGCTAGGGCACCCCTAGGCTTAGGCTTGGCACGCCTAGACTTAGGCTTGGGCACCCCTAGGCTTAGGCTAGGGCAGCCCTAGGCTTAGGCTAGGGCACCCCTAGGCTTAGGCCTGTGCACCCCTAGGCTTAGGCTAGGGCACCCCTAGGCTTAGGCTAGGGCACCCCTAGGATTAGACTAGTGCACCCCTAGGTTTAGGCTAAGGCTAGGGCTCGCCTAGCCTAAGGCTAGGGCACCCCTAGGCTTAGGCTAGGACAGACCTAGGCTTAGGCTAGGGCACCCCTAGGCTTAGGCTTGGCACCCCTAGGCTTAGGCTTGGGCACCCCTAGGCTTAGGCAAGGGCAGCCCTAGGCTTAGGCTAGGGCACACCTAGGCTTAGGCTAGGGCACCCCTAGGCTTAGGCTTGGCACCCCTAGGCTTAGGCTTGCGCACCCCTAGGCTGAGGCTAGGGCAACCCTAGGCTTAGGCTAAGGCTAGGGCTCGCCTAGCCTAAGGCTAGGGCACCCCTAGGCTTAGGCTAGGGCAGCCATAGGCTTAGGCTAGGGCACCCCAAAGGCTTAGGCTAGGGCACCTCAAAGCTTAGGCTAAGGCTAGGGCTCACCTAGCCTAAGGCTAGGGCACCCCTATGCTTAGGCTAGGGCACCCCAAGGCTTAGGCTAGGGGAACCCTGGGCTTAGGATAGGGCACCCCTAGGCTTAGGCTAGGGCACCCCTAGGTTTAGGCTAGGGCACCCCTAGGCTTAGGCTAAGGCTAGGGATCCCCTAGCCTAAGGCTAGGGCACCCGTAGGCTTAGGCTAGGGCAGCCCTAGGCTTAGGCTAGGGCAGCCCTAGGCTTAGGCTAGGGCACCCCTAGGCTTAGGCTTGGCACCCCTAGGCTTAGGCTTGGGCAACCCTAGGCTTAGGCTAGGGCAGCCCTAGGCTTATGCTAAGGCTAGGTTTCGCCTAGCCTAAGGCTAGGGCAGCCCTAGGCTTAGGCTAGGGCACCCCTAGGCTTAGGCTATGGTACCCCTAGGCTTAGGCTATGGCAATCCTAGGCTTAGGCTAGGGCACCCCTAGGCTTAGGCTAAGGCTAGGGCTCACCTAGCCTAAGGCTAGGGCACCCCTAGGCTTAGACTAGGGCACCCCTAGGCTTAGGCTAGGGAACCCCTAGCCTAAGGCTAGGGCACCCCTAGGCTTAGGCTAGGGCACCCCTAGGCTTAGGCTAGTGCACCCCTAGGCTTAGGCTAAGGCTAGGGCTCGCCTATCCTAAGGCTAGGGCACCCCTAGGCTTAGGCTAGGACAGACCTAGGCTTACGTTAGGGCACACCTAGGCTAAGGCTTGGCACCCCTAGGCTTAGGCTAGGGCTGCCCTAGTCTTAGGCTAAGGATAGGGCTCGCCTAGCCTAAGGCTAGGGCACACCTAGGCTTAGGCAAGGGCACCCCTTTGCTTAGGCTAGGGCAACCCTAGGCTTAGGCTAGGGCACCCCTAGGCTTAAGCTAGGGCACCCCTAGGCTTAGGCTTGGGCACCCCTATGCTTAGGCTCGGGCACCCCTAGGCTTAGGCTAGGGCAGCCCTAGGCTTCGGCTAGGACTCCCCTAGCCTAAGGCTAGGGCACCCCTAGGCTTAGGCTAGGGCACTCCTAGGCTTTGACTAGGGCACACCTAGGTAGGCTAAGGCTAGGGCTCCCCTATCCTAAGGCTAGGGCACCCCTAGGGTTAGGCTAGGGCACCCCTAGGCTTAGGCTAGGGCACCCCTAGGCTTAGGCTATTGCACACCTAGGCTTAGGCTAGGGCACCCCTAGTCTTAAGCTAAGGCTAGGGCTCCACAAGCCTTAGGCTAGGGCACCCATCGGCTTAGGATAGGGCACCCATAGGCTTAGGCTAAAGGTAGGGCTCATCTAGCCTAAGGCCTGGGCACCCCTAGGCTTAGGGTAGGGCACCCCAAGGCTTAGGCTAGGACACCCCTAGGCTTAGGTTAGGGCACCCCTAGGCTTAGGCTAGGGCATCCCTAGTCTTAAGCTAAGGCTAGGGCTCCACTAGCCTTAGGCTAGGGCACCCATCGGCTTAGGATAGGGCACCCATAGGCTTAGGCTAGGGCACCCCTAGGTTTAGGCTAAGGCTAGGGATACCCTAGCCTAAGGCTAGGGCATCCCTAGGCTTAGACTAGGGCACCCCTAGGCTTAGGCTAGGGCACCTCTAGGCTTAGGCTAAGGCTAGGGCTCACCTAGCCTAAGGCTAGGGCACCCCTAGGCTTAGACTAAGGCACCCCTAGGCTTAGGTTAGGGAACCCCTAGCCTAAGGCTAGGGCACCCCTAAGCTTAGGCTAGGGCACCCCTAGGCTTAGGCTATTGCACCCCTAGGCTTAGGCTAAGGCTAGGGCTCGCCTATCCTAAGGCTAGGGCACCCCTAGGCTTAGGGTAGGACAGACCTAGGCTTAGGTTATGGCACACCTAGGCTAAGGCTTGGCACCCCTAGGCTTAGGCTAGGGCAGCCCTAGGCTTAGGCTAAGGATAGGGCTCACCTAGCCTAAGGCTAGGGCACACCTAGGCTTAGGCTAGGGCACCCATATGCTTAGGCTAGGGCAACCCTAGGCTTAGGCTAGGGCACCACTAGGCTTAAGCTAGGGCTCCCCTAGCCTAAGGCTAGGGCACCCCTAGGCTTAGGCTAGGGCACCCCTAGGCTTAGGCTAGTGCACCCCTAGGATTAGGCTAAGGCTAGGGCTCCGCTAACCTAAGGCTAGGGCTCCGGTAGCCTAAGGCTAGGGCACCCCTACGCTTAGGCTAGGGCACCCCTAGGCTTAGGCTAGGGGACCCCTAGGCTTAGGCTAAGGCTAAGGCACACCTAGACTTAGGCTAGGGCTGTGGCTTCCCTAGCCCAAGGCTAGGGCACCCCTAGGCTTAGGCTAGGACAGACCTAGGCTTACGTTAGGGCACACCTAGGCTAAGGCTTGGCACCCCTAGGCTTAGGCTAGGGCAGCCCTAGGCTTAGGCTAAGGATAGGGCTGGCCTAGCCTAAGGCTAGGGCACACCTAGGCTTAGGCTAGGGCACCCCTATGCTTAGGCTAGGGCAACCCTAGGCTTAGGCTAGGGCACCCCTAGGCTTAAGCTAGGGCACCCCTAGGCTTAGGCTAGGGCACCCCTAGGCTTAGGCTCGGGCACCCCTAGGCTTAGGCTAGGGCAGCCCTAGGCTTCGGCTAGGACTCCCCTAGCCTAAGGCTAGGGCACCCCTAGGCTTAGGCTCGGGCACTCCTAGGCTTTGACTAGGGCACCCCTAGGTAGGCTAAGGCTAGGGCTCCCCAAGCCCAAGGCTAGGGCACACATAGGCTTCGGCTAGGGCACCCCTAGGTTTAGGCTAGGGTGCCCCTAGGCTTAGGCTAAGGCTAGGGCTCCCCTATCCTAAGGCTAGGGCACCCCTAGGGTTAGGCTAGGGCACCCCTAGGTTTAGGCTAGGGTGCCCCTAGGCTTAGGCTAAGGCTAGGGCTCCCCTATCCTAAGGCCTGGGCACCCCTAGGCTTAGGGTAGGAAACCCCAAGGCTTAGGCTAGGACACCCCTAGGCTTAGGCTATGGCTAGGGCTCCGCTAACCTAAGGCTAGGGCTCCGGTAGCCTAAGGCTAGGGCACCCCTACGCTTAGGCTAGGGCACCCCTAGGCTTAGGCTAGGGAACCCCAAGGCTTAGGCTAAGACTAAGGCACACCTAGACTTAGGCTAGGGCTATGGCTTCCCTTGCCCAAGGCTAGGGCACCCCTAGGCTTAGGCTAGGGCACCCCTAGGCTTAGGTAGGGAATGCCTAGACTTTGGTTAGAGCACCCCTATGCTTAGGCTAGGGCACCCCTAGACGTAGACTAGGGCACCCCTAGGCTTAGGCTGGGGCACCCCTAGGCTTAGGCTAAGGCTATGGCTCCCCAAGCCCAAGGCTAGGGCACCCATAGGCTTCGGCTTGGGCACCCCTAGGTTTAGGCTAGGGTGCCCCTAGGCTTAGGCTAAGGCTAGGGCTCCCCTATCCTAAGGCTAGGGCACCCCTAGGGTTAGGCTAGGGCACCCCTAGGCTTAGGCTAGGGCACCCTAGGCTTAGACTAGGGCCGCCATAGGCTTAGGCTAAGGCTAGGGCTCATCTAGCCTAAGGCCTGGGCACCCCTAGGCTTAGGGTAGGGCACCCCAAGGCTTAGGCTAGGGCACCCCTAGGCTTAGGCTAGGGCACCCCTAGGCTTAGACTAGGGCACCCCTAGTCTTAAGCTAAGGCTAGGGCTCCACTAGCCTTAGGCTAGGGCAACCATCGGCTTAGGATAGGGCACCCCTAGGCTTAGGCTAGGGCAACCCTAGGTTTAGGCTAAGGCTAGGGATCCCCTAGCCTAAGGCTAAGGCACCCCTAGGCTTAGGCTAGGACACCCCTAGGCTTAGGCTATGGCACCCCAAGGCTTAGGCTAAGGCACCCCTAGGCTTACGCTAAGGTAAGGGCTCCCCTATCCTAAGGCTATGGCACCTCTAGGCTTAAGCTAGGGCACCCCTAGGTTTAGGCTAGGGCACCCCTAGGTTAAGGTTAGGGAACCCCTAGCCTAAGGCTAGGGCACCCCAAGCTTAGGTAGGGCACCCCTAGGCTTAGGCTAAGGCTACGGCTCCCCTACCCTAAGGCTAGAGCACCCCATGGCTTAGGCTTGGGCACCCCTAGGCTTAGGCTAAGGCTAGGGCTCCCCTTGCCTCAGGCTAGGTCTCCCTAGACTTAGCCTAGGGCACCCCAAAGGCTTAGGCTAAGGCTAGGGCTCCCTTAGCCTAAGGCTAGAGCACCCCTAGGCTTAGGCTAAGGCACCCCTAGGCTTAGGCTAAGGCTAGGGCACCCCTAGGCTTAAGCTAAGTCTAGGGCTCCCCTAGCCTAAGGCTAGGGCACCCCTAGGCTTAGATTAGGGAAGCCCTAGGTTTAGGATAGGGCACCCCCAGGCTTAGGCTAAGGCTACGGTTCCCTTAGCCTCAGGCTAGGGGACCCCTAGACTCAGGCTATGGCACCCCTATGCTTAGGCTAGGGCAATCCTAGGCTAGACTAAGGCTAGGGCTCCCCGAGCCTCAGGCTAGAGCACCCGTAGGCTCAGGCTAGGGCACCCCTAGGCTTAGGCTAGGGCAGCCATAGGCTTAGGCTAAGTCTAAGGCTCCCCTAGCCTAAGGCCTGGGCACCCCTAGGCTTAGGATAGGGCACCCCTAGGCTTACGCTAGGGCACCCCTAGGCTTAGGCTAAGGCTAGGGATCCCCTAGCCTAAGGCAAGGGCACCCGTAGGCTTAGGCTAGGGCACCCCTAGGCTCAGGCTAGGGCAGCCCTAGGCTTAGGCTAGGGCACCCCTAGGCTTAGGCTAGGGCACCCCTAGGCTTAGGCAAAGGCTAGGGGTCCCCTAGTCTAAGGCTAGGGCACCCCTAGTCTTAGGCTAGGGCAACCCTAGGCTTAGGCTAGGGCACCCCTAGACTTAGGCTAAGGCAACGGCTCCACTAGCCTCAGGTTAGGGCACCCCGAGACTCAGGCTAGGGCACCCCTAAGCTTTGGCTAGGGCACCCCTAGGCCTAGGTAGGGCACCCCTAGGCTTAGGCTAGGGCACCCCTAGCCTTAGGCTAAGGCAATGGCTCCACTAGCCTCAGTTTAGGGCACCCCTAGCCTAAGGCTACGGCACCCCTAGGTTCATGCTAGGGCACACCTAGGCTTAGACTAGGGCACCCCTAGGCTTAGGAAAAGGGTAGGGTTACCCTAGCCTAAGGCTAGGGCACACCTAGGCGTAGGCTAGGGAACCCCTAGGCTTGGGCTAGGGCACCCGTAGGCTTTAGTTAGGGCTCCCCTGGGCTTAGGCTAGGGCACCCCTAGGCTTAGGCTAAGGCTAGGGATCCCCTAGCCTAAGGCTAGGGCACCCGTAGGCTTAGGCTAGGGCAGCCCTAGGCTTAGGCTAGGGCAACCCTAGGCTTAGGCTTGGCACCCCTAGGCTTAGGCTTGGGCAACCCTAGGCTTAGGCTAGGGCAGCCCTAGGCTTATGCTAAGGCTAGGTTTCGCCTAGCCTAAGGCTAGGGCAGCCCTAGGCTTAGGCTAGGGCACCCCTAGGCTTAGGCTAGGGTACCCCTAGGCTTAGTCTAGGGCACCCCTAGGCTTAGGCTAGGGCACCCCTAGGCTTAGGCTACGGCACCCCTAGGCTTAGCCAAGGCTAGGGCTCACCTAGCGTAAGGCTAGGGCACACCTAGGTTTAGACTAGGGCACCCCTAGGCTTAGGCTAGGGAACCCCTAGCCTAAGGCTAGGGCACCCCTAGGCTTAGGCTAGTGCACCCCTAGGCTTAGGCTAAGGCTAGGGCTCGCCTATCCTACGGCTAGGGCACCCCTAGGCTTAGGCTAGGACAGACCTAGGCTTACGTTAGGGCACACCTAGGCTAAGGCTTGGCACCCCTAGGCTTAGGCTAGGGCAGCCGTAGGCTTAGGCTAAGGATAGGGCTCGCCTAGCCTAAGGCTAGGGCACACCTAGGCTTAGGCTAGGGCACCCCTATGCTTAGGCTAAGGCAACCCTAGGCTTAGGCTAGGGCACCCCTAGGCTTAAGCTAGGGCACCCCTAGGCTTAGGCTAGGGCACCCCTAGGCTTAGGCTCGGGCACCCCTAAGCTTAGGCTAGGGCAGCCCTAGGCTTCGGCTAGGACTCCCCTAGCCTAAGGCTAGGGCACCCCTAGGCTTAGGCTAGGGCAATCCTAGGCTTTGACTAGGGCACCCCTAGGTAGGCTAAGGCTAGGGCTCCCCTAGCCTAAGGCTAGGGCACCCCTAGGCTTAGGCTAGGGCACCCCTAGGCTTAGGCTAGTGCACCCCTAGGCTTAGGCTAAGGCTAGGGCTCCGGTAACCTAAGGCTAGGGCTCCGGTAGCCTAAGGCTAGGGCACCCCTAGGCTTATGATAGGGAACTTCTAGGCTTAGACTAGGGTACTCCTAGGCTTAGGCTAGGGCACCCCTAGGATTAGGCTAAGGCTAGGGCTCCCATAGCCTAAGGCTAGGGCACCCCTAGGCTTAGGCTAGGACACCCCTAGGCTTAGGCTATGGCACCCCAAGGCTTAGGCTAAGGCACCCCTAGGCTTAGGCTAAGGCTACGGCTCTCTTAGCCTCAGTCTAGGGCACCCGTAGGCTCAGGCTAGGACAGCCCTAGGCTTACGCTAAGGTAAGGGCTCCCCTAGCCTAAGGCTATGGCACCTCTAGGCTTAGGCTAGGGCACCCGTAGGATTAGGCTAGGGTACCCCTAGGTTAAGGTTAGGGAACCCCTAGCCTAAGGCTAGGGCACACCAAGCTTAGGTAGGGCACCCCTAGGCTTAGGATAAGGCTAGGGCTCCCCTACCCTAAGGCTAGAGCACCCCATGGCTTAGGCTAGGGCACCCCTAGGCTTAGGATAAGGCTAGGGCTCCCCTAGCCTAAGGTTAGAGAACCCCAAGGCTTAGGCTAGGGCACCCCTAGGCTTAGGATAAGGCTAGGGCTCCCCTAGCCTCAGGCTAGGTCTCCCTAGACTTAGGCTAGAGCACCCCTAGGCTTAGGCTAGGGCACCCCTAGCCTTAGGCTAAGGCTAGGGCACCCCTAGGCTTAGGCTAAGTCTAGGGCTCCCCTAGCCTAAGGCAAGGGCACCCCTAGGCTTAGATTAGGGCAGCCCTAGGCTTAGGCTAGGGCACCCCCAGGCTTAGGGTAAGGCTACGGTTCCCTTAGCCTCAGGCTAGGGGACCCCTAGACTCAGTCTATGGCACCCCTATGCTTAGGGTAGGGCAATCCTAGGCTAGACTAAGGCTAGGGCTCCCCGAGCCTCAGGCTAGAGCACCCGTAGGCTCAGGCTAGGGCACCCCTAGGCTTAGGCTAGGGCAGCCATAGGCTTAGGCTAAGGCTAGGGCTCCCCTAGCCTAAGTCCTGGGCACCCCTTGGCTTAGGATAGGGCACCGCTAGGCTTACGCTAATGCACCCCTAGGCTTAGGCTAAGGCTAGGGATCCCCTAGCCTAAGGCTAGG